>NC_040093.1:32550888-32853918 GCF_003369695.1 Bos indicus x Bos taurus | reverse complement strand
GGACAGGATATTCATTTGCTTCCTCCTTTTAAAGTATCAGTGCTGTCCCCACTGCTAATAGAGACCAGAGGTGCTGGCCACAATAAGGGACCTCAACAGAACATGGACAGACTCTTCAAAGGCCTGGAGGAGGGGGGACTTGGAACCCAGCTGCCTCACAGATGGGGCTGGTTATCCACACCACTCTCCTGCAGTGGAGGGAGGCCAGCAGAGAGCCGCAGAAAATTAGAGGCTTGTGCTGGAGAGCCAGATGTGGGGACAACAGGGACATCCTGTCTCCACTGGCCGGGCTGGCGGCTTTGCTTGCTCTTTGCTGTGGTGAACAATGTGTTCTTCTTCCTTCATAGGGTGAAAATCACATTAAGAAGTTCTGTTGAATCAGAAGTCAGGGGAAGTGGCTGTGAGCTTCACAATAGCATCATTTCCTTGAGTCCCACCTATGCAGGTGTGAAGGGACACAGAGAAACTAGAGGGACCTAACAAGGCTTGAAGCTCTACTGTGTCCACCACCGTGCTTTGACACCCGTTATCTTACTGATTCCTGGGGACAAGATGGACTTCCCAGGTGGCACTAGTGGTATAGAACCCACCTGCCAGTGGCGGAGACTTAAGAGACGTGGTTCGATCCCTGGCTCTAAAGATCTTCTGGAGGAGGGCATGGCAACCCACTCCAGTATTCTTGCTTGGGAAATCCCATGGACAGAGGGGCCTGGCAGGCTACAGTCCATGGGGTCCCAAAGAGTCAGACACAACTGAGTGACTGAGCATGCCTGCATGCAAGGACAACATACTGATCTCGGGACTGTTGAGCACTTTGCTAACAGTAGCTGCAGCAGCTGCTGCAATAGCGACAGTAATTCCTTGCAACTCACAGAGGTGAAGTGAGTTGGCCAAGGCCACCTGATAGGTCTTGCGCACATGCAGTCTTCACTTTGAACCATTTCTCCCCTTTACATGATTGCTTGCTTCTCAGTCAGGTCCCAGGATCAACTGTATCAGCAGCACCTGAGAATCTGTTACACTTGCAGATCCCCAGGCCTCACTCCAGATGTACTAAATACCCCAAGATCCGAGCTTCATGAGCCATGTAGGTGATTTGGACTCACACTCAAGTTTGAGAATCATGACCCCAACAACACCATGCTACAGTTTTTTGGAGGAGTCCCTGATACTGGTCTCTAGAGATTTTGTAGTCTCTTCCATTCCCTTTCAATTAAAGCTCTATAGTTTTTAGAACCAGAGAAACAACCCTGAAGGAATCTTCTGGACTAGGCATTGTGAGATTGGGCTGTCTTCAGTGAAAATTAAATCCTAGTGAAATAATGTTTCGCATGGCTCAGCCTGACTTATTTGGTTCAATGACTGCAGGTGGTGAGATGCAAATAGGCAAGGCAGCGGAAACACAAAATGCTCTCAGGGGACTGAAACCTGGTCTCGGGTTCCTGAGTTCCTTACACACTGAGCTGGCCTCTTGGCAGGCACCAAGGATGACTCTAGGGCTTGAATCTCAAGGAAACCAAACCACCAATAATCTTTTGCCATCCAAAGGCAAGCTGTCCCTCATGGACCATAATCTGTGAATAAGCAAGCATTCATTGACCAGTGGTATGGGTCATTCTTAGCATGGTGATGGACCCAGCTAAAGTCAGGAAGTACAGTTCTGATTAGTAACTTACTTTCTTATACCTATTTTAGGCCTTCATTAAAATCCCAACTCTAGGGAATTCCCTTGTGGTCCAATGGTTAGGTCTTGGTGCTTGGGGTCTGGGTTCAATCTCTGGTTGGGGAACTAAGATCCCACAAGTCACACAGCACAGCCAAAAAATAAACAAATTTTTAAAAACCCAACTCTGAGACATGGAAGCTGGCAATTTTCATAACCAGACATAGAATATTTGTTGCTTAAAAGTTCAAAATCTCTTCCTGAGTGTTGCAAAAAGAAAAAGCATAAAATTAAGAAACCAGGAATTTGAGTTAAAAACAGCTCAGGCAGTCCCAGGATACTAGCTGGTATCTAACAATGGTGGGAACCAAATCCTTACAGAGAAAATGTAAGTTATGGAGTCACTGTACAGTTTGAGACATAAGGAGATACTATAGGATGATATTCCATGAAGACAGTGAGGCCTTGTGGAGATGGTCACAAGAGATGAATTTATAGTTGTGCCCTAGGCCTGGTTCCTGGATGCTTGGTAAAATAAAGACTGTACTCTTTTCACAAGTTGTTATGTATCTACCAGTGCAACCCACTGGAATCACAGGGTGAGGGTGTTGCACTGGATTAATGACTCTTTCCCATGTCCTCTGGACTTAGCGCAAGGTAGATAGAAAAATAAAGTGATAACCCTGGCCAGTTCACTATTCACTGTTGTGTTCATTCTGAATTCCATGTTTTAAAAAGATGCTGATAAGCTGAATGTAATCCAGAGACGGAAACTCTATCTCATGAGAGACAATGGCAGGACTTGGAGATATTTTGACTGAGGAATAAATAGATTAAGAAAGATGGGGTACAAACTCTCCTATCTTCAAATGTTTCAGTCTTAAAATATTTCTGTCATTGCAAAGCATGAGAGACTCCTTGACCAAGTTTAAAAGCATTTGAGAAGCGAGATGGTGAGTGTTTATGGCTTCAGCATCCCATCCTGAGGCCTATTTGTGTCTTTTGCATATCCCCTTTGTACTCCGGCACATGTGGTTTGTTTCGTTGTAACCACATGTACTTCCTTCTTTGTAGCTCCAGCTCTCACTCTGAGGAGCCGTGGGGAGAACTGCCGGGAGGCCGTGTGTAGCACATTACTAATAAGAGGGTCCACGTGTGCTGCACGTTGCAATTAACAGGGTCCTCAGAATCAAAGCCATCTGACAATGCAGCCAGACACCATGCTGCGGAAAAGCTCTTCTCCCCTGGGGTTATTCCAGCATCAACTGGAAGAGAGTCTTAATAAGGCTGCGGGGAACTTCCTAGATCAAGTCCACAGGTGGTCGGGAGAGCTTTCATGCTCCCTTCCTGCTCTTAAATGTGCACGGGTCTGTGATTCCAATATAGCCGTTGTATTTCCTTTCTTGGAAACTGGCTTTGAATCATCATTTCAGAATGTGACTGGCAAGAGTGAACTGACATTTTTTCCCCATGCCTGCCGTGTGTCAGATCTATGCTCTCAGCCCCTTTGCATCAGCTCTCATCAGGACTCACTTCGCTAAGTATGTATCAGTTGCCTTTGTACTACACATGGAAGTCTTAGGACACATTTACTCCTAAAAAAGTAACAATAGAACCAAACTGGTCCAAAATACAAACGTTTAAAAAACTGAACTACAAGCATCCTTAGCACAAGTTGGGGCTGGTGTGCCTCCCGGGACCTCAGGAGCAGGAACTACTAAGTCCTTACACTCCTGTTCCCCTGTTAAGAAGATTCAGCTACCAACTCTCAAGATACCCACTTAATGCAAGTTTTTATGAGAGAGAAACTGATCAGTTTAGTTGATTCTGTGAAATGGTTTATCTTGGGTCAAGTCCATTGAACTATGATGAGGGCTGTACGAAATGATTCCTGTGAAGCACCTTGTTCTACAGTGTGTGCGAGCTGTGGGGTGGCTGGTGGGGTGTGCTGGCGTTCTCTTAGAGAGGCATGAGTAGGAGGCAATGGCCAGCATCACTGGGAGAATGTGCCAGTTGCTTCAGATCTCATAGCTTCAGATCTCAGAGCCGATAGTCAGAACAAGGTCTGTCTGGACAGACCTTACTAATCTGCAAGACCTTACTGATCTTCCCAGCACACCTAGTAGTAAAGGATAACATTGGCTCTCCAAGAAGATTGTCTCTCGTCCACAGTCGTAAGGTTAGTGGGAAGAAGACAGGGGTGTTGGTCGCCATAGATAACTCTGCTCAACTTTGGAGCATGCTGGGAAAGGGTCCATCCAGGCATTCATTTCACTTGGTATTAACAGAGTCAGTAGAATCCAACAGGCGATGATGACTTTCATAGTTAGACTGATGTAGGTTCAAGCCCTAGAAACTGCCTCTTGCCAACTGTGAGATCTTGGGCAAGTTTATCAGGAAGTGAACAAAATACTGGTTCTGAGATCTCAGTCCCTGGAGTCTAGGAATCTCAATGTATGAATCTGTAAATGAAGATATTGATGTATATTCTCTTTCAAAGCCCCTCCATGTCTCAGTTTCTGATGACAGCCTAGAGTTGGGATTGGCAGACTACATCCTGTAGTTGTGCATGCCATCTATTTCTATAGGGGGAGATTTAGTGGGGCTTCCCAGATGGCGCTAGTGGTAAAGAATCTGCCTGCCAGCGCGGGGGACACAAGAGACATAGTTGGTCCCTGGGTCGAAAAGATCCCCTGGAGGAGGAAATGGGAGATTTAGTGCGACACCGTGTCACTCATTCCTTTACGCATCATCTGTGGCTGCTTTTGCGCGACAGCTGTGGAGCCGGATAGTTCCAGCAGAGACTGGATAACCGGCAAAACTTAAAATATTTACTCTCCGGCCCTTTACAAGTTTGCCTACGTCTGGCCCAGTGGAAAGTAATTTTTTCTACCTCCAGCACCCTCGGTCTTTCGCCCAGTTCTCACCTCTCTGTGACTTTGTCCTTCTTCAGCTCCTTTTACGACAACTTGGCGACCACTCTCTGAATATATTCTGCCAGGGATCAGATCCTGGCCCTGGCGCTCACTCACGGTGTGAGCTTGGGCACGTTCTGTAAATTATCCAAACTTCAGTTTTCTTCTCTGGGAAAGGAGGGTGGATAGAACTACCCCACGCTGTTCTCCTGGGACTTTAATGGGATACTCCATGGAAACTGTTTAGAAAGTGCCCAGTGGATGTTCTTTAGCTACTGTTACAATGGCTGTTATTTTCTTTCTTCATCCCTCTGGGCAGATGTCCATCTCCATGTTTCTTTATTTAGGAGTTTGGCTCTTTAATAGCTGGTAGCTCATGGTGCAATAATTGATCTGGTCGACAGCAAATAAATTACAGGATGGGAATGTGTCTGGGAAATGAGAGGGCTGGTAAAAGTTTACTTGTAGCCCCCCTCCGCACCACCCCCCTTCCCATGGTGAAAGCTAGCCATGTATCCCACCCTTCTTGGGACAGGAGCCTGGTGGTGAGAAATGCCAACCAAGGAAGACTCATGCGATGCCTCCACCCATTGTTTTCTCATGACAGTGAGACCCAGACAGCACACAGAGGTCCAGATTCCTGACACAGACAGCCCAGGCAGGGAGTCAGGTCTCCGGGCTCTCCTCCTTATGTTAATCAGAAGCAGGCGTGCTCGACTGGGCTGAACAGACTGCTCAGGAGAGAATACAAATGCCTGAGCCTCCCTCCCCCCATTCACAGGATGCTTCAGGCCAAAAACCTATGGAGCCCTTAATGCTTCCAAACCCAGTGCCTCCACCCACTTCCCCAGCCATGGGGTCTAAGTTTCATTACATATCTCAGGAGGGGTCTTCATTCTTTCTCAGTGAACATCTGGCCTCAGAGACCTCCTAATTAAAACCAGAAACTAATTATTGTCACCTACTCTTTCCACTTATTGTTTATGATCTCCAAGTAACCCTCCACCCTGTCCCCGACAGACGTAGATCCTTCAGGAATGGCTAGTCTCTCTTAGTTTTCTTTTTGCCTTTAATGAATCTTATGTCCCAGCTATGTTTCTCAGTAGAGTTGGAGGTCTGGCACCCTGATTACTACCAGTATTTCCAATTGCCTATTTCCCCCCTGGCCTTTCTGAAAGGATCCATTGAGAAAGGGGTCATGATTAAAGCCCTCGGAACAGGCAAAGTGTAATTGAAGTAGTGCCTGGCGCCTCTTGGCTTAACCTCCCTCCCCATAAACCACAGCCAAGCACAGCAGGCTGCTCACCCTTTCCTATATCTCTGCAGGGAAACGTGAAGTGGGGGCTGGGGACACCCAAAGTTCAGAAAAGTCAAAAAAGGGTGGGTACTAAGAGGAAGCATCCCTGACATGTGATGGAGATGCTCAAGAAAAGTCATGCAGAAAGAATTGTGTCAGACATGAAACAAAAGGAGTGAAGAATGTGTTGGTATTGTATACAGTACAGGTTCACGCGTGCAACTCAGACACGAAAGGTTGGTGACAAGTGGGAGAAGGAAAGGGGGATTCGGCTATCAGATCTGCGTTTAAAGGCAGCTTAACACTTCCTGACTATATAATCTTGGAGCAGTCCCTTCCCGCTGAGCTCCAGTTTCTTCTCAAGATCTTACTTGCAAGGTCACGGGAGAAGTCACAAGTTGATGTGTACAGAGTGTCTAGGGTAGAGGCTGTGCATAAACGGTACTGACTCACCGCAAGCCTCTGCCTTTTCTCCTAAGTAGGAGGAGAACAGTGGAGCATTGGGAGCTTTGTTGTGTAACTTCCTTCACCATGATCAACATTGTCACTCCAGCAGCTAACATGATTCAGTTTTACAATGCGTCAGGTACACACTCACGCACACGCACGAGCATGTTCATGCCCCAACAATTATATGAAACATATAAGCTTGGTCCTGTTATTTTCCTTGCTTGAGGAAACAATTGCTAAGGTGTGGTTTTTATTAAGAAGGGAATTGGGTCCTGCTTGAAGCCACTCTAAGAAATTTAACTTGTTACTTTTGAACTCTGATAAGTGAACCATGTTGCACATGGAAAGATGCCCATTGCCTGCATTATTCATAGTCCTGATGCTGTAAATACAATGAGAGAAAATAATCCAAATATATGCCCACGGCTTTATTGGTGTGAATAAATTAGGATGCAAGCATCATACTATTTGTCAGTGCCGTGCAGACTGTGGCATCATTTATGGTTATGGTTACCAAGAGTTTCTGACACAAATATATTCAGAATATCACAGCAAGATGCAGAAGTATATCCTTATACAAACAGACAGCAAATATGTGAGAAAAAAAAACTAGGCAAAAAGAAAAAGACTGGAAAGAAATCCATCATTCTGTTAAGAGTTAATCCTCTGGGTTATTTCTTAATGTCTCTCTTTGTAAACTTTGGCATTTCAGTGTAGTGCAGCACATTGCTTTAAGACTGGGGGTTGAATCCAGGTTCGGATATTCCCAAGACTCAGGGCATTGGGTAAGGTGCTCACTTCTCTAGCTCTGATTTTCCTCTTGTGTAAAGTAAGTCGAGTGCTAATGTCCCCCAACACAGGAAGGCTGTGAAGGTTCAAACAGAAAATGCATGTAACTCGTTCAGTACAGTGGATAATATTATAGTTTATTGTGTCTTGCTGTTAAAATAGAAAGTAATGTGAGGGGAGAAAAAGGGCAGAAGCCACAGAGGGAGTTGGGCTTTACTGACAGAGGGTGGGATTGGGTCCAGAGCTGTCTGGTGCTGAGTGGGGGTCTGGCAGTCATGGGCTGGCCCTATCTCTTTTTACAAACAAACAGAGAGCTCCTGGAGCCAGTCTCCACACTGACCATCTGTGTTCATTCAACACTCACCTTTGCCCTCTTACCCCACCAGGTTTCATTTTCAGCTTTTCCTCTTTGATGTTGATAACAATCTGGCTAGAGCAACCAAATGTTTTTAAGTGCGAAATTTAGACCGGGGATCCCCAACCTCTGGGATCCAATGCCTGATGATCTGAGGTGCAGCTGATGTAATAGTAATAGACATAAAGTGCATAATAAATGTAATGCTCTTGAATCATCCCCTAACCACCTCCGGCCAATCCATGGAAAAATTGTATTCTGTGGAACAAGTCCCTGGTGCCAAAAAGACTGGGGACCGCTGATGGACAGCAGATTCCCCGTCTATATTAGAAAAACTCTGAGCAAGGTTGAGAAGGAGATCAGAATGAAGTCAGGACACCTGGACTAAGGACCCTGGGTTCTGCCCTTTGCTAAGCAAACAGCTAAGCAGGGTCCAGGCCGGGAAATTTGCATTGGCAATAGGGACTGTGTTCTGGCTTCACTGAAGTTCACCCTCTCTCTCTCTCTCTTTCTCTCTCTTTTTCTGAGCCTTTCTTGGGCCTCAGCTAATCCCAAGAACTCTCAGTACCATTCCCACAGCACCATGTACTTTTCTACTGTGAAATGGATCTTATTTCAAAATATCTGAAATAATACTGGCTTCCTCAACCTGGTGAAAATGTCACCCAGACAGGGGTTTTCTCTGACTTATTTGACATTGTATCCACAGCACTAGGTCTGGCATGGTAGTTTAAGGTTCAGATGCATAACATGAATGGATTTACCAGTCTGGAAGCCCTAAGTGAATGTGGGAGTCCCTGCCAGGTACAGTTTGGAGTTGCAGGTGCTAGAGCTGCAGTGAGAGCGATGCCAATGGAAGGGACAAGACTGGCTGAGGATTCAACAGTCCACATGCCACATATTCCTTCCAGCCTGATAAGAGGTGTGCAGCTCAGGGCCCTGCCTCTTCGTCATCTTTGCACATGTGTCCGTGTGCACTCAGAGAGACTTTGAGCTGCCATAATGCGGATGATGGTCTCTGTAACGATGTCCTCACTGATGCTGTTCCCCCCACCCCCGCCCCAGCACGTACTGTGCGTTTCTGCAGTGTTCTGTTCAGTGTCTGGCATGCGGTCAGTGCGCAGCTAAGGCTTGCCACTTCTTAAAATATCTGAGCACACAAAGAAGACTTGGAAACTCAAAGCTGGAAGCTTCAAGACCTACTTAATTCACTTTCTGGTTTGTGCTTGTGCTGTACTTAGTCGCTCAGTCATGTCTGACTCTTTGTGACCCCATGGACTGTAGCCCTCCAGGCTCCTTTGTCCATGGGGATCCTCCAGGCAAGAATATTAGAGTGGGTTGCCATGCCCTTCTCCAAGCAATCTTCCCAACCCAGAGATTGAACCCAGGTCTCCCACATTGCAGGCAGATTCTTTACCATCTGAGCCACCAGGGAAGCCCTGGTTTGATGACTGACAACCTTGGAGGCCTCATATAAATGGAATTGTGGCAGGAACTGGGGGAAGAGGGAAATGGTTGTTCAGTGGGTTTAAAGTCTTGGTTGTGCAAGACGAGAATGTTCCAGAGATCTGCCCTGCACTGTGCTTATAGTTACTACACTGTACTGTACACAAGAAAATTGGTTAAACTGTTAAGCGGGTAGATCTCATGTTACATGTTTTTAATTAAAAGAGAATCTCTTTTGTTTTGTGTGGGTCAGATTTGGAGAGGTTTAGTGAAGGCCCTGCCCCTGCACCAGGTCTTCCCAGTGAGGACCACATGGCTACCTGCTGTTTTTCAAGAATGCCAGACAACCTCTCAGGACTCCTCCTGGGGGTGACCACTGTCTCTGACTGTGGAGACTGGCCTCCCTGCCCTCCACGCCTGGGCTGTCGTTAAGGAACCATTCAGCATCTGCAGACGTGATCCCGAAGCCTCCAGACCCAGCTCCGGGCTCAGTCAGAGCTATGTGACATGCATGCACATGCATTTCCCGGGCCCCTTTGGCTTTCATTCTCCGTTTGAAGCCAGGGATTGAGAATTTTGCGGAGCTGACCCGCTGGTTTTTCAGCGACTCCATAGCTTGGTGGTAACACCCCAGGATTCTCCTGGCTGTGTTTGTCATCACAGTTGCACCATCAAGGAAGAAGCAAGCAGAGGGGCTGTCGTTTCATACGAAAGAGCAGGAAAGTTATTTGCTTGTGTCCTAGAAGTGACATTGAACCCTCTGAAAGGGCAGAGGCTGCTCGGCTCTCGCCTTCTCTTCCTCTGCCGAGTTCCCTTTGGGTTTCCTGTAGGAGCAGCCGCTGTCATGTGCAACTTCACCAGAATTTCTGTCCCCATCATCATACATCCAGCTCGCCTGTACTCAACCCCCTGTGGGGATGCACTCGGCTCCCCTCAAGGTGACCTTGAAGGCAGTGCTAATGATGGACTTGCACAATTTCACTCCTGACTTCCGAATACATTTTGGCTGCAGGACACCACAGGAGGAGGGGCGGTGGTGGTCTGCAGCCAGCGACCAACCTGTAACCCTGATTTCGTTTAAAGAGCCCTTAGCCTGGCTGCACTGGGGATTCTTAATGCCTGGCGATCTTGCACCTGCTGGAGGAGCAGGCCAGAGCACGCACTAAGCAGCGATGGCTGCATTCACCACCCCGAACCTCTCACTTTCTAGCGCCCCGTCCTCCTTTATTTACCTTCCTAGCTCTCATTTGCTTAACACAGTCCACATCTTTCCTGGTTGCCTGTCTCTTGTCCACTCTGAGATTTAAGGCAGTGTGCTTTCTCTCTTGCCTCCTGCTGTATTCCCAGTGCTGGGAACCTTGCCTGGTATATAGCAGGCCCTCAGTAAATATTTATGGAATAGATGGGTGGACTTGATGACACTGTGGGCTTGAGATTAAGCAGACCACAGGGACAATTCTGGGGCTAATAATGGAGGGCAGTCTGTTCCAGCTCCAACTCCTCCCTTCTAAGAGCCTCAGTTTCTGCATCTATGCAAGGAGGGTCGTAAATACCTAGACCTCCCAGAAATCTCGTCAAGACTGCATGGGAGGCTGCAGGTGAAAGTGTTACTAAACAGCAATATACCTGCAATGTATGTGCGGCGTGATTTCTTTGGCCAGGTTTTAATGTTTTGATGGCATCTTGGTTTTTGCTGTAAGTTACAGTCCTTTTGAAAGCATGTGGAATATAAATGATATAGGTGGAAAAAGAAATTAGATAAGGATATCTCACAAATGAGCATGTAGCATTAGCAGAAAATTCACAAAAGAAAAAAATGTATAAGTGGTAAAATTATATAAGAACAATGAGAATTAGCCCACTCATAAGAGATGCTACTTTAAGAATCAAACTGATGATAATTACACACACACACACACACACACACACTTACACACACACCCAGGGCAGGTAAAGGCCCCATGAGATGATACTCATATGTTCCTGGTACAACTATAAATTTTTTCTAAAAAATTATCATCAAGTACAAGAGCCTTAAAATGTTCATGTTTTTTGATTGACTAATCTGTTTGGAATTTATCCAGTGAATAAGTTGCAGGCAGTTAACATGTATAAGACTGTTGAACATTGTATTGCTTATATTAGACAACTGTTGGTAATATCTGAAATCCCTGACAATAGGGGAAAATTCAGTAAATGTTTCAATAAAGAATAATGCATCTAGAGTCATCCATGAAAGAGATTGTATTCTAAGAATATTTAATGTCAGAAGAAAATGCTCTCCATGTAATGTCAAGTTGTAAAAAAGAAATAAAATGTACATACATATATGCAGTTTCCCAAGTTTTCAAATAAAGCATATCTATATACAATAATTACATCAAAAGCATACAAACATAGAAGTAAAATTGTCAGTACCCATAATTATGATAAATATTGAATATTTGCAAATCTTATATATATGTGTATATAAGTATATATATGTAATTCATTTTCTATTAATGTTTTTCGACTTCTTCATGTTCTTCCTAATAATGATGTATTACTTTTGAAATGAGAAACCACTATTTTCATTGGCAAAATTTAATTTAAATTCTAATTTCCAATTTTCGTATTATACACTAGTAAACAAATATATCAGTCATATTATTAAACCAAGATACATAAATATGAGATTCGTTTTCAATGAATAAAGCATTTCTCAGCTGGAGAAAGACCTGAAATAACCAGCTGAGACCCCGTTGTCTCTGCAGATGCTCTCATCACGTCCTGCCCCGCCCCTCCCCAAGCTGGTCTTCTTTCCCATGCCCTGACAGCTGGACTGTCCATCTTCTGTCCTTTTCTATCTTCCCATCTCTACCTCTTTTGCTTTCTCTCCCCTCTCTCTTTCTTACAAAAGTCCCCCTGTTGAGAGAGCAGGGACATCAGGGAAGAATCCCAGATCAATTTTGAGCTGAAGTAACTGACCCTACTTGTGCCCTGTCCTTCTTGTGGAACTGAAAGGCCCCCAGAACCGCCTCCACCTGAGTCCCCCTCACACCCCTCAGCGATTCAGGTAGAACTCAGGTCACCATCTTGGCATTCCAGGGACTCACGCTGAGATTCCGGAATTGTTTCTCTTCCACCCAAGTGTAAACATTAGAAAGATTCAAGTCACATGGACTGAGGTCCATGTTAATTGGACAAATTAGACAAGAATGCTGGATATAGAATTCAAACTTCCAAGTACACTTGGATTATATAGACTCCAGTTCTCTATGCAGATGTATTCCACATCTACAGAAGAGAGGTAGGAATACAGACAGAGGCTTTAGAGAGATGAGATTGTGCATTCCCTTTCTGGTTTTCATGATTTTATTAGAAGTCCCTCTACTGTGGCTTACATGATACAATCATGTCATAAAAGACTGATTCTTGGGACTTTCCTGGTGGTCCAGTGGCTAAGACTCTATGTTCCCAATGCAAGGGGCCTGGGTTTGATCCCTGGTCGGGGAGCTAGATTCACATGCCTCAACTAAGAGTTCACATGCTGCAACTAAGACCCAGCACAGCCAAATACATAAAAATACATATTTTAAAAGGTGATTTTAAGTGTGGAAATGCATTCAGGGAGTTTTAGCAACTGCCCCCTCCCCCACCTCAAACACACAGAAGGTAAGACACAGAGCTAGGATTCGAGTTAGGGCTCCTCTGACTCCACCCTCTTTCTAATCCCTGTGTGTGTGTGTGTGGGCACATACCCTCAGTCATGTCTGACTCTTTGTGCCCCCATGGACTGCAGCTTGCCAGGTTCCTCTGTCCATGGGATTTCCCAGGCAACAATACTGAAGTGGGTTGCCATTTCCTCCTCCAGCGGATCTTTCTGACCCAGGGGTTGAACTTAAATCTCCTGCATTGGCAGGTGGACTCTTTACCACTGAGCCATCTGGAAAGCCATTCTAATCTCTACTTTATAGCATTCCTATGAAATGAGGTTAACCATCACAACATTTGGCACAAAATATTTGTAAAAACTTTTTACTTAGAACCAGAAGATAGTATGTGAATGGGGGAATAGGAGGATATAAAAGAAAACAATGAAGGAAAAAAATGAGCAATGTGCTATAGATGGTATCAATTTTGCTAAATCGTGCCTTAGAAATAGTTCAGACTTGAGGGGGTCAGAAAACTTACTGCCCTCTACTTCCTATATTTTCTGTACTCTAATTCAAAGCCACCCAATTGGTCATCCTCTTAAGACTCCAAAAAATGACTTTATGGCATTTATCTCAGTTGCGATTTTACACTGATTTTTGTACTTACTTAGTGCGTGTCTTATTTATTGGCTTCCCTTGTGGTTCAGCAGTAAAGAATCCGCTTGCAATGCAGGAGACAGCCTGCAATGCAGTAGATGTGGTTCAGTCCCTGGGTGGGGAAGATCCCCTGGAGAAGGAAATGGCAACCGACTTCAGTGTTCTTGCCTGGGAAATCCATGGACAGAGGAGCCTGGTGGGCCACAGTTCATGTGGTCACTAGAGTCGGACACAACTAAGTGGCTAAAGCACCACAGTGGCTGTCTCCCCAGCTAGACCAAAAACTCCATAAGAGCAAAAATTATGTCTGCTTTTGTTTACTCTATGTTCCTCAAGTTTAGAACTGAGTTTGGCATATAGATGATGCTCAATTAATGCTTATTGGACAAATGGGTGGGTGATGACTTTCTGTCCATCCTGATGTTTGACGTGCTTGCTCCAGTGCCTGTATTTCTCCTCCTTGGGTGTACTGAGAGCTGGAGAGCAGATGTCATCCATGCTCCATCCCCCTGACCCTTACATCCTCATGCTAAGCCTTATAGGAAGGTATCCTTCAATTCCTTGGCAGAAAAGTACAGGAAGCCTCCCCAGTGCTCCTTCTGCAGCCCCAGACCTGAGCCCCAAGAAACAACCCCAGGAGAAATGAGATTTTACCCACCTGCAAGCTCCTTGTGTGGAGCGCTCACCTTTGTCTACCTTAGCTTTGCAGCATTTGAAAACATTTACTTCTCTTTTCCTTTAGACTTAAGCTTCTTGGCTTCAAGGTCTCTGTGTGCACATCACTCTGTGCCAGCATAAAGATCCACTCTCCCGTCCGTCCCTTACTTATCACTTCTTCAGCAAGTTTCTATCAAGCATATTTTTCCCAGGCACTGGGCAGCAGGGGGTGGGAGTGGGGGTGGTACAGAGACAACAGTGCCTAGTTTAGTCCAAAAAGCAGAGAAATTCTATTCCAAAGTCCCCAAGAATGAATGAGTCCCTGAAACCTCCCCCCATGATTCATGCTCGAGGGATATGCTAATAGATTAATTAGTACTGTTTCATGTGCAGAAGCTCCTATATAAGATTTAAAAACTAAATAGAAGTGGTATCAGTGATATTTTTCCCATTTCAGGTACTTAACTGACATTTATTTTCCATTTACAGTCCCTTCCATAGAGTGTGACTGAGAAGCTTTTGAATTTATGTTGCTTTGTTGCTGTTGGCATGCTTATTGAGAGGATTAAAGAGTGTGTCTAGTCCATCAGCCAAATATCTATTTCGCTTTGATTGTAGCGAACATGGTTGACTACCACAGCCTTGGCCAATTATGGAATAATTAGAATGCTTTGTAGTGTATATTTAACAAATTTTTAGAAGTATTTCTCAAACCCCTTGTACACTTTTATTCATTTTGAGCCCTACTTTCCTGTTTTTCCTTATCTTTCAATATGATTATCATCCAAAGGAATTAAATCTTGCATTCTCCAGTTTGAGAAATAAGGAAGCAGTTTATAGAGTGCAACTTTATATACTGTGATTCCTTATAAGAGGAACAGTGTCACAGTATAACTGCTTATAAGAAGAATCCCAAACCCAGTGTGGAGCCATTCCTACTAATCGATGATCTCGGTAAAAAGGGAATGCCAAAGTGGGTACTGGCTGAGATCTTTAGAGAAGAGATACACTAGACTTGAAGAACTGGGTGAGAGTTATTAAATGGTTCCACTACACTGAAAGTTAGTCAATAACCTCAGATATGCAGATCACACCACCCTAGCGGCAGAAAGGAAGGGGAACTAAAGAGCCTCTTGATGAAGGTGAAAGAGGAGAGTGAAAAACTGGCTTAAATTAACTCAACATTCAAAAAACTAAGATCATGACATCCGGTCCCATCAGTTCGTGTCTAATAGATGGGGAAAAAGTGGAAACAGCGACAGACTTTATTTTCTTGGGCTCCAAAATCACTGCAGATGATGACTGCAGCCATGAAATTAAAAGACGCTTGCTCCTTGGAAGAAAAGCTATGATAAACCTAGACAGTGTATTAAAAAGCAGAGACATCACTTTGCTGACAAAGGTTCATATAGTCAAAGCTGTGGTTTTTCTGGTAGTTATTTACAGATATGAGAATTGGTCCATAAAGAAGGCTGAGCACCAAAGAATTGGTGCTCTCAAATTGTATTGCTATAGAAGACCCTTGGAAGTCTCTTGGACTGCAAGGAGATCGAACCAGTCAATCCTAAAGGAAATCAGTTCCAATATTCATTGGAAGGACTGATGCTGAAGCTGAAGCTCTAGTACTTTGGCCACCTGATGCAAAAAGCCAGCTCATTGGAAAAACCCAGATACTGGGAAAGATTGAGGGCAGGAGGAGAAGGGAGCAACAGGAGATGAGATGGTTGGATGGCATCATAAACTTAATGGACATGAATTTGAGCAAACTCTGGGAAATAGTGAAGGACGGGGAAGCCTGGTGTGCTGCAGTCCATGGGGTGCAAAGAGTTGGACACGACTGAGTGACTGAACAATAACAACAATACTGACAGTGGTGGGGAGGAGGCATCTTTGGAGAGAGCTATTGGTGTGTCATGCAAAGAGTTGACTCATTGGAAAAGACTCTGATGCTGGGAGGGATTGGGGGCAGGAGGAGAAGGGGACGACAGAGGATGAGATGGCTGGATGGCATCACTGACTCGATGGATGTGAGTCTGGGTGAACTCCGGGAGTTGGTGATGGACAGGGAGGCCTGGCGTGCTGCAATTCACGGGGTTGCAAAGAGTCGGACACGACTGAGCGACTGAACTGATCTGATTGGTGTGTCTTAAGTCTCTATAGCTTCCATGAATAGAAAGGGGAGAGGAATATTTCCTTCTTTCAAGTCTCCACAGTAGAAGGTCTTGGCAGGACTACTCTGAAAATATAGATGCCCTCTCTTGAAAGTTTGGTGGCATAACAGCTTGGTGTGTGGCACCTGCCTTGAACACAGCAACAGAAACAATAAAAGTTTGTTAGAAGCTTCAGCAGTGGCGCACAGGGGAGAACTGTGTGTTGGATGGCCTGTGCCCCTAGTGTTGACCCTGCAGCTGCAGAATGAGTATTTACCAGAATCTAGAAAAGCAAGCCATCCTGCTTTCCCACCACCACCACCCCACCCCCCATCACACACACGACAGAGAGGAAGATCTGGCATGGGATCTTCTTATGTTGCCTCCAAATAGAGTTGAACAGCTCTCAGCACATAATCTAGATATCTTAGGACTGAGGACAAGGTCAGTGTCCAACCACAGCAGGTAAGCATTGTGTCTGGCACAGGAGACTGGCTGAGAGAGTCCTACCAAAGAGCGCTGGGTGTCTTTGAAGGATCCACAAAGCTCTCGTGGAGAAATTCAGCTTCGAGTAGGCCATCACACGCTGTACCACTCTACAAGATCGGAAGTCAGACAGCATCTGGGCCATGCCCCTTTCCGTCATCCCCTCTTGCTGAGGCTCAGAATCCTCAGCGGGCAAGTTAAGGGAGAAGGAGTCCAAACAGTGGGAGGAGGAGAGGAGAGAGACTGGCGACCTGCTCTCCTGAAACTCTAGTCTTCATGTCTGTACTGGGAGCAGCTGGAGAAGGAAAGAAATGGCTTAAAAAGCCATCAAGGTTTGATTATTCCACGGGACTGGATATTACACTTGCTAACATGAAATTGTATGTGTGTGTGTGTGTGAGAGAGAGAGAGAATTGGATTGACCTGGTAACTGTTTGCATGGGCTAACACCACCAAGAGAGACAGAGCTGTTTGTCATATTTATCCAATGTCAGAGAAAGAGGCTGTGCGAAGGGTGACGGGTTTGGAGGAACCAAGAGAGGCAAAGGTGAAGGTCCCCTACGAGTCCTCCTCATTCTAGGCAGTGGCTGCATGTGACACAGAGTCGTAGAGGATTTACAGAGGGTGGGAAAAGGGTCTAATCTGACCTGAGGGGTCAGAGAAAGTGTCTTAGATGGAGAAATGCCTGAGATGAGTGTTGACAGATAAGTGAAGGTTGATAGACTGTTGAGGTCTGATTGTTCTTAATACAGAAGCATCTGGAGCCCAAATTCTCGCCTCCTGAGATGACTCGGAAATCTGAGGCCAGGAACTTACAAATTTACTTGCACCCTTTATATCCATCTTGCCAGGTGGCACTAGTGGTAAAGAATCCGCCTGCCAACGCAGAAGACACAAAGAGATGTGTGTTCAATCCCTGGGTTGGGAAGATCCCCTGGAGGAGGGCATGGCAACCCACTCCAATATTCTTGCCTGGAGAATCCCATGGACAGAGGAGCCTGGCAGGCTACAGTCCATGGGGCCACAAAGAGTTTGATGCTGCTGAGCATAAAATACTTTATATCTGCACTCATCATCTCTGCTTGATTCTCTCCTCTCCTTCTGCCTGAAAGCATTTCATATTCTCCATGACATTCAGCCCTCCCCTGTTTTCCCCAAAGGGTCGAGGCGGTTCATTCAAGCCATTGAAGATAATAAAGGAGGCCTGCCACATTGCTTTCCTTAGGTCCTGGCGTGAGACCCAGCAGGACTCTGCTTGCATCTAATCTTTCCCAGGTTCGCCATTGCTGTCAGAGGCTGCTTTCCCCTGCAAAACCCTCTTGGCATTCTGTAATTTCCTGATATTGCAAGGAGACTGATATTGAGGAGCCTGTGAGGATTGCCTTGGGAAAAACACATCAAAAGACAACACTCAGCTGTCTTTACCTTGCCCCTCAGCTTAGTTATGCAAACCTCACCTGGCAGAAACATGAGGAATCCATTCAGAGCCCTGGCCTGCCAGTCACAGGGAAGAAAGCTGCATCCAGCTGCCATTCACTGAGCACCTCCTGTGAGGTGGATCTTTTGATTAAAAGTACTTTGTGTATAGTATCTCTAAATTTCACCCCAAAATGGCAAGGGAGAGGTTATTGCTTGCATTCTGTGGGTGAGGAAGAATGAGAGAGAGAGAAGGGTTAAGTAGAAACCCTGCTCTCCTTCAGCAAGACCTGGAGTAGCATTTCCACCAAGTACGTTTCGGCTCCAGGGCTGGTGCCCATTGCTGTTGTTTTATGTGGTAGGTAAGTCCATCTTTTAATTCTCAGAGCAGTCTTTCCGGTAGAGCTTTTTGAGACCCCTCCAAATGGTGCCCTGCAGTTGTTTCCTTCCCTCGCTCCCAAAACCTCTTGTCCAAGTCTTGCAAATGGCACTTACCTTGATGCTGTAAGGGTTAATTTATGTGCCTGTATTCCCATCAAACTGGAAGGTTCCCAAGTGCAGAGATGAAGCTCTTGCCTTCTGTTTTCACTAAATATCTCGGCCTGTTCTGCACACAGTGGGGCTTCTTTTTTTTTAAACAATAATTATTTATTTATTTTGGGGTGTGCTGGGTTTTCCTTGCTGCATGGGCTTTTCTCTAGTTGAGAAGAGCAAGGGCTGCTCTCTAGTTGCAGTGCACACGGGCTTCTCATTGAGGTGGCTTCTTTTGTGGCAGAGCACGGCCTCTAGAGTGCTCGGGCTTCGGTGGTCACAGAACGCAGGCTCAGTAGTTGTGGCACGTGGGCTTAGTCGCTCCATGGCACGTAGAATCTTCCTGGACCAGGGATTGGATGAGTGTCCCCTGCATTGGCAGGCAGACTCTTATCCACTGTGCCACCAGGGAAGTGCCCCAGTAGAAACTTCTTAAAGTCATTGAGTGATCAGTGCATCATCATTTATACATAAGAAATAGGGGGGAACTCGGAAACATGATACAATAAGCAGAGGTCACGTAGCTGTCACTTTGAAATCAGAATCTGAAATCTCTCTCTCCTTACTGCAAATATATAGCTATTTTTCACTATATGGAAATGGAATTAATAACATTTTTATGATGCCTCTGAAGATATTACACTGGACTACCGAGGCAGACTCAGAAAGTTGCGTCTGTGTATATGTGTGCGTCTGTGCACACATGCACATATGTAGAGGAATGCAGATTAATTTACCGTTAACATGGTATTTCTCCAACTAGCCTGCCTGATGATCCTGGTTCTCATTTCTTTTCTGAGATAACATTCCACCATTGCACAACTTTCATTCAACGAAGATTTATGGAGTGCTTATTACCATGTTGCAGGCAATGTCACAGATGGAGGGGATACACAAACATATAAATTTACTAATCTGAATTTCAGTGGTATGAAGAGTACAGTATGCTCCGAGAATGGGAGATAGAAAGCCTTGACCTGGGCTGGTCCTTCAGAGCGAGCGTCCCTGGAGGAGTGAAGGCAGATCTGAGAGCTAAAGGAGAGACAAGATTTATGTCTGAAGTAGACAGATGAGGGGCTAGGCACCCATGAGACGTGTGTGGAACTGAAAGGGGGCTGACAATGCTGCAACCCAGGGATCAGGAGAAAGAGCTATGTGACTCTGCAGACGTACAGTGGCCAGGGCACGCAGGACCCTGGGAAGATGATTGATATTCTGCCCCTTACTCTAAAAGCACTGTAAGGGCACTGACAAGTTTCAGCTGGAGACTCATATAGGCAGTCTTGAGCTTCTTTCCCTGTTGTGAGAGTGAGTTGGAAGGAGATAAGGATGGATGTTGGGAGGCCAGTTATGAACTCCTGATGTGGTCAGGGGAGAGATAACAGCATGTCTGAATATTCTGTAAATCACCAGAGTCATCTATTTTTGTCTCTCTCTAGAGAAAGGAGAAAGTTCAGTCAGTCTTCTGGTTTTGACCATAAATCATTAAAAATTTCTCTCCAGAGAATGTTGTTCTAATTGTCCTACAGAATCCTCCCAAGTGTCCTCTAAAGTTACACACTGTAGGAAAACTGGATGCGGGGCTTCTTAGGGTCTGTGTGTGTCGAAGAAAGTCTAGATGCTACAACGCTTTTTTCCTCCACCAACTTCACATTTCCCTGTCTGTGCCCAAGCCTGTCCTCCGCAGAGCTGCTGATGACCTGAGTTTGAGAGGCCTATGTTTGGGAATCTCCTGAATGGCCAGTTGACTTAGCTACTGTCTGGAGCCCAGTAGAGACCTGATTCTCCACCTGGCTTGTGTCTCAGATAGAGGGCCAGGCTGCCTTCAACACAAGTGTTTCTGTGCTTTGTCTTGCCTGCTCAACATGCAGAGCTGATGTGCAAGGAGGCCCCTCCTCTTCCTCCTCCATCTCCTCTCCCACCACCAGCACACTCCTACTATCATGCAATGGAGCTCGAGACTGGAGTGGTGATTAGAGCAGTTAACCTTCATCTCTTAATACTGAATTGAAGAAAGGGAGAAAAAAAGACAGCAGAGCATCCTCTGATTTCTCTCCTAACCAGGGGTTGTGTATCACACCAGCAGAGAGAATGCCCAATTGATGGCTCTGCCAGCCTGATTAAGCCTTTTTATCTTCTCTAAGACTGCAGAGGAGCAAAGGCCACCTCAGCCATCACTGCTCTGAACCAGAATCTAGCAGTAGAGTCCCATTCCCTTTTATCCTTCGAGCTCTAGAGTCATTCCCTGGGGCTCACCTAGCATAGCTTCTTGAATTTTACAGTTGGGGAAGTTAATAAACAAAGAACACATTCATTCATTCATCCAAAAATCTGTACACAGCACCCTTTCTTTGTATCGTAGGCTTTGTGCTAAGTTAGGGAATCAGAGAAACATGAGTCAAGTCTTTGCTGCTGAGGAGGCTCTCTGTCTGGTAAACAAGGGAATTAACCAGAGCCTGGGGAGAGCTCTAACCTTGCAAGGTACTGATAGCTCATAGGGAGAGAGTCCAGAGCGGCCTGGCCCTGGGCCCAAGGCTCTTAGAGAGGCTGAATCAAAAGTTCTATCTCTCTTACAAAGTATTTTTTCCAAAAGCATCTAACTTGGTCAGCCTTGGAGTTGAACACAATGTTTTCCCCCTATCTTGTGTTTTTCAAGGCAAGAGTATTTCAATTACTACCGTATTAGGCAGATAAATGTATATTTTAGTGCTTTAGTTTGGATCCAGGAAAAGATACTGCAACTAGTTACCATATTAAGTGCTGACGATGTGCTGGGAAATATTAGACTCTCCCCTCTTGGTTCTCAGTTACATATGGTGTCTGATGAGTTATGTACCAGCAGGCATAGTACAACTTAGAACACACTGTCACTGGAGATGTAACAGTAGTGAGGGATGGCTTAGTGGAAGACAGAACCTTTGCCTCAGTCCTGGAAGAGTGGGCACAGTGTTGACAGAGGGCTGTGTGCTGCAGAATGTCCTGCCGCGTATCATCCTGGATAAGCTATTTGCCCTGTGGCCACTGAGTTTCCTCAACTATAAGAAAGAGGTTAATTACCCAGTCCCTGTTGCATAGTAATAATGATGATGCTGCTGCTGCTGGTGTTAATCCCAGTATTGATGATGTAGAAAAGGGTGTTGGGTGTAGTGGTGGTGATGATGATGGTGGAGGTGGTGATGATGATGACGGCTGTGGTGATGATGGTGTTGAGACAGTGGTGATGATGGTAGTGTTGGTGTTGGTGATGAGGAGTATACGGATAATGGTTTTGTGGTGATGGTGGTGATGATGATGGAAACGCTGAACCACACCGTTTTTATAAACGTCATGATAACCTTCAAACATGCTCCAGAGGTCTAAAGTTACTCCACTGTTCTCGCCAGCCATTGAGGTACACTGGTTAGAGTGACAATTTGCCCAAGGAATTGTCCAGTTATCCATGCGGTCCCAAATGATGGAGTGACAGTTCCCAGCTGGCTGAGCCACCCCAGCCCACAGGTGTTCCTGCCCAGCCACCCACAGGCAGAAGACAGACAGCTAACAGAGGGATTTGACATCCAACACAAGAATCCCCTCTTGTCTTTCAGTAGAAAGCTGATTTTCTATGTGCAGAGTGTGATGGATATTTCTTATTTCTCTGTTTTCTGTACTAGGCAGTAAACAACACATTCTATTTCATTCTTTACAGTGTTTTTATCAATAACAAGATTGCCTCTCTCTGCCTTTCTTGTAAGTACCTGGATTCAGGGTCCTGTTTATAGCTTCTCTCATCGGAAGACTCCTTTTAGTCTGAGGAAGAGTAGCAGAGGGCCTGAGAGGAAGGGATCTCTAGAGTTTGAATGTTGTCTTCCTCATGTGTTTGCCCTGTGGCCTTTGGCAAGCTTCTTGAAACTCTGAGTTCCATGATACCAGTGTCATGCTGTTTGTCTGCTTTCCTCCATCGTCATGTCCTTCCTCTCTCTAGTCCAGTATTTCTCGCATCGATGACAGTGATTTTAAGTCACCAGAGATGTTTCCAGTGAGCTCCCTTGGGATGCCTGTTGCTCTCCTTAGCTGGCTGAGAACAGCTCTGGGATGAAGGATGAGTTCTGATCACACATGCTGGTGCGTTCTAGCTGTAGAGATGCGGCTCTGTTGTTGACAGGACAGGACTTTCAAGGGGCTCTGGATATGTCGGCAAGACACAGAGCAGACCACGTTGAGCAGTTTGTGGAGTTGTTCCTAGAAGTTGTTGTTTAGTCACTAAGTTGTGTCCCACTCTTTGTGATCCCAGAACATGTCTTAACAGCCCACAGCGCTCTCCTGCAGCCTGGCCCTCTCCCCTGCATTCTGATTCTGCTGTACTCTGTAATCAACAAGTGAAAGCAGGTCCACCTAACCTTGACATAAAAGCTTTCTTAAAAAAGAAAAGATAGTATTAAAAACTGAGTGCTCTCCAGAAAACAGAAATAGAAGACAAAATAATGAGAACAGAAGTGAAAATAAAAATAACGCCTAAGTGGTTGCACCTTTACTCAGCACCTAGTGTTTCTCTAAACTCTTATGCGCGTTATCTCATTTAATCCTTAGAAGGACCTCGTGCGGTTTGTGCTAGTATTTCCCTAAATTTGCAGATGAGAAAACTGAGTTATCAAGGGGGTAAGGCTCTCCCACAAGATGCACAGGTTGTAGGAAGCAGAGTCAGGATTTGCATTCAGCTCCTCTGCCTTATTCTTCTTTCCCAAGCACGTGCTGATGTCACAATATTTACTTCTCAGATCTCAGTTAGAATGCTGATGATGTAAAAGTGTCAGGGATGATAAAATGCAGACAAGTTGGACTTCCCTGGTGGTCCAGTGGTCAAGAATTTGCCTGCCAGCGCAGGGGACACAGTCCCATCCTTGGTCCAAGAAGATTCCGCATGCCACAAGGCAACTGGGCCCATGTGCCGCAACTGTTGAGCTCATGCACTGCAACGACTGAAGCCCACAGGAAGCGGAGCCACCGCAATGAGAAGCCTGTGCACCGCAACTAGAAAGCAGAACTCACTTATCGCAACCAGAGAAAGCCCACACGCAGCAATGAAGACCCAGGGCAGCCAAGAATAAATACACACACAAATAAATAAAATTTAAAAAAATACAGACAAGCACCAGGAGTTCTAACTGGCAGCTGGAAGACGTCTTCGCCTATGCACTCTTGCAATTTGGGCTGGATACTTACTTCTCTGTTACAGAGGGCTTTTATACCCATCATAAGATGTTTGTAGCATCCACTCCCCCACCTCCAGTGTGACAACCAAAAATGTCTCCAGACATGTCCCTTGGATGCAGATTTGTCCCAGTTGAGAGCCTAATATATTGTCCCTCCAGGCTTTGGTGTCCATCGCAGGACCAATCTGGACATTCTTTAGCTGCTGGGCCTTCCTTCACAGTTTGTTTTCTTGTCAGTCTGACCTTTCCCCATTGCCAGCCATCACTCTTTGTCCCTGCTTGTGCAACAATAAAATGAAGAGAACACTTAGAGAAGTAATGTGACCTTCCTTATAAATGGTAATGTCAAATAGTACTTATTAAAGGACCTAGAACATGATGATACTTAACAAATGCTAGTTAATTTCCTTTTGCCCATCTCACCCACTGTACTAAAGAAACCAAAATTGAACTTTGTTCCTGCCTCCCATGAAAGAACCTAATAACCCACACCACCCTCGCGAATCCATGGAATCTTTTAAAAAATCAGTCCCCAAATTGGACTGTTCTGTGTGTATATATTAAGTAGACATTTGGGAACATCTGGATAAAGAATGACTTTCCTTATTTTTTATCCATATGGCTGTGCCTCTCAGATACAACCTAGCTGACTTTAGTTGATTATGAAAGCTAAATGGGCCCTGTATGGACTCAAATCTTTTGTTTAAAACAGTTCAGTTCAGTCTCAGTCCATCAAGTGCTTTATCTAAAATAAGACCATGGTGTCATAGATTTACATAACAATGCTTTAGATTTTGATGGGGAGTAGAATTCATTTCACATCCCTGACTCAGACTTTCCGTTTTGACTGAAAGAAAGCAAGTTTTTTTCTGTGTGTATATGTGTGAATATGTTTATGTATATATGTATTTGTGTGTGAGCATATATTTATGTACGTGAATGTATATGTGTGTCTACATATCATGCACACGTGTGTGTATATAGATAATTTCATGTATCAGTGAGAAAAAATATGTGGCTGACATAAAGCCATATATATGCTGTGAAAGTAAAAAAGAAAATTTAACATATTGGCCAATCTGCATAGAACACACATACACAAATGCAGCCCATCTTGGAAGGCAAAAAAAAAAAAGGTACTTTCCTGCCTCTAATGGCTTGATAATAGCCATTATTGGCAACAATGCAAATGAAAAGAAAATAAAAAGAGGCATTTTTATGCACTGCCCATTAAAAGCAGCATACACATAAACTCATGAACTTGGAAAATAAATAAGCAGACTGGTTGCTAAACAAAAGCTTGGTTTCATTTCCAGTGCTATCGATGGATAGTTTGTTGTTAAAAAGATAGAGCTGTTTAAGCTGTCCCAAGGGAAAGACTTAAAGTGGGATAAAAAAGAATCCAGTGGAGTATGCAGACCTGGGCCAATTGTAAATAATTGCCATTCCACCATGAGTCCAAAGAGATTGTGTTGAGACACGGCCCATCAACCACAGCGAGCAGGGCTTTCCTTTGGGACAGGATCCACCAGGTTGCCCGTGGAGCCCCATGGGGACAGCCCTTGGACAACGACGGAGGCGTCTCTGCCTCCGCTCTGTGATAACACGGTTCTTAAAGCCCCACCTGTCTGTTTTTCTTGCTAGTTTGTCATGTGTCCTCATATATCTTTAGAATATTGTCTGTTAATTCTGGAATGGAACTCAAGAGGTCATTAGGTCCGGCTGCCTGCCTTAACCTCTCTCATCAATTTACCTCCATAAGTTACTTCAATATCAATCCATAAAAGGGTACTAACTTTATTTCTCGGTGCATTAACTCATTAAATGAGGTATGCATATGGAGTGTATAATAGTGGCTGGCACATAATACCTGCTCAGTTTATGACCAGTTTCATTGTTTCTGTATTTACTATTTTTTGAAAGGCAGTTGATATAAAAGAAACTTTATCAAGTTCAGAATTAGACAGAATTATGTTCAAATCATCATCGCATGGTCTTAGTTAAGGATTTAGCATCCATGGGCCTTAGTACCCTCATTTAGAAAACATGGTTGATGATTCTTGGTATGTTTTTTGACTCTTATGAGAAGTAAGTGAGGAAATACTTGCAGTGAGGGACATAGTAAATTCTCGGTAAGGATCAGGTACCATTACCAACACCTCTAGTGATACCATTTACATCTCAGTGGAGGACAGTCACTTCTATTACTGAAACTGCCGACATCAGTGGGATGGAAGATGAATGGTATTCCTCCTTATTACTTTTGCCTAGTAGTGATGTCACGTATTGAGTCATTTTCCTCTTGACAGTAGAGTTTTAAGGAGAATTTGAGGGTCCCTTGGACTGCATGGAGATCAAAGCAGTCAATCCTAAAGGAAATCAACTCTGAGTACTCACTGGAAGGACTGATGCTGAAGCTAAAGCTCCAGTACTTTGGCCACCTGATGCAAAGAGCCAACTCATTGGAAAAGACCCTGAAGCTGGGAAAGACTGAAGACAAAAGGAGAAAGGGGTGGCAGTGGGTGAGATGTCTAGATAGCATCACTCAGTTCAATGGACATGAATTTGAGCAAACTCCCGGAGATAGAGAAGTTCAGGGAAGCCTGGCATGCTGCAATCCATGGGGTCTTGGGGAGTCGGACACGACTTAGTGACTGAACAGCAATGACAAAAAAGAGGAAAGAAAATAAAGAGTAAGAGGTTGGTGATAAAAACCCTATGTGTGGCCCTTGGGTGAGAAGGGGAATCTGAGTAGCGCTCGTGGTTCCCTGGAGGGGTAAGAATGGAGGTCCGGGAGGATACATTCGAAGTCTCACTTCTGTACTGAACATAAACTGTGCTGGGGTTTGGGGGTGAAACAGCAAACAAGGCTGACACGGTGCCTGGTTAGGGAACATAAGGTCTACTAGAGGAGAAAGTAGACCTTTAGAATACAGTGGTGGGTAGTAGGGTGAAGTAGAGATTCAGAGATCATGGCCCTCAACCCAGACCTGAAGCAACTGGGAGGACTTCCTGGAGGAAAGTACATCTTGGAAACTTCTAAAGGATTTATCAGATCAGATCAGATCAGTCGCTCAGTCCTGTCCAACTCTTTGCGACCCCATGAATCGCAGCATGCCAGGCCTCCCTGTCCATCACCAACTTCCGGAGTTCACTCAGACTCACATCCATCGAGTCAGTGATGCCATCCAGCCATCTCATCCTCTGTCGTCCCCTTCTCCTCCTGCCCCCAATCCCTGCCAGCATCAGAGTCTTTTCCAATGAGTCAACTCTTTGCATGAGGTGGCCAAAGTACTGGAGTTTCAGCTTTAGCATCATTCCTTCCAAAGAAATCCCAGGGCTGATCTCCTTCAGAATGCACTGGTTGGATCTCCTTGCAGTCCAAGGGACTCTCAAGAGTCTTCTCCAACACCACAGTTCAAAAGCATCAATTCTTTGGCACTCAGCCTTCTTCACAGTCCAACTCTCACATCCATACATGATCACAGGAAAAACCATAGCCCTGACTAGACGGACCTTTGTTGGCAAAGTAATGTCTTTGCTTTTGAATATGCTATCTAGGTTGGTCATAACTTTCCTTCCAAGTAGTAAGCATCTTTTAATTTCATGGCTGCAATCACCATCTGCAGTGATTTTGGAGTCCAGAAAAATAAAGTCTGACACTGTTTCCACTGTTTCCCCATCTATTTCCCATGAAGTGATGGGACCGGATGCCATGATCTTCGTTTTCTGAATGTTGAGTTTTAAGCCAACTTTTTCACTCTCCACTTTCACTTTCGTCAAGAGGCTTTTGAGTTCCTCCTCACTTTCTGCCATAAGGGTGGTGTCATCTGCATATCTGAGGTTATTGATATTTCTCCCGGCAATCTTGATTCCAGCTTGTGTTTCTTCCAGTCCAGCGTTTCTCATGATGTACTCTGCATATAAGTTAAATAAACAGGAGGACTCAGGAAAAGTTGGCAATTCCTCTGCCACTTATGAGCTACCTTGCTTAAACTTTTTGAACTTTGGTCTCTTTTTCTATAAAATATGGGTAAGATAATATGGACTGTGATCATACACACATATTCTATATTACACATGGAATTCTCCAGTCAAGAATACTGGAGTAGGTAGCTACTCCCTTCTCCAGGTGTTCTTCCCAACCCAGGGATTGAACCTGGGTCTCCTGCATTGCTTCCCTGGTGGCTCAGATGTTAAAGAATCTGCCTGCAATGCAGGAGAACTGGGTTTGATCCTTGTGTTGGGAAGATCCCCTGGAGAATGGAACAGCTACCCACTCCAGTCTTCTGGCCTGGAGAATTCCATGGACAGAGGATTGTGGCAAGCTACAGTCCATGGGGTCACAAAGAGTCAGACATGGCTGAGCAACTTTCACTCCTGTGTTGCAGGCAGATTCTTTACCATCCAAGCCACCACGGAAGTCCTATATTTATATCACATGTATATTTGGTGGCTCAGGTGGCAAAGAATCTGCCTGCAATGCAGGAGACCCAGGTTCGATCCCTGGGTCAGGAAGATCCCCTGGAGAAGGAAATGGCAAACCACTCCAGTATTCTTGTCTGGAGAATCCCATGGACAGAGGAGGCTGGGGGGCCACAGTCCATGAGGTCACAAAGAGTCAGACATGACTGAGCAACTAACACAGACAGATATTTTAATAGGTGATTCATCTATATATCTATATCTATCTATATATATATATATATTTTTTTTTTTTTCCAGCCAGTTCCAGCTTTCATTGCCAAGCTGAGGAGTTTGAGCCAGTTACTCACCCACTCTGGTCTTTGCTTTGCAAACAGCAGTTCCTAAAATCCTGTTCTTATGCTTTACAGTCTGATGAACAGAGCAAGGCTTCTCTCTGACAAGCCTGCCTCCCTCTCTCCCTCCCTCTGTAGCTCCCTCTTGCTCTTGCCCACCACTCCGTCTCCTGCTGTCCAGCCCCTCCTTAAAAGGCTTCAAGTCCTGCTGAGAACAAGAGGGCATATTTTATGCTGGGTGCACACCCATTGGGGACCCCTTCCCAGACCTCAGCTTCTCCCTTCGTAATTGAAGTGGAGGCTTTGAAATGTTCAGTGCGGCTTTCTCTGAAGTTGAAGCTGACCAGTTTCTCCTGCTGCCTCCCAAGCCTTTAATTTGTCAGTAAAATTGTTCAGTTTTCTTATGACCACTCGGGGTTTTTCATCCTCCTGTGGTTGCGGAAATGGAGCCTGGTGAGCGATGCCTATTTTTACAAGAACTCCTTTGCACAACACTGGCTGTCTCTGGGAGTGGCTCACAGAGAAATAGAGGAGTGATTTCCTTCAAGGGCACCTGGATACCTAGGGAATTTGAGTTTCACCTTTTATTTCTTTGAGGACTAAGGATGGATGCTGCTTTCTCCTAAACAGGCACAGGGGAAGCACGATTCTAAGAAAGTGCATTTTCCTCTAAGCCAACATCAAATCCCATCTTTGCCCATGATGAGCTGTGTAACTTGGGTATCTTCTCTGAATTCCAACCCTGTTTCTTCATCTGTATAATGGGGATTAAAATGTGAGTAACAAGACTGATTTGAATGAAAATTACTGGCATACTACATTTGCATCACTAACCTAGCTCTAGTACAGATGTCCTCACTCCCTTGCCTTCAAGGGGACTGCAATGTCATGAGAGTAGCTCAGGATCTCAATAGAGGGCAGTCAAAGAGATGGGAAAACAATGGAAACAGTGGTGGACTTTCTTTTCTTGGGCTCCCAGATCACTGCAGATGGTGACTGCAGCCATGACATTAAAAGATTCTTGCTCACTGGAAGAAAAGTTATAACAAACCTAGACAGCATATTATAAAGAAGAGCCATTGCTTTGTCATAAAGGTTCCTCTAGTCAAAGCTATGGTTTTTTCAGTAGTCATGTACAAATGTGAGAATTGGTCCATAAAGAAGGCTGAGCACCAAAAAATTGATGCTCTCAAATTGTATTGCTCTAGAAGACTCTTAAGAGTCTCTTGGACTGCAAGGAGATCAAGCCAGTCAATCCCAAAGGAAATCAACCCTGAATATTTACTGGAAGGACTGATCCTGATGCTGAAGCTCCAGTATTTTGGCCACCTGATTCAAAGACACTACTCGTTTGAAAAGACCCTGATGCTGGGAAAGTTTGAAAGCAGGAGGAGAAGGGGACAACAGAGGATTAAATGGTTGGGTGATGTCACTGACTCAATGAACATGAGTTAGGCAAGCTCTGGAAGATGGTGAAGGACAGGGAAGCTTGGCGTGCTGCAGTCCATGGGGTTGCAAAGAATTGGACACAGCTGAGTGACTGAACAACAATAACACTCACAGACATTATAAGGTGGTGAAGAATGAGGTATAGAAATATTGAGGCAGCCTTAGGATCAGCTCCTGCTTAGGGAGAGGGCTCTGTGCCCTACAGTACCCATGGGACAAACTCGGATACTGGACACCATCCTTAGAGAAGTGGGGAGCAGAAAAAGTGAGGATTATAAATTCCAGCATCTGCCTGCTGGACTTTTTATCTCTACTTGGGGATAGGGTGTTTATTGAGACAAGTAGCTTTGCAGTGATACATTAATATTAGTTTATGATATGTTCTGGGTGAGGACATTGTCTCTCGGGGAAAACAACAGCATCAAACCAGAACAGAGTTCCCCAGGAAAAAAAGAAAAAAGAACAAAAAACTCCAGACCCAGATTATAGTCCATGTTGTTTTACTTTGAATTCCTAGAGAGTTTCTCCCACCTCACTGACTTTATGAATCTTTTGCCTTGAATTCAAACATTTTTGTTTGAAAGCTTTGCCAGCATAGATACTATCCTGATAACATTTGCAAAGTGTCTCCTCCTTTTGCTTTGCAGTAAGTTTAGAGGCTCACCTTATATAACTATCTACTGCCTTTCCCATGTAACCTGGTGAGACATTTGTCTTGGGTGAAGTTTGGATATCTCTGAAGCAGTTCAGGTCATAGTGATCCCAGGAGATAAAAATGCTCTTATGCTGTCAAATCAAAACCTTTTAAAGTGAACTGAGGTACTGAAGAGATCGTTGATTCCCAGTGCCCCTCTTTTACAGATGGGAAAAAGATGGAGTGTCATGGTAAAGGTCACCCAAGAAATTAGAGTTTGGAGAAGGGATAAGAGCATCGAGGTCTGAAACGATGATGCTCTCATATGCATTAGGGGATTACCATGATTCTGATTTTATGAATATGCAAATTATGTATGATCTTGAGGGTGTCATAAGTAAGAACATATCACTCATCCACTCAACACTAACTCTTTTCCACTAGCTATCTGATTCTTGGAACATCTGTTGCAGGCATGATGCCTTTCATTCATTCACATTGGGAAAGCAAAATGTAGTTGAAATAACAGTGTACTTAGAGCCCTACTGGCTATACACTCTTGCTGTCGTCTAGGGGAATATATTAATACTTAACCTCCTCAAGCTTTGGTTTCCTCACAGGTAAAACATTTAATGACAGTAGTTTTCTCCAATCTAAGAGTTATTAGATTGATTCAAAAGTAATTGTGGTTTTGGACTGTGTATTTTAAATCATTATAACTAGGCTCAAACACATCTTCATTAATCAAAATAGGAACCATTACAATCAACACATTTTTGCCAGCGAGAAAGAAGTTTGCTTGTTCCTGTAGCATAAATATCCATGCTTTGGGATTCACTGAACTCTTGGAAAGCATTTTCTGCCTCCTGCTTGTTGTGGAAGCGTTTTCCATGCAAAAAGTTGTCCAGATGCTTGGAGAAGGGGTAGTCAGTTGGCGATAGGTCAGGTGAATATGGTGGATGAGGTAGAACTTCATAGCCCAATTCATTCAACCTTTGAAGTGCTGGTTGTGTGACACGTAGACAGGCATTGCCATGGAGAAAGAATTGGCCCTCTTCTTTTGACGAGTGCCGGCTGGAGGCATTGGCAGTTTTCAGTGCATCTCATTGATTTGCTGAGCATAATTCTCAGATGTAATGGCTTCATCAGGATTTAGAAAGCTGTAATGGATCAGACAGGCAGCAGACCACCAAACAGTGACCGTGACCCTTTTTTGGTGCAAGTTTAGCCTTGGGAAGGATATTGGAACTGCTTCTCAGTCTAACCACTGAACTGATGGTCACCGCTTGTGGTATAAAACCCACTTCTCATTGCACATCACAATCTGATTTTAAAAATGGTTCATTGTTGTTGAGTAACATAAGAGAAGACAATACTTCAAAACAAGGACTTTTTTTTTTATTTTATTTTCGGTCAGCTCATGAGGCACACACTTATCAAGCTTTCTCACCTTTACAATTTGCTTCAAATGTTGAACAGCCATAGAATGGTCAATGGTGAGTGCTTCCGGAACTTCTCATTTAGCTGTAAGAGGATCAGCTTCGATGATCCTCTCAGTTGGTCGTTGTCAACTTCCAATGGCCGGCACTGTACTTATCTTCAAGGGCCTTTTTTCCTTCTCAAAACTTCTTGAACCTCCACTGTACCATACTTTCATTAGCAGTTCCTGGGCCAAATGCATTGTTGATGTTGCGAGTTGTCTCTTCTGCTTTAGGACCCATTTTGAACTTAAATAAGAAAACCGCTCGAATTTATTTTTTGTCTTACATCATTTTTATAGTCTAAAATAAATATAAAATAAACAGCAAGTAATAAGTCATTAGCAAAACATATGAAGCAAGAAATATGCATTAAAATGATGCATAACATAACCACATTTATTGAGAAAGTATTCCAATATCAAACTGTAAATGTCAACAATGCAAAAACTGCAGTTACATTTGCACTGGCTTAATAATTTCACCTCTGTGATTCATTCAACCAATATGTATAGGATATCCACTATATGCCTGGCAATACCTATGTGCTGTGACATACATAAAACAGGATGAAACATCATCCCTCCAGCTCCGGACTTTGAGTCTTAGTGCTGGATCTGCTCTGATCAGGTTCTGGGTCCCTAATATTGTGTTTCCAGTGAGCTGAGATTCTATGAACATGATAAAGAAGAGCTTTTCACCCTTGAGACAGCACTACTAACTGGATGCTGTGCCCAGTACACCCTGAGAAGTCAGATATCATCACCCAGTCTTAGCCTTTCTTTGTAGCAGGTATTAACAGACATGAGCTGCTTGGGGAGGGTTACCTGTCAAATTTTTGCAACTATTAGAATTGCAGCATTCAGGCTACTACCTCCACTAACTTCTTTTCTTCCCACCTTCAAACATTTACTCTACAGTAGCCTTGACAAACCTAGATGCATATTAAAATGCAGAGACATCCTCTGAGTTTTCAGTCAGGGAGGGTCTTGTCTGCCTTGGAGGGCTTGAGTTTCCTGAGAGGCTTCACGGGCGGCCCCGGCCCAAAATTAAAAAATAAATAAATAAATAAAATGCAGAGACATTACTTTGCCAATAAAGGTCTGTATAGTCAAAGCTATAGTTTTTCCGGTATTCATGTATGGATGTGAGAGCTGGAGCATAAAGAAGGCTGAGTGCTGAAGAACTGATGCTTTTGAACTGGGTGTTGATGAAAACTCTTGAGAGTTAATTGGACTGCAAAGAGGTCAAAGCAGTCAATCCTAAAGGAAATCAGTCCTGAATATTCACTGGAAGGACTTATGCTGAAGCTGAGGCTCTCGTACTTTGGCCACCTGATGCAAAGAGCCTACTCATTGGAAAAGACCCTGATTCTGGGGAAGATTGAGGGCAGGAGGAGAAGGGGGCGACAGGATGAGATGGTTGGATGGCATCACCGACTCGATGGACATAGGTTTGGTTGGACTCCGGGAGTTGGTGATGGACAGGGAGGCCTGGAGCGCTGCGGTTCATGGGGTCGCAAAGAGTCAGACACGACTGAGCGACTGAATGACAACAAGCCTTGATTCAAGCATTTTAAGAGCTGCTAAGATGAACTGGCCTTTGTAGTCATGAAGTTCACTATCCTAGGGGCATTTGGGGAGGGAGGGACTTAGAGAGCATAGATGTTACCTAAATGTTGAGATCTTTAACAACCTGATAGAAGGGGTACCACCCTTTTTAAAGACAACACTCTAAGATAGTAGATTATAATGGATCTGGCTGTAGTCAGGTTGTGATGGTTGAGGATATTTCTTATCTATGAAGATTTGTCGCTTGATGAGTGATAAAACTTACTTGCCTAGAAGCCCATGTCTTAAAATAAGCTCTCTTCTAAAAGGTCCAGGTCTTAGATAAGAAACACTTCCTGCTTGTGTATGTGTATGTAGATGTGTGGGTATGTGTTGTGGAGGCGTCGATTCATGGAGCATTGCCCTTTTTTCTGGAGCATGTTCCTAAAACGCCCCCTTCCCCTCACACACACACCTTTAACTGTCAGTAAGCTCTTGTGAGATAATGCATCAAATGTTTACCTGGGACAGGGTCAGTGTTCTCAGGGGAGGATATGTGTTAAGTAGAGAAGACAGTGAATTTATAAGGAGTTTGAGTAAAGCATCCTTTGGTGGTTTTGATGACAGTCATTGTGAAGAGGAAATGGTCCAGCATGTCTTTTGGGGGGTCCTTGCATCACTAAGGGGGTTTATTTATAGGCTTGGGTCATCCTGCTTGAAAGCCAGCCTTGGGAGTCTCTTCTTTGTCTCTGCTTCTTTCTTAAAGATCCAGGGAGCCAGTCCTCCCCCAGTCTCCTCCACTTCGAAACTGCCACATCCCCGTTATCCCAGTTTCTCATGGCTAAGTTCATCACTACCTCTTTATTTCCCTTCTTCTCTTAGTTAAATTCATGGGCTCATTTTTTTGTTTCTTTATTTGTTTTTGAAGTTAAAATGGGCTTCCCTAGTGGTTAAAAACTCAGAGGAAGAGAAAACTTAACTATGATGAATTGATCTCAATTTTTTCAAATGACTAAAGCATTCGTTGCTAAATCTTTGTATGAATTATTTTACTTATATTCCTAATAACTCTGTAAGTAAACATTATTTTATTCCTCATCTATCAAGTGAAGTACCAAAAGGGGAAATGAGTTGCCTAGTGTTACACAACTATCAAGAAGTCAAGTTTTGTACACTTGATTGCTAACATGCATGAGGAAATAGGGATGAATTAGCAAAACAGCAGAGTCACAGAATTCCTAAATGATCCTCATTAAACATCTTTGGGATTGGTCCCTTTGTTTTAAAGCTTTTCCATTTTTCTCTTTTTTATTATCTTTATGTCCCCATCCTTTACTCAAAGAAGGTCAAATTATGTCATTCTTTGGCAAAAGCTGTGCTGCTATAATTGTTTAAAAATGCATGATACAGTTAACTTCTCAAAATAGTTCAAAGTTTTAAAAATGAATCATGTTTCCAACAGTCATCAACGGCAGGCCAATTTGCCTGGCATTAAGTGGTTTCCTAGATGCAGAATTTACCAAATGATTTCTCTTTGTTCCATCGTTTATTCCTGACAGCATCTAAGAATCACAAAGGAACTAAGCATTTCTGGAGGAACACACAACACCAGTAAGCATGGTTGTCATTTGTCAAGCCCCTTTATGTGCCCGGCACTCTGTTCAGGCTACATACACACTACTGTACTTGACTATCACGGCAACACTATGAAGTAGGGGTTACTATCACAAGTTTTTTTTGTTTTTAAGTATCTATTTGTTTTTTCAGCTGCGTTGGGTTTTAGTTGCGGCATGCGGGATCTTTCTTTGCAGTTCACTGGCTCCTTTCTAGTTGTAGCACACAGGCTTGTCTGCTGTGGGACATGTGGGATCTTAGTTCCCTGACCGGAGATCAAACGTGTGTCCCCTGCATTGGAAGGTAGATTTTTAACCACTGGACCACAGGGAAGTCCCTATCTCAAGCCTACTTAATGAGGATAATAAGGCTCAGGAAGGTTAGGTAATGTTCCTAAGGCTTCCCTGCATGCCAATGCAGGAGATGTGGGTTCGATCCCTGGGTTGGGAAGATTCCCTGGAGAAGGGCATAGCTACCCACTTGAGTATTTTTGCCTACAGAATCCCAGGGACAGAGGAACCTGGCGGGCTACAGTCCATGGGGTCACAAAGAGTTGGACACAACTGAGTGACTGAACAACACCAGCATTTTCAGGTTCTGGGCAGCTAGCCGCGGGGTCAGTCTGAGCAGACAGCCTTCCATTCTGGGAGGGCCACCACTAAGGAAACACTCCCATATTCCAGGCCAGAGGAGGGGGCGTGATGGCACCTGTTGGCTCTTCATCCATGTGAAGCACATCTCAGAACAGCTTAATACAGCCATTTTACAGAGCAGCAAAGTGAGGATTAGATGTAGCGATGCATTCTGCATGGTTTCTCCTGAGTCTGAGATTCTGAACCTGCCTGCCTGCCTCCAAAACCAGTCTTCTCTTCCCAGCGGTGTTCTTGCCTCTCTGTTTCCATTTAGTGCACAGGGTCCTTTTGGTGTCCCAAGCCAGTGCAGAGTGGCTTTCCTCTGGCAAGCTGGGCGTAAACGCTGCAGAGCTCATTTTCACTCTCTGGGAGGAGTCCTTTCTTGGATCTCAGATGCACGGTTCCACCGCAAAGCTGGATCCATGTACGAGGGAGGCAGTAACGCTTCTGGGGGGTGGTGGGGAGTTCGTTGGTTAGATGCCAGCTGGCTCAGAGGATCGTCTCTTTTCCCTTTTCTGGAGTAAGTGATGTTGCGTCTGGCCATACTTGCCTGCTCTGGTGCCCAATTCCATAGCCATTTCAAGTCTTTCCTCTCCCCAAAATGAGCATTTACTCTCCCATGGATCACTCCTGTGATATTTCTAACCATGTAGCTCCAGCTTAAAAAACAAATCAGGAGTGGCATTCTGTATTTTCAGCTATAGCTCATAATTTGGTGTAAAGCCTGTCATTGTCTAAGAAACATATCCCTGTGCAGGGAACCCATTGGACACCAGAATGAAATTGACTAAATAAAAGCAGTTTCATGGAACAATTTGCAAATATCACTGCTTCTTGCCAAGCCTTTTTGGCAAAACTGTCTTCAATGACTCGAGAGCTTTTCCAGCCAGAAAGAGATTTGGGTTACCTTATGCTTCCCTCTCTCATTTTTCTGATATAAATACTTTCATTAAAGCCACATAAGTCACAGACAATAGAAATGTCATTCAGGAAAACATTTGCATTTATTTTTCAGGAAACATTCAGTTTTTCCTTTTTGAAGGGAGGGGAGGGAACTTATTTCAGAGTCCAAAGTAGTATTTGCAGGAGACAGGTCTGCACTGGTATTGAAGGGATATGTGTCTGTGTCTGTGTGTGAGAAAAAGAAAGAGAGAGAGAGAATGGGGAAGAAGGCATTACTGGAGCCACGTTTCTCTGTCTCTCGAAGAGATTAAGATTATGGAAAGGATCTCTTTGAGATGGAAAAGAAATATGGCCCAAGAGACAATTGTGAAGGCCTTGGCATGCACATCAGTAGTGGCCATGGATTCTAGTCCAAATCTAACCAACAACTGGTAGCATGATCTTATAAATTCAATATATATGTGTGTGTAAAACAGTATGAAGTTAAAAATTGAGTGGAAAATTTTTTAAAAAGGAAAAGGAAAAATGACAAAAATAATATATCCCGTACAGAGCTTAGGCACGTCACCTAGTTTCTCTAAACCTCAGAGTTTTCAATCTACACAATTGGATGAAAAAGAAACAACCACCCAAATTGATACTTAGGTAGCCATGTGACAGACTGCAAAGGAAACTTAAGACAATATGTCATTAGCTCAGTTTTCTACCTGGCAAAGTCAAAGCTTTTCCAGTTGAGACATATTAGTGACACTAAGAGAAGATGCCATTATCAAAGTGGCAGTCCCATCCCCATTCTTCGTGGACCTTATAGTCTAGTGACTAAGTGTGCATGCATGAGGGCCAAGTCGCTTCAGTCGTGTCCCACTCTTTGTGACCCTATAGACTGTAGCCCACCAGTTTCCTCTCTCTGTGGGATTCTCCAGGCAAGAATACTGGAGTGGGTTGCCATGCCTTTCTCCAGGGGATCTTCCCTACCCAGGGACTGAACCTGAGTCTCCTGCGACTCCTATATTGCAAGCGGAGTCTTTACTGCTGAGGCACCGGGAAAGCCCTAATGACTGAGATCGCACAGCTAAAATGTGTGCATCTGGACTGGGTATCCAGGACACCTGGGACTGTAGTTTAGGCTCTTCCTGGTGTCCTCCTGTGTCCAGGACACTCCCAGTTGACAGCTGATCTTCAAGCATAATTATTCATAGCTCATAGGTCATGGATTATAAATTATATGTTTACACTACCAATGAGCCCAGGGTTCCATCTGAGACTTATAGCTGGATAATATTTTTAGGACACCCAGATGAAACCAGGTCAGGACATCTGCCAAAGCATTTTAGTCCAGCAGAGGCTTAACATTTTTTTCTGCAGTAAACTATTTGCTGACCGAAAGAGTTGGAATAGGAGGTGGAAGTCATTACTCAGAGACATGGATGGTTACGGCTTCTAAAGGGCTCTTAGGAGATGATCTGGGCCAGCTTTGTTTACAGATGAGAAGTGAGACCCAGGGAGAGGAGCTGACTCAAAGAAGGTTCAACTCGACATGAATAAAACAACAGATATGGGACAATAAGTTTTCTGGACTCCAGTCTTCTATCTTCCTGCTATCTCTATGTAAGTGTGGTCCTTAAAAGGATGTGGCCCATCATAAAGGAAGAAAAGAGAAACCAGAGTAATAAAGGGGTTGGATCTTGCAAGGTGGAGCTGTTGAGAGTTCAGAGGTGTTTGCAAGGAGAGAAAGAAGCAAATTTCCTGCTTTTAAGTTACTTTTCAATTCTTATTCTTTTTCATATGGACAGTAAGATTTTTTTGATAGTATAATATAGACACATGTTTAACTATATAAATATATATAGTATATATCAAAACCCTAATTCCCACTAACAGATAAGGACTAGTCTGATCAAACTCCCAGGGATAGAGCCTTCCAGATACTATCCATGCATACCTGTATTTTCTATGTTACTATAATAAGAGCAGACTGTTCATATTATTAGGTAGTCTGTTTTGTTTGTTTTATTTGTTTTAACCCACTTAACCATATGTCTAACCTTGCTGATAAAAGTCTCTGGGTTTCGCAGAGGTGACTGGAGGAGAACAAAAGGACTTTGTTCTCCTTGCAGCCCCAGAATATCCCTTCCCCATCTCCTGCCGATGCCAGGGGCTCCATTAGGCAGCCGTGTTGCTGCGTGGATTAGCATGTAGATGCCCAGAGAGAGATATGACATGAGCCCTTTTTCAGTAATTGAGATCGTAGCCCCAGCCCGCTGACTGGATCCTACTCTGCAGCAGACAGAGAGGAGGTTTCTGGCAGGAGGGAGGAAGGACGAGGGAAAGGGCTGCAGTGTGTGTGTCTCGGGGAGGAAGGCGGGAAAGCAGAGAGCTCAACACTGCTCCTCCCAGGGGCAGGGGGCCAAGCAGGGAGAGGTGAGTGAGCTACAGGAAGGACTGAGCTCAGACGCTGGGGGAGGTGCAGCCCGAGAGAATGGAGAGGAGAGAGAAAAAGGAAGCCACAAGACCCAGCTGGCCCCCAATGCTACCTTCCAGGCAGACCACTTGTTAGTGTTAAAAATGGGGTGATGATACTGCTGTTTGTATTTCCTTTCCTCCCATCCTTCCATCGCTCCCGTCACTCTCTCCTTCCTCCCTCCCTCCCTCCCTTCTTTCGCTCTTCTTCCCTTTTTCTCCCTCCCTCCCTTCTTCCTTTCTCTCTTTCTCTCTCTCCCCCTCCTTCCTCCCTTCCTTCTTTCCCGTCTTTCTGAAGATCTTTCTTTTGCCAGTTTTTGTCGCAGGCCTGCCATGTGCCAGGAGCTTCCCTGGTGCTGGCTTGTGATGATGGCTCGGTCTTGTCCCCATGAAGTTGACAACCTAGTGGCAGAGTCAGACTTTCAACACAGAGATAATTACATAATTAAATCATGCATAAGTGCTAAGTGTAAAGGAGGAAAATAATAGTGTTCCGTAAGAGAGAATAACAGAGCAGGGATGGCCCATTGACACTGTGATATTTAAGGGAAATCTGAAGAGTGAGTAGGAACCAGGCTGTCAGGGAGACGAAGAAGGGATTCCAGTGGGCAGAGAATGTCATGAACAAAGACTGGAAGCTGGAGGGAACAGAGTGCTTTGGAAGATCAGAAAGTCTGGTCCCTGTGGTTGGAGTTTCTCCCGCAGTTAGAGGGGTAGCCAGAGATGAAAGCCCTGTAGGATCTGTTAGGGACTTTACATGTTTGTAGAGTTTTATGCAGAAAAGTGTTATTTTCCTATTTATTTATTTTTCAAATCATTCCAGCTACTCTGTGGACAATTCAATATTTTAAATACTATTTCTTTTTTTTCTCTCTCTCTCTCTTTAACCCCTCTATAACCAAGATAAGAAAATAAACACCCACTAATTAAAAAAAAAAAAAAACCGAATGCAGTGGTTGTCTGTCTGAGGTTAGAGTGGTCTGTGTTCCATGGAAAATTTCTGAAGTTCAGAAAAGGTAGATCAATTCTTAACTAAGCCAGAGTTGTGCTTCTGACTAATAATGTCTCATATTCTTTAAGTACTTATTATCTGCCAGGCATTTCATCAAGAAATGTGTATAAGTATCACCTTTTTTTCTACTTAAGAAAGAAGCACCTAAATATTTATAGCAGCTTTATGCAGGAAATGCTGTGGCATTCCCTGGTGGCTCAGATAGTAAAGAATCTGCCTGCAATGCAGGAGACCCAGGTTCAGGATTGGGAAGATCCCCTGGAGAAGGAAATGGCAACCCACTCCAGTATTCTTGCCTGGGAAATCCCATGGATAGAGGAGCCTGGACGGCTACAGTGCATGGGGTTGGAAGAGTAGACACAACTAAGTAACTGATACTTCCCATTTGATGGACTAGGGTCATAACCGACTCACCCAACCCTCCCAATAAACCGAAATTGGCTCCCTTTGCCTGAAATCTGTGCTGGTGCTGAAAAACTGTCCAAGGGGTCTGCTGGCCCCCAAGTTCTCTCTCGCCATCCACAATGGCTTAAATCTGGACCCAAATAGTTTGGGCTATGGATCAAATTGTGGCCCTTGAAAGACAGCTTTTCTCTTGTAGTTTGGAAAAAGCACTTGCGCATGGAAGGAGAAATTTCTGAGAGTCTAGAAAATCTTATCAGGATGAGGAAGAAAAAACGTCTTATCAACCGCTTGTCTGCTGCTGCTTGGGCTCTGGTGACAACCAGTGTCTTAAAAGGGGAAACTGTCCGCTGGTGATTCTCGCTGACAGCGTCAAGATTGGCGGAGCTGGGCTCTCAGACCTTGAGCTGCAGGGCCCTCCAAGGAGCAGCTGGTCCCGCCCTTTGCCTTCAGGCGGGGGCAGACCTCATCCATCAACCTGTCCCTCAACATACAGTTACCTGTTAAGGGGTTCAGGGTCTAGTCATGAGGTAGCATTTAGCTTTAAGACACAAAAGGAGAATGCTGTAGCTTTTGTTACATTGCAAAGCAAACATTTTTTGCAGGCCAAGAAAACCAACAGTTTATAATTTCTTTAATAATTAGAGAAACTACGAACTGACAACAGTGAATTGGAAAGCAACATAGGAAATTTCAAAAGGACAATTTTTTTTTTAAAGATTGCACAATGAAGTTTTAGAAAATATCTTATTTGTTTGGCTATGCCGAGTCTTCATTGCAGCATGTGGGATCTGATTTCCTGACCAGGGTTGGAACCCAAGCCTCCTGAATTGGGAGAGTGAAGTCTTAGCCACTGGACCATCAGGGAAGTCCCCCAAAGGACAATTTTTAAGAAAGAATTTTTTTATGGTTTCCACAAGGTTGCTCTGTATTCCTTTACTTGTGCTCATGCTAATTTGCACATTAGCTCACTGGATCTCACGTTGACAGATGATCATTTTTTTTTTCCCACTTCTATAAGCTTATCTCCTTTTGTACACATTGGGTTTTGTAGACACATTAAACATATCGGTTTTTTGGGTGTTTATTTTTACAGATAACATTTATATGTATTCAGTTTGATTAAAGACAATAGGGAAACTACACATAAGCAGAAACAAACATCTCAAAAGCCCAGGTGCCAAATTCAACAGACTTTGCTCTTATGAGAAATTGCAATTTCTTCTTCTTCATCTCCTTTTTAATCCTTTTTTTTTTTTCTTGGCTCAAATAAAATATTTATCTGTAAGTTGAAATAAGAGTTCAAGAATTAGTTTAAACTAATTAGTAAGTTGTTTAAAAATGCAAATAAGTAAAGCTGTTGAAAGTGTTGATATATTTGTTTCTAGCTCTAGGCATTGTTTAATCTGAACATTAAAATACTACTGACTTTTAAGATATAGCCACTTCTCAATATTTTTTTATGTAGTCACTGTTCCATGTTATTACATTATCTTTTAATATCATTTTCATTACCTCATATTGTTTCATCAAGTAGATGACTCAGGGCTGTTTAACCACTCCCCTATTGCAGAAAATATAAGTAGCTCCTAAGTTTCCGTGTTTACAAATAATTCTATGATGGTTATATTTCTATGGAAAATATTTTACACATATATTGCTTTCCAAGAGAAGTGTACCAGGAATAGAATTATTGTGAAGAGATGAATGAACATATTTAAATTATAGAAAGAGTTTCAAATTAATTTGCGAGTGGATTTTACTGATTTAAGACCAACAACTGTTAAAAGAATGACTTTTGTAAGACTTCCTAATAAGCACAGGATACTTCTTATTTTATTTTATTTTTTTTTTTGAAGCTTTGAGCTATATTTTTATATTTTATTGGTATCTTGATTCCTATCTGCTTTTTTTAAATTTTATTTTATTTTTAAACTTTACATAATTGTATTAGTTTTGCCAAATTTCAAAATGAATCCGCCACAGGTATACATGTGTTCCCCATCCTGAACCCTCCTCCCTCCTCCCTCCCCATACCATCCCTCTGGGTCGTCCCAGTGCACTAGCCCCAAGCATCCAGTATCGTGCATCGAACCTGGACTGGCAACTTGTTTCATACATGATATTTTACATGTTTCAATGATTCACACTTCACTGACTGTTCTGTTGAACTTTGCTTTCCACGTGCCTGTGTCCTGTTATTATTTTGGCAGTGCTGAACAGCTTGTAAGATCTTCGTTCTTTGACCAGAGTTGAACCTGCGCCCCCTGCAGTAGAAGCCCTGAGTCCTAACCATTGGACCACCTTGGTCCTCTTATTTTTAGCTACATATTGTCTGTCCCTTTCCCTTGCTCATTTGTGTACCAGAGCCCTATTCTTTTCATTAGCTTACTTAAGGTATTTATGTGCTAAAATATCCACTCTTTGACTACTGTATATATTACAAAGGTTTTTCTAGCCTGAGTCTTGCTTTTATTTTTAATAAACTTTATTTTTACAGAAGTTTTAGATTACAGATAAGTTGCAAAGATTGTAGGGTTCCCATATATCCTTAAATGGGTTCAGAACCCAATTCCAGTTTGTGGGGATATCGGTAGGATTTCTAAGCAATTATTTGGTACCAGCTGGGGTACCAAATCCTACAATTCAACTCAGTTGTCTGTGACAATTTCTCAGACTTCCCTTGATTCTGATGATTTTGAGAGTATTGGGAAGTATTTTCAGGTATTTTTTAAAGTGATGCTCAACTGGAATTTGCCTAATTTTTTCTCGTGACCCACCTGGAGTTGTGGCCTTGGGGAGGAAGAACACAGAGATGAAGTGGCATTTTCATCACATCATATCAAGGATACATACTGTTAATATGACTCAGCTTGTTGCTGTTGATGTGGCTCTTGATCCGCCTGGTTGAGGTAGTGTTTGTGAGCTTGCTCCCCCTGTTGATTTATTGTCCTCCAAACCCTTGTCCATACCATATTCTGTGGAAGAATCACTGTCCAACCCACAGTTAAGGGCTGGAGAGTTGTGCTTTATCCACCTCCCTGAAGTTGAAATATCTACAGAAATTATTTGGAATTGGTATGTATGAGAGACTTATGTCTTGCTTCCCATCTATTTACTTATTCAGACATTTATATCTGCTTGAACTAATGGATATTTGTTTTATACTTTAGGTTATAATCTAATACTACTTTATGTTGTTGCTGAGTTTGTTCCAGGTTTAGCTATTGGAGGCTCTTTCAGTTGGCTTATGTATATTTTTAATATATTTCCATCATTGTCAGTTTTCTTACTTTTTAACTTTGGCTATCTATCTGTGTACATGTCAGTGAATACAACTATTGTAATGTGTGTGTTTTAAGTTGTTATCTTATTAATGTTGATAATAGTTTAGACAGAAAAAAGTATATAAGAAAGCCTAAAACAATATGACATCAACTTTATTTGATGGGGAAAAAACCCTTTCCTTGAAATCAGACAGACCAGGGTTTCAAAATCACTATGAGAGATTATTACCTTAATGACTTCAATAAATCACGTTTCCTAAGCTCCGTGCCTTATGAAGATTACGCCCCTTCACAGATAGAATCTAGGCTTGACAATGAACTTTGGCTAATGGGGTGTAAGCTAACTTGATATAAGAAAGACTTGATAAGAGCTTGCACACAGGCTTGCACTCTTGGAATTCTGTTTCCACTGTGTAAGAATCCGGGGCTTTCCAGCTAAGAAGGACCTATGGAAGAAACCCACACCTAGCTGACAGCTGCAGCCCACTGGCCATGTACGTGCAGCCATACTGAAACAGCCAGCCTCCCCGGGCCACCTGATGACTGTTCACACACGCATCTGCAGTCATGTACCCTCTAGACCTGGGGAGAGTCTAAAAGAGGAACGACCCTGCTAAGCTCAGGCCAAAATACAAAACTATGAGGGGAACAAAAAGTGCATTTATAATCTCATATATTTGGGATAGTTTCTTATGTTGAAAAAGATGACTCTTTATCAGATCTATACCAGAAGTTGGCTTCAAACCCATATGGATAATGTATATTAGTTTTTCAGCTTATTGTTTTAACTCCCTAAACTTCCATTATCCATCTACTGGGTGGGAAAAAATTGTACCTCTTTCTGCTCATCAAATTGATCATGACACCAAATGAGATTGTGCTGATTGAGAATCCCACGCAGGACTGGAAGACAGAACTGGCTTTCACCAAAGCTCCCTCTGCCTCACCCATTTTACTAAAGCAAAGTCACAGAATATTTATCCCTTTCTCCAACATGATGTTAGCTAAACAGAGTCCCTTTGCAATAAATAACATGGCTAAGTAGGCTCATTTGATCCAGTAGAAAGGGTATCATGAACCAGCGCTCCATCCTAGAGAACTCAGTCATGAGGTATACTGCCTAAGTGCTTGTTGGGACATTCTGATATGGCCTTCCAATGCCATTTAGATATGGACTTATAAATGCATAGGACTCTAGACATCAATTTGAAGCCAAATCTAGCTTTTCCCCTGGTTTCTCAGCACCTTGAAAGAATCCTGGATGTCCAACTGTGCTTTGTAGACAATGCCAGAATCTAACTCTGTGCCTTGAAAGGAAAGAAGGGACCTGTGCACATGGAGCGCAGAAAGCAGGCACTGCAGAAGAGTACACGTGGCCGGGGCAGGGACAGAGGCCCAGAAATCTGCTCCTTCTGTTGGTAGACAAGTTGTGTAGAAAATTTCTGCGTTTAATCTTGGTTGAAGAAGAGCATTTAAGACAGGTTGGATCGGTACACTGTCATTGTTGATTAACCCTTAAGTCTTTTCTCTCTCACACATGCTATTTAGATGTCACAGTTTCCAAACTGACTAACTGAATGCAGCTCACTATGTATCATGACATATTGGGAAAATGGGATGGTTTTCAAATTCCGAGCCAATAGCAAAGTAATTATTTAGATTATCTGAGTTTCGGTGTTTCTTCGTCTGCCAAGTTGGGGTTAGGCAACTTCATTTCTTAAATTCCATCCAGAGTTTTAACACTTACATGTGACACACACATAAAGAAACAGAAATCCACCTGTATAAATAACCACACACAAATGTATACCCAAGTACGCATGTAAACACACATACACATGCACCTTTACACATCCAAAACGTGTTCTCCACCGTCACTGTCACCACCACTATTGACTGAATTAATGAGTTTTTACACAGCCTTGTAACATCATTTTTAGCAGGACTCATCCCAGGGCTAAGACACACTGATAGGGCATTGCCGGAACACCCCAGTGGGTCCGCAGATGTAGGAGCGACGGTGGTGAGCATCAGAACCGTGGGGGGAGAGTGTCAGCATGCATTGGGACCCACATACCCTTTTTTCCCTCCCTCAATAGAAATGGCCACATTTACTCTCAAAAGAAGGCAGTCAGAAAGACCTGGAAATCCTGTGTCCTGGTTCTACCTCTTCCCCATTGCCTTACTCTGTGACCTTGTGCAAATCACTGCTCTTCCTGGAGCGTTAAGCACCTGATTCTTCAAACAGAATGGGGGCTTCTAGTTTGAGCCAAGATGCAGTAAACTCATTATGTCTCTATATTTTCTACTGATTATAACTAAAATCTATAAATTGAATGGAAAAAGCCATACCTGAAATCTCCAAAAAGTAAAACCTTGCAGGTGGATTGGGGAGGGAAGTGAGAATTTGAGGAATACCAATATGGCAGTGAAACTTTTTTCCCCTTCATCTCTCAGCATTGACCTAAGGACAGAACAGCATGTCAGGTGTTGACAGCAAAATTCTGAGATAAATTCTCTCTAGTTAGAAGAGGGTTCATACAGTGAACAAGAAAGTGTGGGGTCACTGTGAGCATCTTTTCCTCCTAGTTTTATTGAGATATTATTGACATATGATGATTTGATACATATAATACAAAATGATTATCACAATGTTAGCACCTCTATCTCCTCACATAATTCTCATTTTTGTTGTAATGATACCATTTAAAATTTCCTCTCCTAGCAACTTTCATTTACCTTTTCTCTCTCCTGGCTGTGCCCAGAGGTCAGCTTGTATTCTGCGTGATGGTGGCAGCAGGGCAGAGGTGTGGGCAGTTAAAGCCCCAAGAGAAAATCCTGTCTGTATAGTCAAAGAACCTGTACTGTGAAGGCAGTGTTCTCGGGGCAGCCACATTGTTTTATTATTTTCTCTCTATTTTCTTTCTATTTTCTCTCACTGAGGTCAGCCCCAAGTGTACTGAAGTGGCCAACACTAGATAAACTGAGAAAAATGTTTTTTTCTTTCTGATCAGATGGAGAGGAACAGGGAAAGGGACTCTTGAGAGCTAAGGGTTAAAAGGGAATCCCAAGAAGACGACAGCCGGAGAAGGACATTTCCTTGTTCTGGGTGTGTCAGAAATGCCAAGCTCACCCCGGAGCTGCACATATGCAGAACAGACCCAGAGAAGCAGAGCAAAGGCTTAGAGAACTAAACTAGAATAAGAACCATGACTCATGTTTGATGAGGCTTGTATGTTCACACTAACTTCTGAGTGGGGCATGAGTGAAAATAAGGAGCATAGTAAGGACTTTGGAGACTGAACTGATCTTGACACCTCTGCTCAAAGAAGACAAGCCAAAATTTGTGATCCGTATCTAACCGAACCTGTTAAAATAAATGAAATAACATCCATATTCTCCAGAGGATTGTAAGAGCCATCAGAGTCTCCCAGCATATTTCACCAGTCCAGGATACGATCCAAAGTGAATGACATGAAAAGAACCAGAGAACAGTGGCTGATTCTCCAGGTAGGCATTGGCGCACTGTGGTCCAGAGGCCAAGTCTGCCCCACCACTGGTATCAGGAGCGCTCATAAAGTTGGAAGAGATTTTGCATTTATAAACAGTTGGCATAAAACAGATGAATATTGGTAAAATGTAAAGTTTTATGTAATTCATAGTTGGCTCTCCATACTGAAAGTTTTATTAGAATATAGCCACACCCGTTCATTTCTCTGTTGTCTCTAGCAATTTTCATGCTGAGATGTCAAATGAGTCATTGCAACACAGAGCATAGGGCTAAGCCACAAAGCCTGAAACAATTATTGGCTGATCTTTACAGAAAAATAAATAAATAAATAAATGTTCTGACTTCTGCTGAGGGAAAAGGGAATCCAAAGAAATACCAATTATTGAGATGACCTAGATGTTGGAATTATAAAACAAAGTCTTTTAAGGCAGATAATCGTAACCACTCTTAATAAGCTGAAGATTAGTACTCTTGAAATGAATGGAAAGATGTAAGTTCTCCAAAGAGAAACTGCAACTATAAAAATAAAACCAAATGGAAATTTTAGAACTGAAAAATACATCTGAAATAAAGAATTCCCTAGATGGACTTTGTAGCAGAATGGACATGACAGAGGAAAAGTCACTAAACTTAAATATAAACCAATAAAATTATCTAAACTGAAGAACAGAGGAAAAAATTGGAAAGGGGGGAAACAGAGCCCTAGAAATCTATGAAATAAGCAAAAAGGTATAATACTCATGTCATTGGTATCCCAGAGGACAAGAGAAAGAGATTGGGTGCAAAAATAATTTTGAAAAAATAATGGCTGGGAATATCCCAAATGCGGTGAAAGATGTAAATTTACAGGTTTAAGAAGCTCTGGAAACATCTAACAGAATAAACTCAAATGAAGTTATGACCAAATGCATTATAATAAAATTCATGTAAACCAAAAATAAAAAGAATAGATTGTTGGTACAAAATAGTTACTAAAACCTCAAAAAAGAATATAGTAAAATGAGAAAGAAGTCAATCACAGAGAAAGAAGTTTGAAACAAACATGGGCTGTAAGAAACTGTAAATACTTTGGCACACTGAATATTGCCTCAAGCACAATGTTTTTATCTCAGAAAAAAATGAAGCCCAGGAAGACTGATTTTTGCCAAAGTAACTCTCAGGCAAGTACTCTAAAGAAAAAAAAAAAGGGACTGAAGCGAAAAGGAAGGATGGAAGGAAGGAGTGAGTGAGGGAAGGAAGAAAGGGAGAGAAAATATAAATAAAGAAAAGAAAGGAGAAAAAATAGTAATCTGTATTGATCACAGATCTTAACACTGACTCTTATTATTAATACCATGTTTTTCCTTAGGGGTAAGAAGAAAATGGTGATTTTTTTTTTTTTAATGAAATAAACGTGGTTTTGTTTTGTTTTGTTTTGTTTTTTGAGAAAGGAGTGCTCATTCAAACAATAGGATCTGGGAACATCTAGGTTTCCATCCGGCAGTGGTAGAGATCACAAAGGTGTACCAAATGTTTAAAAGTGAATGTGGAAAGTAGCCAATGAGATATTTTTCTTGGAGATTTTTACTGAAGTCGTGTTTAAAAGGGCAGGGAACAAGGGGTAGTACCTTTTCTACACAAGGACAAAAACCATTGGAAAATCCAATCACAAAAATAACTCTTTCCTGTGCCAAGAAAATCAGATGAATTGTTTGTTGAAATTATGTATCCAGAGGAAAAGAAGTGAGAGAATAGATTCTTGGCTAAACTTATAGATGCTTTAGCAGAGCATGGACACTTCTGTCCTTGTCTTCCTCTCCCTCTCCTCTCCCTCCTTCTCTTCCTCCATATGTTCCTTCTCCTCCTGTTCTTTCTCCCCGTCTTCCCTCTCCTTCCCCTCCTCCTTGTCCTTTTCCCCTATGTTTCTTTTAAACATAAACACACACCTTACTAAAGATTCAAGGGGTGGGCTTTTCATCTTTCCCCTACCACTTTGGGAAATCTGACATGCAAAGATATCCAGAAAGGAATCCAGATATCATGAATATCTACCATTTCTTCTTGAAGACATGTTAAAGAAGCTCTTAAAACCACTATTCAGTCTTCTCCTATAGTTTCTTGATGGAGAAGGCAAGGTGGTTTCATAATCTCTGGAGTCCAAGCACCCAGCATTAGAGGAAGTACTCAATGTATGTTTGATCGTGTTTTGTAATTTGAAGTTTGGAAAATAAAGTCACTAAGTATATATGAAAACAATGACAACAAAGCCACTATTCGTGACCTAAAACTTTGGAGCATTAGATAATGAAACAGCAGAAATTGTCTTTGGAAGAAGAACTCTGAGATACAGAAATTCACTCTAAGACAAAGAACTGAAATCTTTGCAATGGCTGTATGTCAGGATATAGAGATAGTATGTATGTATGTATCCTGTATGTATGTATCCTATGTATATGTAGACTGTATGTATGTATGTAACTGTATGTATATGCCTTGTATGTCAATTTACATGCAGTTGACTTCCAATTCAGACCTGGAGTAATTTTTCTAAATTTCTTACGAAAGTTGAGCCAAAAAGCTGAAAAGTCACTGACACTTATTGCTGGGACTAACGCCTAGTGGTAGTGAGGAAAGGGACTCTTCAGACTCAGTCGGGTCAATGTGAAAAGCCCCGGGTGCCCCAAGGCCTGGCACCAGCAGCCATCACAGTGACACTTACCCCCGAGTTGTCAGGTGGCCAGCACTGCTTTGTGCAGGGAGAGTAAGAATACGTGATGAGTAGGTAGAGGGTATTTCCAATAAAATCAGCCCAATAGCATGCTCCAGGATTCTCAGGTACTTCTAGGACAAAGATGGGACTTGGGATCCTTGAGATCCCTGAGATTTATCTCTGAACCAAGGTGGTACATGTAAGGTATAGGAGACGACCTCAACGGAGGTAGGTTACCTTCATTCAGGCAAGGAGGGGACGACAGTTGGCCTAACGACCAGGCTGAGCTCAAGAGGGATCAGGGAGGCTTCATATTTAAAGGGAGGTTTGTGGAAGCAATAAGGGAAATGTTAGTCAGGTGGGATGTTTTGGGTATTCTTTAGTTGAGATGGCATTTGTAGTTGAACAGGGGGTGGGAGGTTTTGGGCAGGGGATGATAAGTCCCTGGCAGATGTAGGGGGTGGAAGGTTTCTGGACAGGGGGTGATAAGTCCTAGGTAGATGCAGCTGTCCTGGAGCATCAGGGCAGGACCTAAAGTTCGGTTTTGTTTTCCCCCAAGTTAGATGATTCAGCAAGGGCATTTGAGACCATTGTTTTCTTTTCTAGGCCCAAAGACTCCTTCAGTACAAATGACCATTGGTAGCCCTGTTATAAACCATAGACACATCTTGGATGCTGTTGCAGTCTAGGAGAGCCAGGGCCCTCCCTATGCCATTGTTCCTTGCAAAGCAAAACTAAAACAGAATACCACATGGGATGCAAAGATATTTTGAACAAAACCAGCACTTCAGAAAAGTCCCTGCAACTTCTGCTGTTTTCCAAGCCTAGGTGGGTCTGGTCTAATCTTTCTGCATCTGACATATTCCTCTGTTCTGTCTTTTGTGTCTTCAGATTTAATATATTAAAAATATTGTTTTTTTAAAAAATGGAATGGATGGCTGACACGGAAAGGAGAGACCCCAGGGGATTTCTCGCAAAGGACAACAGTGGCCCAAGGATTGTTTTGAAAAGTCTGCTGTTCTGGCCCTTCAGGGCATAGACTGGGAGAGAGAGATTGAGATTTGGCAGGAAAAAAAAAAAAAAAATGCTAGCGTATAGTCAGACACACTTGGCGAAAAAGATTTGTTTTCCCAATTTTATTTACCATTATTATTATTGCCGCAGAGAGCTGAACGAGAAAGACTTGCCTTGAGTAATAGTTACAGGCACAAAACAGGAGCCCCCTCTAGGTGCCTTCCAGTAAGAAGATAATCCTAGGTAATTGTTCTATGGACAGTGTTTTAAGAGACGTGACTCTGAAGAATCAGCATATCTACAAATTATTAGGCATGATTGCTTGCTGATTGGATGTTAATTCATTCTAAATAGGATGATGCGCTGCAGAGGAAGTTTGTGGGTACTCCATGCCATTTCCTCAGTGTTGTGCTCAGTATTGATTAAGGAGGATCCGACCCAGTGTCCTGGGAGGAAAGAGCCTTTCTTCACTGCTGCAGTGGTCATGGGGAACAGGGTGGCCCCCGCTGACAGCTTAAGGGCACAGGGTTATTCTAGGGACCCAACTAGTGAATAAGCAACTTTTCCACAGGTTGCAAGACTGCTGATGGGTGGCAGGGGAACAAGAATCCTGTTTTAAGTCCTAGCTCATAAAAATATGAACATCAGCAGTCCTTTTTGTAAAATAAATGAGGTGTCAGGGCTCACGTCTTGATAAATAATGAAGTGCCCCTCTCTCTTCCTCTCTTCATACATCCTCTCTTTATCCCCATTAACTTGTGAACTTTTTTCTGCCAAAGAAATCAGTAGAGATAGTAATGTTCATTTATTTAAGGCCATTTCACTGAATATTGTGTGTACGGTCATGGAGTGTTGGTGAGCTGAACAGGTGTGCGTAGCTAAAGTAACTTTCAAGAGCCAGGTAAGCATTACCAGTTGGAATTTTTCAGAGGCTTATCTTCATTCACATCAGCAGAAAGTTTCTGTTTTCTTCATTAATAAGTGTAGCCACAAACACTTGTCTTCTTTCCTTTCAATTTAAACCAAATACTGAATATTAATTAACTGCTGCTCTGTGCCAAGTAACTATGGCTGCTAAAAGAGAAGTAAAGTAGGTCACGCTCTAAAGAGATATGGTCTAGAGTAGAAGGTGGACATACAAAGGCATCATCATGTACAGTGAGAAGTATAGCCCTAGATCAATGTATTATGTATAGCAAAGAGAAAAATTTAGCTATATATAGTCATGGCATCACACAGGGAAGGCTATTTTAAATGCTTAAGATTTTAGCTCATTTTTGAAGAAGGGAAGAAAATTTGTTTGCAGTTTGAACAAAGAGGAAGCAGCAGCCACATTTGCAAGGCATGAAAGTGGGAAATGTCTGGCGTGTTATTAAAAAAATAGTTTGATATTGGTAGAACATAAATTTGTGTGTAAGCAAGCAGTGAAGTCAGCTCTGCAGAAAGCCAGCAACAGGATCTTCTCCTCAAAGAGAAGAAAACATGGCATTTAGTGCACTCCATCCTCAGCTAGCGGGAAGGACAGGAGCTCAGTGAAATTATCAAAAGATAAGGGCCAAGGTGGGTAAAGACTCAGATTCCAGAATTTCTGTTACTTTCCCATGCACAGTCATTACCCTGTGTGTTTCCTCAAAACAACAATCAGTGAGACCTTCACAGGAATGTGTAACTTTGAGCTTTTTTTGGTTTTTGTTTTTTTTCCAAGAGAAGTAAAAAACAAAGAAACTGCGGGGAGATCCTGCACAGGCTGAGATATGGACTTCCCTAGGGGAGAATGGGTCCAGGCACACCAAAATAAAAGATAAGCAGGCAAGCTATACAATGAAACTCATCAGAAGGCAAGACCAGGTGTGGTGTGTGAAATACCTTTTGGGGTCTGAGAAAGGGCCCAGGGATGTGGACTGAAGGGTTACTAGCAAGAGGTATTTTTCTCTCACATACAAATCAAGCCAAGGCATGCCTCCCTCAGTTTGAAGATGAAGTCTCCTGTCCCCAGGAGAGGACATGAGGCTAGATTGAACATGCTGTCCCAAGGTCTGGAAGCATTAATGGACATGTGATTCTCTCTTCTTATTGATAAACCATCCTGACTCAAGAATCTTGTCTAAGAATGATGTGAGTTTATCTGTCTTGATGGCCAGGAGAATCAGCCATTTGAGGAGCAAAGTAAAAATACACAAGTTACTTTTTGAAAACAAGGGGGGCGGGAATTGAAACACAACACAAAAGCATACACTCAGAATCATTAGATCTTGGGGATGAAACAGAGTACAGAGATCAGAGGCTAAATGCCACTCAAGAAATTGAATCCTCTCCAGTATCTCCCCCACAAGCAGAAACATTAACATATGGTAGGTCCAAATATGAGAAGAAGAGTTGGGATGCTTACTTGCAAAACAGGGTAACAATGTTATATATCACAGAGGGATCTGTTTACTGAAAACGTTTTCCTTCCCAAATATCTGACACCCAGTAACTTCTCCATATGTATGTTCTCTGAGTAACAGCTAAAGAATGTACAATGGCTAATGGGTTCCCTGTGGGGGTCTGGAGAATATCAAATCCATGTACTAGGTCTCTGTTTTTTTAAGCTCACAGTGTTGGAATGAATCAGTTTATTTCAGCAGGATGTACTGGCCAGAGGTGTGGGATGTTGCATATCTGTTGAATAATGACTGTGTGCTGGGGATGGTAGAAGGAAGTCAAGTGGAGATTATTATCTCTTCTCAACATCAGCATTGAGATGTAGGTGTATTACTAGCCTCACAGATGAGTAAACTGAGTTTGATTAATTTTCCTAAGCTCCCGTTGCTACTGACAGCCAAAAGAAAAATCAATGGCCTGTGCTGTTGTTTGTCAAAAAATCATGCTCTTTTCAAAAAATGGTGCAGGGACAACTGGATAGTTACAGGCTAAAGAATCAAGATGGACCCCCTACTTCACACCACAAACAAAAATCAGCTCAAAACAGATCATGCTTAAATGTAAGAGCTAAAACTATAAAGATCTTAGAAAATGTAAGAATCATTCTTCATAACTTTAAAGAAGGCAAAAGGGTGATTCTAGGAACCCACAGGTTAGGCAGTTGGTGATTCAGTTGGTAAAGAGTGTGCCTGCAATGCAGGAAACCCAGGTTTGATCCCTGAGTTGGGATGATTCCCTGAGGAAAGAAATGGCAACCCACTCCAGTGTTCTTGCCTGGATAATCCCATGGATGGAGGAGCCCGGTGGGCTACAGTCCATGGGGTCGCAAGAGTAGGGCAACTAAGCAACTCAACCTACCTACCTACATAGTTGATTTACAATGTTGTGTTGGTTTCAGGTGTACAATAAAGTGATTCAGTTATGCATTTATCTGTATCCATTTATCTGTATTCATTCTTTCTCATGTAGGTTATCACAGAATATTAAGTAGATTTCTGTGTGCTATATAGTAGGTCTTTGTTGGTTGTCTATATCTTCTAACTAGTAGTGTGTGTATGTTCATCCCACCTCCTGATTTATCCCTCCTCCTACCATTTCTCCTTTGGTAATCGTAAGTTTGTTTTTGATATCTGTAAGTCTTTTTCTGTTTTGTAAATAAGTTCGTTTGTATCATTTTCATTTTTTAAAAATCAGATTCAGCATGTAAGTGATATCACATGATATTTGTCTTTCTATGTCTGACTCACTGCACTTGGTATGATACTCTCTGGGTCTATCCATATTGCGGCAGATGACATTATTTCATTCCTCTTTATGGCTGAGTAATATCCCATTTTATATATATATATAATATTCATATTTTAGTTTAGTTTAAGGCAATAGTTTATTATGACAGTAAAAGCACATGTGAAAAAATAGATAAATTGGATGACATCAAACTTAAAAATTTTTGTATTACCATTAAGTATGAGAAGACAGCTATGACTCAATAATAAAGACAGCCCATTGAAAAACAGGGAAAGGATTTGAATAGATATCTTTCCCAAAAGGTATATAAATGACTAATAAGCACATGAAAAGGTATTCAGTATTCTTAGTCATTCTGCTGCTAATGCTAAGTTGCTTCAGTCGTGTCCGACTCTGTGCGACCCCATAGATGGCAGCCCATCAGGCTCCCCCGTCCCTGAGATTCTCCAAGCAAGAACACTGGAGTGGGTTGCCATTTCCTTCTCCAGTGCATGAAAGTGAAAAGTGAAAGTGAAGTCACTCAGTCCTGTCCAACTCTTAGCGACCCCATGGACTGCAGCCTACCAGGCTCCTCTGTTGGTGGGATTTTCCAGGCAAGAGTACTGGAGTGGGGTGCCATTGCCTTCTCCGTCTTAGTCATTAGGGCAATGCAAATCAAAATTACAATAGTTCCCACTTATCCATGGTTTTACTTTCTATGCTTTCAATTACTCACAGTCAACCTTGTTCCTAAAATATCAAAAGGAAAATTCTAGAAATAAACCAATTCATAAATTTTAAATTGCATGCTTTTCCAATTAGTATGATGAAATCTCTCACTGTCCCACTCCTTCCGTTCCAGGAAGTGAATCATCCCTTTGTCTAGCACGTCTGTTAGTCGCTTAGTAGCCTTCTCGGTTATTAAATCAACTGTCAAGTTATCTCAGCACTTGTGTTCAAGTAACCCTTATTTTACTTAATGATGGCCCCAAAGTGCAAGAGCAGTGATGCTGACAGTTCAGATACGCCAAAGAGAAGCTGTAAAGTGCTTCCTTTCAGTGACAAGGTAAAAGTTCTCAACTTAATAAGGAAAGAAAAAAAAGTGATATGTTGGATTTGCTAAGATCTATGGTAAGAAAGAATCTTCTATTTGTGAAATTGTGAAGAAAATAAAAGAAATCAATGCTAGTTTTGCTGCAGCACCTCAAGCTGTGAAAGTTATGGCTATGGTACATGATAAATACTTAGTGAAGATGGAAAAGGCATTAAATTTATACAGTAAGGTATTTTGAGAGAAAAGGCAAGAGAGAGAGACCATATCCACTAAACTTATATTATAATATATTGTTAAAATTGTTCTATTTTATTACTAGGTATTATTGTTAATCTCTAACAGTGCCTACTTTGTAAATCAACTTTTATAATAAATATGTATCAGTCAGTTCAGTTTAGTCACTCAGTCTTGTCTTACACTTTGTGACGCCATTGACTGCAGTATGCCAGGCTGCCCTGTCCATCACCATCACCTGGAGCCTGCTCAGACTCATGTCCATCGAGTTGGTGATGCCATCCAACCATCTCATTCTCTGTCATCCCCTTCTCCTCCTGCCTTCAATCTTTCCCAGCATTAAGGGTCTTTACTAATGTGTCAGTTCCTCACATCAGGTGGCCAAAGTATTAGAGCCTCAGCATCAGTCCTTCCAATGAATATTCAGGACTGATTTCCTTTAGGATGGACTGGTTTGATCTCCTTGCAGTCCAAGGGACTTGAAGAGTCTTCTCCAACACCACAGTTCAAAAGCATCCATTTTTTGACACTAAGCTTTCTTTATGGTCCAATTCTCACATCCATACATGACAAGTGAAAAAAACCATAGCTTTGACTATACGGACCTTTGTCAGCAAAATAATGCCTCTACTTTTTAATATGCTGTCTAGGTTTGTCATAACTTTTTTTCCAAGCAGCAAGCGTCTTTTAATTTCATGGCTGCAGTCACCATCTGCAGTGATTTTGAAGCCCAAGAAAAGAAAGTCCATCCCTGCTTCCATTATCTCCCCATCTACTTGCCACAAAGTGATGGGGCCCAGATGCCATGATCTTCGCTTTTTGAATGTTGAATTTGAAGCCAACTTTTTCACCTTCCCCTTTCACTTTGGTCAAGAGGCTTTTTAGTTACTCTTCACTTTCTGCCATAGGGGTGGTGTCATCTGCATATCTGAGGTTATTGATATTTCTCCTGGCAATCATGATTCCAGTTTGTGCTTCATCCAGCCCGGCATTTCACATGATGTACTCTGCATATAAGTTAAATAAGCAGGGTGACAATATACAGCCTTGACGTACTCCTTTCCCAATTTGGAACCAGTCCATTGTTTCATGTCCAATTCTAACTGTTGCTTCTTGAGCTGCTTACAGATTTCTCAGGAGGCAGGTCAGGTGGTCTGATACTCCCATATCTTTAAGAATTTTCCACAGTTTGTTGTGATCCACCCAGTCAAAAGCTTTGGCATAGTCAATAAAGCAGAAACAGATGTTTTTCTGCAATGCTCTTGTTTTTTCTATGATCCAACAGATGTTGACAACTTGATCTCTGGTTCCTCTGTCTTTTCTAAATCCAGCTTGAACATCTAGAAGTTCTCAGTTCATGTACTGTTGAAGCCTGGCTTAGAGAATTTTGAGTATCACTTTGCTAGCGTGTGAGATGAGTGCAATTGTGTGGTAGTTTGAACATTCTTTGGCATTGCCTTTCTTTGGGATTGGAATGAAAACGGACCTTTTCCAGTTCTGTGGCCACTGCTGAGTTTTCAAATTTGCTGACATATTGAGTGCGGCACTTTCACAGCATCATCTTTCAGGATTTGCAATAGCTCAATTGGAATTCCGTCACCTCCACTAGCTTTGTTCGTAGTGATGCTTCCTAAGGCTGACTTGACTTTGCACTCCAAGCTGTCTGGCTCTAGGTGAGTGACCACACTATCGGGGTTATCTGTGTCATTAAGATCTTTTTTGTAAGGTTCTTCTGTGTATTCTTGCCACCTATTCTTAATATCTTCTGCTTCCATGTATGTGTAGGAGAAAACATAGTATATATTTGGTATATATCTGATTCAGTGCTAGTCTGCAGTTTTAGGCATCCACAGAGGATCCACAGAGGAACTTATCCTCTGAGGATAAGGAGTGTTACTGTGCAATGAAATACCATTGCATACCCACTAGGATAGTTCAAACTAAAAGGACAGAAAATAGTAAGTGTTGGAAAGAATGTAAACAATTTGGAACCCTGATAACAATCCTGGGGCTTCCCGGGTGGTGCTAGTGGTAAAGAACCCGTCTGCCAATGCAGGAGATATAAGAAACTCTGGTTCGATCCCTGGGTTGGAAATATCCCAGAGGAGGGCATGGCAACCCACTCCAGTATTCTTGCCTGTGAGAATCCCATGGACAGAGGAGCCTGGTTGGCTTCAGTCCATAGGGTTGCAAAGAGTCAGACATGACTGAAGCAATTTAGTAGGCATGTAAAATGGCAGGGTCCCTTTGGGAAACAGTTTGAAAGTTCTTCAAAATGTTAAGCATAGAGTTTTCATATTACCCAACAATTCCACTCTTATGGATATCCTTAAGGAACAGAGAGCATATATATATATATATATATATATATATATACATACACAAGAGGACTTGGACATAAATGTATGTAGTAGCATTATTCATAATAGCCAAATGTGGAAAAAAACCCAAATACTTATCAGTTATAAATTGGATATATAAAATGTGGTATATCCATACAAAAGACTGTTACTTAGCAATAAAATTAATGAAGTACTGATACACATTACAACATAGGTGAATCTTGAAAGTGTTATCATCAACAAAGGTACCAGTCATGAAAGACCATCTGTGGTATGATCCTGTTTATCTGAAATGTCCAGAATAGACTAATCAGTAGAGATAGAAGGTAAATAGTGGTTGCCTGTAACAGGCGGTTGAGATGTGACTTGGATGTAGACTAACAGGTATAGGATTTCTTTTCAGAGGATATACATGCTTTAAAATTAGATTGTGGTTTTTCACAAGATTGGATTTCCCTGTGAATTTACTAAAAACTTTGAATTTTATACTTTAAATGTTTGGGCATAGCAAGTGAATTGTATGTCAATAAAACCATTTAGGGTCTTCCATGGTAATTACCTCTATGACTTTTTGGGAGCTTCTCTCTCGGTAAGCCTCACTGTTTCTCATCTGTAAAGTAGAACAAAGAGTTTTCATCTCATTGGATTGTCATGAGGATTAAAGGAGATAATGTATGTAAAATGCTTAGAGAGTGCCTGATATACCTAAGTGCTTTGTCAGACGTTGCTTTTCCCGTCTCCCCTCAGTTCTCCCATTTTACCATAAAGTCTCCAGGTTTAGTCGCTGCAACCATTTCCTAGTACCTGCCAGCAAGGCTCCCACCCGAGCAGCAGTCTCTCTGCTTTATGACCGTGTTTACTGTCCATCCCCAGAGGGAAGAGCATGGACTTCTTCAAGGTAGAGTTAGGTTCAAAGCCTGATTCTACCGTAATAGCTTACTAGTCAGCCCCTTCGGCGTTCAGTTTTATTAATTGATCAATGATTAGCATTTTTGCCTGGAAATGCTGTTATGAGAATTGAATGTTGTGAGTCATGATAATAGGGAAAACACCAAGCCCGGTACTGGGCATTGTGAAGAGACACTCATCCAATATAAGCTGTCTTCTCTCCCCCACCCTTTCCGGCTTTCAGCCTCAATGAAATAAAATGATCTAATAAGAACAAAAAGGCACTTGACATGACGGAGGGAAAAAAAAAAAAAAACACCTTGGCTGATGGTTTTCTCTGCCAAAAAGATCTTACCCAGAGCTTCCTAAATGACTCCAATTAAGAGGCATTTTTTGAAGGCATACACATGTATGCTGTTTTTATTCCCTCTTTCTCCAATGATCAGGTTAGATGGAAAGAAATAGACTACTTCAGTTTCACACAGAGTTTTATAAAAAATTTAAACTCTAACCATTCCTGCTCCCCAAATTGGCATTTATTAAAGTTATGAGGAGAGTTTGCAAGCAGGAACTACATCAAAAATATGCACAGGGCTCTTGGAGAGTTACTTTCTGCAAGTGATGATGTCTTACTGTCAGTCTTTGAAAGAAATATCAAAAAGGTAATGTGAGCTGAAGCTTAAGATTTCTCAATATGTCCATTTGAGTTACAAAGAATTTTTATGCTCCATTTCAGACATTATTTAAACATTGTTATTCCTGCAAACATGCCACCCAGAGATAAGGTTTTGCTCTGAACCACATCGAAATGCAGATTGGTCTAGAAAGTCAGTTTCAAAGTGCCTTCTTGCAGGTAACTGTTTATTAAGCCTTGGAGGAATTTCAATTGCAAACCCTCAGTGGAAAGCAAGGGGAGCAGTAAGATTTGTAATATTCTCCTTATTCATGTGATTTGCACAACACTGGTACAGTTATAATCTAAATAAAGTTCCTGGAGCCATCAGGGCATTATACTGTAGCTGCTTCATTTAATCTAATGGCCCACATTTAGGTAATTTTCATGCATTTTAATCTATTTAATGATCACCTTTCTCAGGTGATTTACAGCAACTGGATGTCTGGGGCTCAGGTACCTAGGAGCCATGCACTGTACAATAAACCAGAAGATACTTCTGGAAAATGTATGTTTTGTTTAGATCTGCCCTCATTAAGCACCAGGATAATATTTGCTGAGGATGTCCTTCTGCCTAATAAGATTTAATACGGTACATTGTATAGGCACCCAAAGAACATAATTAGTCTAAATAATGTAGAATATATTGAAATACTGACCACTAAAGACCTAAGACCAGGCAGGATACCCCAGAATTTTCTATGAAAGGTGATCAAATGTGGTAAGTAGCTCCTTTACACTATAAGAGATTTAGGGTTTACTTCATTCATTCAAACCTCTGAAAAGTCCTGTAAAATGAAGATATATTTTGTTTGCTGTAATCTGTGCTTCTTAAACTTCAATCATAGAACCCATCCTACCTTGTAACACTTTTTTACATCCTTCAGAATATACCTCATGAAAGAGAACATTAGCCTATATCCAATATCAGTTTTTCTTTGAAAAAATACAACATAAATTTGGAGACAGACACAACTAGGCTTCTGTCTGGCACTTGCAAACATTGAGCTCTCACAGCGTAAGCTATTTCAGCTCTCTGAGCCTTGCTTTTACCTTTTGAAAACATACGTTTTCGATTGCTGAGGGGTTTAAGTGAGAACATATATGCGAAATTACCAGAGAGGTGTCTGGCACATAGTAGGTTTAAATCCATATTAGTGTCTTTCTCCTATTTTATGCAGTCTCTAGAATGCTGGACGTGCAGCCATAAATAAGATGGTTCCTACTTAGCAGAATTGCAGATTTTTCTCAGTGAAAGACTGGTCTCTGTTTTATGTGGCCTTCTGAACAGACATTTTGGGAAGCCTGTCATGGGGCTCTCACCTTAAATGAGGACTCACTATATGTCAGATGATGTACTGTGCTGTGCCTTGTTTCATCATCAGAGCAATCCCATGAAGTGAGCATTTTGAATGGGAGAACTAGGTCTGCTAGAGATAACTGTCTAAAATCACACATCCGGGGCTGGAGAAGTGGGCAATAAACTTAGTATTATCTCATTTAAACAATCTGCCATTAATAACCACTAGGCTATCACTTATCACTAAGAATATGTTCTTTTTAAACAATATTTATGTATTTGGATCTTTGAGCCTTGTGTGGCACACGGAATCTTTGTTGTGCCATGTGAGACCTTTCCTCATGGTGCTCCTGCTCTCTGGTTGAGGCTCATGGGCTCCAAAGCACATGCGTTTCAGCAGTCGCAGTGCACGGGCTTAGTTGCCCCTCGGCATGTGGGATATTCGTTTCCCAACCAGGAACCGAAACCAGGTCACCTCCATTGCAAGGTGGATTCTTACCCACTGGACCACCAGGGAACTTGTTCTTGTCCCCAAGAACTTGTTCTTAAACTTCCAAGGACGGGATCAACAACCAGTCATGAAAAGAGAGCTTGAAAGGAAGAGAATGAGGAAAAAAAGAAAATAAGTAGAAAGATAAATAAAAAAGCAGAAAAGGAGCCAGAATGTGAACGAGACTTGGGCCAACTGGGCCGTGTCTGACAGCCAAGGAGGTTCTCAGGTGACTCTGTGGCGTCATTGTTTGGCAGAATTCTGCAAAGTATTGTGAATCTGTCAGAGCCTGGCAAATGTCATGCCTCATTAGGCAATGTAAAGTTCACAGTGTTTAATATAGATTAAAATACTATTCTGTTTGCCAAGATGTTGTCTATCGTGCGTATACAAGAAATGGTAGAAATTCCCCTAGACTTTTGTCCCAGTAACATCAAAAGGTCCTCTCATTTTTCCATTGTGGGTTATAATTTAGACCTCTATGAAAATCTGTCAGTAAAGGTGAGAGGTTTACAAGAGCCAATTAACATTTAACTCATTATTGACTGGAGGATTTTTACAGAAATTAAGGCCTGTGACTGGCAATTTTTATTTTGGCTAGCCAAAAATTAATTCTGTTATTTCACTATCACTTCGCAGGTTATCACATTCAACAGTTACATCTGACACATCTGTAATGTCTTCTGATTTTTGTGAAATGTCGTCTTCAAACCTCTCTTCTGTGGAGACAAAGGAGCATTCTCCAGCACTGTGAGTTTCATTTTCACTTTCTGTATCAGAATTGGTCACTAAGGACTTTTTGTCTTTTTGTTGGTCTAATATTCACATCATCTGAATCAGAACTACATTCTGAAGAACTAATCATCTTCTGAGACCCTAATACATATGCCACTTGGACAGTCATAGAAAGTATCTGCATAAAGTTCATAAAAAATTGTTATTCACTAAAAATTTCATGATGTGTCATTTTTAAAAATTTTATGTTTATGATACACACAAGGTTGGAACAAAAACCTGATGGAGCAATATGTGAATGACAGTGACAGTCATGGGTTGTGTAATGAACCCTTGATCAATCTTAAGCTCTAACGACTTTGCATGGTGATGTTTATTGTATCACTCTCTAAAAGCATATTAATATGTCTCTGGTCAGTAATATGTTAGGATATTCAAGTTGACGATGAGGAAATCATACTTTGACCACAGTTTGAAGTTGGGAATGATTTTAAATAAGAGTTTTGCAGACCTTGAGTTAAAATAATTTTGGAAAGTGACAAAATAGTTATCTTTGAATATTTAGAGTGGTGTCATGTTAAATAGGCAAGAAATCTGTATTTTGGACATCTTTATCCATAAGTATAACAGGAAATAATCTGGAAAGTTGGTTTACATAAATATACTACAGCTATGTTCATCTTATTTAATCAGTTAACATATATTTATTCAACTTATGTCTAGCATGTAAGTACTGATGCTGGAATTGGGACATATAAAGACGATATAAAGACAACAGGTCTAGGGAATTCCCTGGTGGTCCAGTGGTTAGGATGCCACCCTTTCACTGCTGAGGGCCCAGGTCCAGTCCTTGGTTGGGGAACTAAGATCCTACAAGCCACATGTTTTGGCCAAAAAAAAAAAAGACAACAGACTTGGACGTCTGCATGAAGCTCACTGAGAGAAAGAAATGCAAAAGTCATAGTAAGTGAAATGAGCTCCAAGAGAAGATCATTTGCATTGGGAGCCTAGGGAGAGAAAGTGCTAATTTTTATAGAGGAAGATAATTTGTATTAAAATTTCCAAAAGGATGTGATGTTCCAGTAAAATGTTGAGGGAGGGTAGGATTTTGACTGGGAGATGAAGGCAAAGAAAACCTAAAGTAGGGGGAACTTGCAGGGCAAAGCCAAGAGGGTGTAAGGTGGGTTGATGTGCTCCATGAGGCACAGCCAGCTTGGAATGCTCAAAGCCGCCTGTGTCCCTGGTGAGGCACCATTTGAGCTGAACCTGTTGGGTGCGGAGGAACCTGGTCCTCATGGGCTTTGGATATTATCTCACGAGGAACAGAAATCCACAGAAGGACTTAAGCAAGACAAGAATGAATGCCCATCACATAGAAGACCACTCCAGCATCGCTGTGCCGGGTAAACCATTTCATGAGATAAAGAGACACCACAGAGGAGTCAGAAAGGGTCCCTCAGGCATCCGCATGCACATGCAGCCGTCCTCACCGAAACCCGCCCTCTGGGAAGAACGATGTGCTGTCCATTCAGTAAGAGAAAATCTACCACATGAAAACTTTGCATAACATCTCAGGTCCTTTAGTAGAGTTTTGAGTCACACAAAATAGCACAGCTTGGGCAAACTTTAAGTTCTACATATTTTATAGGGCTATTTTGTATTGTCAGAAGTCTAAGAGTAAAGAGGCATCAAAGATAATTTAATTTGATCTTTCAGCTGATGCTTGAATCACTTCTATAAAACTTCTGTCAGAGGTTGCTCAGTCTCTGATTATTTAGAGTGATAGGAAACTCACCTTCTGCCCAAATAAAAGTGCTAATCAAACCAGTGGGGACATGAGGGATTGGAACACAGTGATGGGCAAGTGTGTCCAGGTGGTTAAGTGACCACTGTACTTAGAGCCTGGGGGACTTGTGAAGATCTCCGTTCATGGAGGGGTTTTGTGTCTTCACAGTGGGAGTCACATTCTGAGCAGAATCTACACTGGGATTCAGAGGCAAAAGCTAGGAAGTGAAGAAGTCAAGTGGTAGGACTCATGGGCTGGTTGAATCAGCATTATCTGAAGCACAGGGTAAGAATGGGGGCTGGTCACTGCAGATGGATCACAAGGGGGATGGCAGGTACAGGACTGGTTCAGGGAAAAAGCTCAGGAAAAAGACCATGAAGCCGTGAGATTCATCAGAGCACGGTCTTATGAATGAGGTCTACAGAGTGAAGGCACAGGGTTTTAAAGAAACAAGTGAGCCTGGAGGAAGCCTGGATGAATCAGAGCCACGAAGGATCATTTGGGTTCACAGTTCAACATTTGCTAGTGGCTTCCTATGCAATGCAGTGGGCTCAGTGTCGGCCTTTCCCTATAGGGAGCTGACAGTTCCTGGCACCTTGGCTGATATTTGACTACACCCAGGCCTTGGTTTAACTTTAAACCCCAGGGCAAATTCTTTCAGTGTGGAGGCCCCTCTTATTTTCCTGCTACTGTTTTTCTTTTGAAAATGTTGAATATGTTAGACAAAAATCAGCTGATTATATGAAGGAAGTGCCTATTAGTGATGTGTGTGTGATGGGGGAAGGGTAGCCTTTCGTGTGCTGCAAGGAACATAGAGGGCAAAGAACATCCCTGAACTGATCTTTTTAGGAAATTGCAGAGTGAAAAACAAAGGACAGATTTTCAAACTAGATTTCCTCTCTGAAAGAACATCCTGAGACATCGCTATTAGTCATAGATACATAATTTAAGGGTTCAAAAGAAGTGTCAGAAAACAATTTTCATGCCAATTTTTCAAACTCAAAATGGAGGGATGAAAAATATAGGAGGCGCTGAGGTCATGAACATGCATATCTTTCAGGCTTAATGTCCCACTGTGGCAATTAGAAAAATCAGGTAATTGGACAGTTACTTTGTCAAGATAACTGGTTAAATCAGCTGAGCAGGTGAAAATCTGGGAGCTTGGTTTTGAGCATAAACTCACTAAATAAGATTTTAAATGCATATTTAGGACAAGAAAATCAGATTCTTGTGTTGTGATTATAAAGCACAAGTTCATGAAAGAAAACCAGGAGGGAAGCAAATCAACATACATTCTCTCTCACTCTCTTTCTCTCTCTCTCTGTCTCCACATATAAACACACACAGATACACACAAACACTCCACACATGAACACGTACTGTCAGGAGAGCATTTCAGCTTTGCTACAGTAACTAGTCACCGAGCACCAAGACCCATACAAGGAAGCTAAAGGGTATTGTCCCACCTGGATCAACTAGTGAGCACTTCAAACCCATCACCTCTAGGACTTAACTCGTGTGTTCTCCCCTTGCAACTCTTTTCACTTCCTATTTCCCCAGATTTGGTAAATAGCACTAAATCCACCCCTATGTGCAGATTAGAGACCTGGGTATCATTCTTTATAACATTTCCCTTCTCCCCTCTTTTAAAAGCAGTGTCTATGTTCTGTGTGGTCCTGAATGATTTCGCAAATCTACCACCACCCGCTCCCACTGCCACTACCCATGTCGAAGGCGCCATTGTCATTAAACTGGACTGGCTGCCAACCATCTGTTACCACACCTTCTTCTTGTTCCCAGTTGAATCCATATCCTCACAGGACAGCTGTCCCATGAGCCTTTTAAAATGTAAACTTAATCATGTACCCCAACCTGCCCTGTTGCTTAAAAACTGTTAGCTTCTCCCTGGGGCTTCCCTGGTGGCTCAGTGGTAAAGAATCTACCTGCCAATGCAGGAGACACGAGTTTGATTCTTGGGTCAGGAAGATACCCTGGAAAAGGAAATGGCAACTCCCTCCAGTGCTCTTGCCTGGGAAATCCCATTGTCAGAGGAGTCTGGCAGGCTACAGTCCATGGGGTCACGAAAGGGTCAGACACGATTTAGTGACTAACCAACAACCACTTCTCATTGCTCTTGAAAAAAAACAAAATCCTGAATGGACCTGCATATTCCTTCATTAGACCCTGAGTTATCCCTGGATTTATCTGTGTCTTTATTCCTATCTGTATTAGTATCTGTTCTATACATAGGTCCTTCAGTTTGCCTCAAGCTTGCCTTCAAAGCCTTCCCATATGTCTTTCCCATTACATGGAACTCTATTCATTTCTTAAAACTTAAAGTGATTTCTGTATCACTTAGAGCTTAAAGGTACACTCACAGGAAGTTTTCCCAGACCCCCTGGACTGAATCAGTGCCCTGCTTTAAGCCTGTTTGATGTCACTTTTATTGTTGTTGTTGAAATTAGTTGTTTAATAACTATGGACCCTGCTGGAACTGTAAGTTCCATTAATGCAAGAAAAGATGTGTGCTGTTAACCAGCGTATCCCCAGAGATTGAAATACCATCTCAAACTGAAAAAAAGTCCTAAAAAAAAGCATTTGTAAAATGACCCAATGAATTCCATGAGTGATCTTTGGTTTATTGGCATCACAATGAGTGGTACTGATAAACCACATGGATCCAAAATTAATATGAAGTTCTGAGCCCACATCCTCAAAATCAACTTCCCATGAGTATATGGAGGAAAGGGAACTGAAGATTCTGGTTAACTAGACATGTAATTAAGATAAAATACTCCTGGATGCAATTGTTAAAGAAGTGGTTTTATAAAGAGAAGTAGATTATCTGGGACAATAAACGCGGTACTTCTGTTCCACTCTGCACTGTGTAGGATATTCCTGCAATATTCTGGTCAGACCTGGGACTTTACATATTTGAACAGTCCGGAGGTGAGAGAAGAGGATGCTGAGGAGGACGGGGAACCATGGTAACCAGGAGGTATTGTCGAAGTTCTTGGGGAAGTACTTGGGGAGGTACTCTGTTCAAAAATCTGAAGAACTCTCATGTTTGTGATGAAAATGTCCTACATAACCTAAAAGAGAAAGAGCGGCAGGAGTGCTTGGGTGAATCTCGGGTAGAGCCAGATGATGGCTGTCTGTATGGAGAACAGTTTTGATTAAACATCCTGGACTGTAATATAGGTTCCACCCTAGACTGAAAGAGCGTGCAAGGTGTCAGCTTTCTCAGGAGGTGGAATGGGCAAACCCAGAAAGTTGTAAGACGTCTGCCTCTTGATTTGGTCCAGTGTAGACTGGCTGGTCACGTGGTGCTGACAGTCAAGGCTTGTTGGGAGTTGGCATGTGGCCATACCGGTTTCCTAGTTAACTGGCATTTATTTGAGGGGCTTTCCTGGTGGCTCAGATGGTAAAGAATCTGCCTGCAATTGGGGAAACCTGGGTTCAGTCGCTGGGTTGGGAAGATCCCTTGGAGAAGGGAATGGCAACCCACTCCATTACTCTTGCCTGGAGAATCCCACAGGCTGCAGTCCGTGGGGTCACAATGAGTTGGACACAACTGAGTGATTAACACTTTCACTTTTTTATTTGAGAAGACGCTGTGTGCCTGAAATTGTGCTGGGCTTATTCACAAAGCTGACTGATTAGTGCCACACCACAGCTCCATAAGATACATAATACACTTTTGTAATCCCGTTTTGCAGGTAATGAAAGTGAAACTTAGAAAAGAAAAGAGACCTCTTCAAAATATGCTAATGATCCTTTTTCTAAAAGTTTTTTTTTTTTTACAGTTATTTATTTACAATTTGTTTGGCCGCATGAGGTCTTAGTTGTGGCACGTGGGGTCTTTCACAGTAGCACAGGCAGGCTCATTGTTGCTGTTCTCCAGTTTCTTTTGTTGTGGAGCACGGGCTCTAGACGGCATGGGCTTAGTTGCCCCACGGCATGTGGGATCTTAGTTCCCCGATCAGGTATCGAACCTGCTTCCTCTGCATTGGAAGTCAGATTCTCGACCACTGGACCACCAGGGATGTCCTGGGAAATGATACTTTTCTGGTAGTTCTTCTTTTTCAAAATCCCACAGTCCCGTTTTGCTTTTTCAAAGTTATACTTTGAGGCCGTTCCAGGGCTCACGAGCTCTAATTCTACCATACTGAGCTTGAGGCCAAAATGGCCAGCACACTTAGAAACCTGGGCACAGTGACGACCCCTGGCCACAACTGAACAAAAAGACCGAAGTCTTCAAACTGGGTCATTTCTAATGACCAGATGTAGCTGAGACTACAGAGAATGAAGTAGGGTAGTAATGTGTGAGTGTGCTCAGTAGCTGTGGTCGTTTCCAACTTGCAGCCCTATGGACTGTAGCCTGCCAGGCTCCCCTGTCCATGGGATTTTCCAGGCAAGAATGTTGGAGTGGGTTGCCATGCCCTCCTTCAGGGAATTTTCCTGACCTGTGGATCGAACCTGCATCTCCCATGTCTCCTGCAGGTGAATTCTTTACCACTGAGCCACCAGGGAAACCCAGAGTAATAATAGTGGCAGAATATTTGTAATATAGGGCTGGTTGGCTCTCTTAAGTATTTTATTCATGTTTCTTAGGGGTAGAAGTACCAGACTTAGCAACCAGGGGCTTATGACTCAAGCCATTGAAGGCGAAACCTGGAAAATCACAATAAAAACTTCATGATGCTCATAATTAGGCTAAAAATAAGAGCATATGGCAGCTGAGGGAAAACATGAGCTGCATATATTGGATTTCCAGTAGACAGAGTTGAAGAGGAATGGATATGGGAAGGCATATTATTGTAGGTGAAGACAGGAAAGAAATGGATGGAATTAATAACAATTCATCTGGAAAAGTAAGAGAGCTCTGCAGTGATAAATAGAAGTAGAAGAAAATAAACGAATAAATAAAGCAAAGGATAAATAGCCCATAATGCGAAATACTAAAAGCCTAAGCTGCCATCAAAGACAATAAAAAATATGGGGTGGATATATAAAAGATAAAAAAAGACAAGAACAGAATGCATAAGGCAAAAGTGGGGATAAGAAATGTCTTTTTCAAACAATATAAGAAATCTCTTAATTAATGGGTGAGAGGCATGTAGCTCATAAAACTCTTATGAAAGTAGAGTGGAAATAAGGAAGCTCCAAAACCACTGGTTAGACATCCTGAGAAAGCCGGGGTGGTGCAGTAAAGTAGGAGAGAAAGAGGGAGGTGTTATAATGTAGGGATTTGTTTTTCTTCCCGCTGGGAAGTGGTGTGGGAAGAATGGGGAGGCATATCTGAAAGAGCACAGATGAATTTGGGGATCATACCATTGGGGTTAGAGTCTTGGCATTATACTGTGGAGATGATATGCCCTTTGTCACTTTTCCTAACCTCTATAACCTTATGTTTTCTCTGTTGAGCGGAAATTATTAGTCCTTACAATGGGTGTACTGTTGTGAGCATCTGATATGAAGAATGCGTGTCAGTGGCCTACAAAAGAGCCACCCGCATGACAGCTATTCTGATTGCAAAGTCAGATGGTAGAGTGGAAAGAGCTATCCCACAGATGAACAGGAGAGAAGGCAGGAAATTCAGCTTGACTGAACCCTTGGAGTATTCTGGGCACATACACACATTAATACTCTGATTCCTCACAATAACCTTATGACAATGACATTAACTTCCCCAAACTTCAGAAGCACAAATGGAGGTGCAGAAAGCTTAAATGAAATGTCTTAGGTCTCTCTGCTAATGATTGATCAATCTGGAAACCAAGCCCAAATTTCTGAACATGGAATTCTTATTCTTTGCGTCACATCAGCCAATACCAATTAAATTATATGAACCATTCAGATCCGTCTAGCTCAGATGCCTAAAAGCTGTGACTTTTGGAGTCTTACTGTTTGGAGTCCTGTTTTCTCTCCTTAACTTCAAAGAGATTTGTTTTCACCTCCAATCCCTTGAGTGGGCAAAGGACCTTCAGTATACGAGGTGTCTTAGGAGTCCGTGAGTTTGAAAAATCACACCAGCTCCACTTTCTCCATCCCAGTAAACATGCCAGCAGTAGAAGGCACACGGAAGACTTACAAAGACCCCCAGAAGCCAATGGCAGCGAAGCAGGAAAGGAAAGGACCAAAGACAGAGAGCCCTGAGGGGACTCCTGTGCTCCATCTTTCTATCAGCTCAGCCAGCAGACCTTTAATTTAGTTAGAAACTTCAGCCCCCATGGATGCGGGCAGCGCTTAGAAATGTGTTCTCAGCAAGGGAGGTGTCAGGACGGATTCACGAGAGGTGTTTCATGCCTCACAAATCACCCTGAATATTTCATATACATTAAAAAAATTAGTAGACAAAACTGGGGCCGTGGCATATAATTTACCTAGAGTTGCGAGATGTTTTTGATACAGGGCAGGGCAAAAGATTTATCTGTGGGCACATTAAGCCGTGCTTGGAACAGAGTGCATTGGCTCTGCGTTTGCACCCATCAGAGGGGGTAGCAAAAAAAGCTGTGTCATGAGGCAGTAAATATGGGTGTAGTGCAGAGAAATATTAGCTTCATTTTTCTTTCCCTTCTGCAGAGGGCTCTCCGAAGGACAGTATTGCCCCCTGTATGAATGAGTTTAAAAGGCATAAACAAGGGAGTCTGATGGCCTCATTCGGAGGGTCCAGCAGGGATCTACCTCCTTGCAGATAATGAGATTGTATTCAGAGTAGGTATGCCACCGTGTGAGAAAATGAATTTAATAGAAATATCACTGCTATTTACAACCAAAGGAACACAGGTGAAAAAAAAGAATGAATTCATGGCCTGCAATGTCTTTTTTTTTTTTAAAACGTTTGGAAAAGCACTTAGTGTGTGACCCTCATCCTGTGGATAAATGTACTCTGAGTTTATAGAAATTCAAACCTCTGAGTTACGTTTAGCTAAGGTTGAAAGAGTTTGAAAATTCAGCCTTGAGCTAGGTTTACTGGCAGAAGATCAGCGTCTTGTATTCACTTTCTGCCTCATTTCTAGATTCTAAAACTCTCAGAACTTGACTCCAGTCTCTTTTTCTTAACCAAGTATGTGCCCCACAGTTGGGGCTACAAGGACACAGGTTTACCCTTGACTTTGTGAACAGTAATTGTGTCTTGATCACTGATGAAAAGACACACCATCTCTTCTGTTAACAGAAAATCATGCGACTGTGAAGAAGTTTAATTTTTTTTTTCTTCCTTTTGGCCCATTGGCTCTCCTGAACACGGGTGTGTGTTTCCTCAGAGATCTCATGTTGGGAATGAGTTTAGAGGTCTTTGACTTGCAGAACACACAGATGTGTCTCGACAAATGAATCCAAGTTGTAGGAGGTGGTGTTTATGGACTAGCTCAGTGAAGCTAGTCTCCCTGGAATATAGTGACTTTGCAAATTGTAGGAACTGGAATATAGAGAAACCACTTCTTTCTTAAGATGGCTAGAGAGTAGAGGAATGAGAATTGGTGGACCGGAAAGGAGAGGGGATAGGCAATGCTGATGATGGTCTTGCTGGTATATAATCATTTCTCAGTGCCTGAAGAAGGTCTGTGTTTTTGAGTTACCCACCTTCCTGTGGCTCTTTTATAGGTGGTTTCCTTTGAGTCATACCACGTACCTGCCATACCTCCATTTTTTAACTGAATTTCAGCATTTTCATGATTTTTTAGAGTCACATCATCTTTGACTAGCAGAATTAAAGTATACATGTATGGTTGACAAGCCATTAGCCCAGGATTCTGGGGCTCGGGACCCTCTAAGAAGTGGGTCTCTAGGTAGAGTCATGATCCATCAGAGAGGCTTCAAAATCAGCCACTCCCTTCTGGCTACCTGATTTCCTCTCTCTTGCCTGATAAGAAACCCAGATTCCTTTTTATGGATGTGGGAAATAAAATGAGATGAATGAGTCGGAGACTTAAATTGTTATAAAACTATTAAAGAGAAATCTGTCTTAAGTTATCACCTGAGGGGCCGGTAAAAATTGGTCGTCATAGAGGTGGATTTTTAAATAAAGGTTGAACAAAATTACACTCAGATCCCTAAGGATGCTTCTAAATGATCTTTTAAAACAGGGGGTTATGCAGGGAGGTGACCTTCCTGCCTCACTGCCTGCGAGTGTTATAGCAAGATACCATGTGTCGAGCAAGGCTTAAAAGATCTGCACATCCTCAAAGAGTCCGTGTGTCCCCCTGGGTCTTCTATTATCTTGCCCAGAGTGATGCACTACTCTTGGAAACAGGGCAGTCAGGGCTTCCTTCAAAACTGAGTACTCACCTGAAATTTCAACCCTTGAAAATTCAGGATCCTTTGGAGAATCTTTGACTTCTGCAAATATCTGCATACATAATGGTCTAGAGCCCCACCTCCACCATGTCGCTCCCTTGCTTAGAAAGCTGCCACGCTTGCCCTGGCTTTCATGGTGCCTTGCCCCATCATCAACACCACTCCTGACTCTGCATGATGTTCTATGGGACTCCACCATACACGGGTGAGTAGAAACTTCCTCAACCATCACCTCCTGTGTTAAGAGTTTCTAAACCCAGTGTAACAGAGATAGGTTTTTGTTTCTTCGTGTCCTGTACCCACCCCGCCATCTACTCAGCACACAGGTTTGTAATTGCCTGCGACTGAGTCTGTAAGTCTGCAGTTACCTCCAAGACAGAGACAGTGGCTCAAGCAGCTCTTCCCCCCATGCTTCGAGGAGGGTTTGATCCACTTTAGGGAGGGAGTAAATATTTACTGAATGAAAAAAAATGAATGAATGGGTGAGTGGAGGGCTTATTCTGGAAAGGCCAGTGGAAGCTTTTCCGGTCTCCAAGGCACATCTGATCATTCCCAGCCCCCTGGCTGTTCCTCACACACTACTCACAGTTCAGATCCGCAGTCCATCAAGAGCCCATCAGCCCATCCAACGGTGTGCTTCTTCTATGAACACATCTCCTCCAATAATGCCTCCCCACAGCTGCATAGTCAGGGAGCCAATTTGTGTGGACAGTTTGGGGAGTAGTGGGAAAGAGAATAAGCTTCAGGGAAGTTTTGCTTTAGGGTGCAGTGGTTTAAGGGGGAGGGAAAAACCTTTCATTCTTGACCTGATTTTCAGTCTTCTCAAGCAAGGTAAAAGATGGAGCAGAGTGGGAGTGGATGATGTCAGAAAGGAGACACAGGTTGGTGAGCTTCATCTCCCAGATGTGGGAATAGGGCTGTGGGTTCCAGCTAACTCTGTGCCAGATGTGTTTACCAGTTGAGGGGTAGGGGGAGACAGACCCATCCACCCATTTCAGAAGGGCACCTATTCTCAAGGATGCTTTTTCTCAAAGTGAGATGTTTAAGACCTACCTGAAATTGACACCTTTGGTGGCAGCAAGAGGCAGCCACAGAGAAGAGCCCCTTATCAGCCACCATCCTCCTGGAGGTAGACATTTCACCTCCTGGAGAGTTTACACCAGATGAAAACCACTTTCCAAAGCAGTTAGTCCAGGTATGCAGAGATGAATAAGACCCACTGCATCATGTGTCTGCACCTGCCTAAGAAGAACATTGTTTCTGGGCTTCAGACAGGATAATAGTTGTTAGTTGCAATACCACATTCTGTTAGGAGGAGGCTTTTGTTGATAGTTCTTTATGACCATGACTCCATTAAGCTTCCTTACACTCTCTAGTAGAGGAAACATCCTGCATCCTTTACAGATGGGCAAAAATGAGGCTTGGAGAAATATGACACTTCTATGGAGGAAGCAGGTGTGGGACTTGGGAATGATTCCCTGCGTCCTGATTCCTAGCTTACCTGGCAGCCTGAGCTCAGCTTTTCTCTCTGCATCATCTAAAAATCTCCACAATCAGTCAAAAGATTTATATTTTCCTATTGCCTTAGCAGCTTCTTCCAAATAATTTTTTCCCCTCAGCACAAGGAATGAATTTAAAGGAATATATTAAATTAAAAAATGGGCTTGCAAAGCAAGATTCTACTTTGACCCTAATATCTCCCTCAGATTCCTTCCTGCACGTGTACACCCTTATCAAACACAGTTCACCTTCTGTGGAAACAGGATGAGATTGAAGTCATGGCCAAAGGCAGGAACGGAAGTGTGGGCATTACTGGCACAAATAACAAGCAAGAGGATGATGGCTGTGAGGAATTTCAGGTGCTAGACCACTAATTGCTGATGTTTTCCAAGAGTAGAGGAATTAGAACAGATTATAATTTTAGTACAATTATTTTGAAAAATGAATTTTAAAGATTGAGGTTACTGATTTTTTTGTATTCTTTCCCATTAGATGGAATAAAACAATCTTATTAATATAGCCTTATGCCAGACCATTCCCTTAGTGCCATGAGATTTCATACACAAGCTCACTGGACATCTGAAAAGCAGCTGCATGAGCAACTTCAGAAATAAATACCTAGGAACTCCCCTGGTGGTCTGGTGGTTAAAACTCTGCTCTCCCAAAGCAGGGGATCCGGGTTCCATCCCTAGTCAGGAAACTAGATCCTACATGCCCCGCCACTAAAATTCTGAGTGCCGCAACGAAGACCCAGCACAGTCAGGTAGGTAGATAGATAGATACTTAAATGTCCACATCTGATGGGCACATGCTGCTTTTCTTAAAACATGGAATATGTTTCTTACATGAGGTTGATCTCAAAGGAATGATATAGAAAAGATGATATAGTAGACTTTTTATGATACTCTAATTTGATTCAAAATCACACCCAATTCAAAATTTAAAAGTAACTTCTTTGAAAAAATTGCCTTTTTCCTCCCCCCTGATGAGAATACACAGTCACTTTGAGGAATCTGGGGAACTAACGCAAAAAGCAAAGAAAACAAAAAACGCACAGAATCTCACTTCTCAGAAGTAGTTGTTAATAATTTGGTAAGTTCTCTCTTTATGTGTTAACTTCATTTATCATTTTTCCCACTTGTCAGGTATCATAGTGCCTGTAGAACTTTATATATGTTCTCATATTCCTTTTAAGACTCCCTGATACTTGCTTCCCCATGTTGATAAAAATCTTCATAAACATTTTAATAGCAATTCAGTGTTTTATGATATAGCTACCTTTATTCCCTTATGTTGTGATTTGGGGTTCTTTGAATGCATTTCTTAATGAAAGCAGGATATCAGCAAAGTGAATTTGAATTTATTAATAATTTGCAAGAAGAATGTACGAAATCATAGAATTTTTTAAAAAGATGTGTTTTATTTTTGCTTTTGGCTGTGGTGGTCTTCATCATTGCACATGGGGTCTCTAGTTGCGGTGAGTGGGGGTGACTCTTCGTTGCGGTGTGTGGGCTTCTCCTGGTGGTGGAATTCGTTGCCGTGCACAGGCTCAGGCACAAAGGCTCAGTGGCTGCAGTGTGTGGGCTTTAGAGCACAGGCTCTGTAGTTGTGGTGCTTGGGCTTAGTTGCTCTGAGGCATGTGGTTCTTCCCAGAGCAGGGATCGAACCCATGTCATCCTCTGCATTGGAAGATGGATTTCTAACCACTGGACCACCAGAGAAGACCCCCGAAATCATAGAATTTTTAAAGCTAAAAGACATTTGGAAGCGCAAGTGCCCAACCACCTTGTCTGTTTTAGAGATCTGAGAATCCCAATCCAGAGAGAGGAGACTTTTCTAGAGTGACGCTGTGAATGAGCAGCGGAGGGAAGATTGGAACTAAATCCAGGGATCATCCTCCCAGGTCTCACCCTTCCTTGTGGAAGGCATTTTCCTTCCAGAAAGGCGATGCCCTGGTCTACTCTTTGAGAAGGATTACTTAGGGAACCAGCACCCAGGGCCCCACAAGAACTAAAGATGGGCCTAAATGATGAGCCAGCACAGGACACCTGTTGTTATTTCAGGCTTTAAACAAGATCTTCTGCCAAACCAAATCAGAATGATGCTCTGAGAACACCTGGGATAATGGGCTTCAAAAAGTTTCAGGTGCCAACATCAGAGAGAGTATCAGTGACCCCGGTTCTGAAACATCCTCGACCTCTCATGCATCATACCTAAGAGTCCTCACTGTGGTATTCAAGCAAAATAACACACTTCCTAATCTTAAAACCTTGTCAAGTGTGTAAGAGGGTAAGGAAAAGAGTTACTTGAAGAAGATCGTTGAGATGGAGAAGTGGCCAAGCTTTGGGGGGTGCCACAAAACACATCACTTTCCTCATCTGTGAAATAGGGATAATGTGACTTTTTCTTAAGTTTATTTTAATACTAAATTGAGTGAAATAAAATATTTAGTATGATATTTAGCATTATGCAGGTTTCCCTTGTGGCCCAACTGGTAAAGAATCCACCTGCAATGCGGGAGACCTGAATTCAATCCCTGGGTTGGAAAGAGCCCCTGGAGAAGGGAAAGGCTGCCCAGTCCAGTATTCTGGCCTGGAGAATCCCATGGACTGTATAGTCTATGGGGTCACAAAGAGTCAGATACGACTGAGTGACTTTCACTTAACATTATGCATAAGATGTGCATGAGTCAGTGTTCTAGAGAGATATATTTTAAATAATTGGCTCACACAGTTATGGAGGACAGTGAGTCCTAAGACCAGCAGGATGCATCAGCAAGCTTGAGACAATGGATTGTTGATTGTTTGGTTCAGTCTCAGTCTGAGGCCCAGGAGACCCAATGGCATAGTTCCCATCCAAAGACTAGCAGGCTTGAAGTGAAGGAAAAGCTGGTGTTTCAGTTGAGGTCCCATGTAAGGAAAAATAGAGGATGTTTCAGTCCAAAGGGAGTTGGACAGGGAGAGTTCTCTGTTACTCAGGGGATGGTCAGCCTTTTGTTCTACCTAGAGCTTCAACTGATTGGACAAAACCCACCCACATTAGGGAGAGCAATCTACTTTACTCAGTGTACTGATTTAAATGTTTATCTCATTGAAAAACATTCTTACAAATACATTCAGGTTACTGTTTGACCAAATATCTGGGTACCTTGTGGCCAGTCAAGTTGCCACATAATATTAACACTCAGACACACTCTAAGAACTCTAAAATGGTGAATATTGAGTGTTCTTGTGATTTTTAATAGTTTCGATTATTTTATCTTGCTTCATACTTCCTTTAAGGAAAATACAAACAAACAAATTCTGAATTATGATGGAGAGGCATGGTTTTAATAATACCTTAATTGCAACCTGAAGTCTGGCCAGATTGAGTCTTGCAGGTTGCAACCTTGAAAGCTTAAACATTTTGTTGACTAAAATATCTGACAAGAAAAGTTTTGGAGAACTTTTATCATAAGACTCATCTAGGAGTGACCTGTAAAACACCCTTTTAAGGTGTTGGTAATACTCTCTATGCATCTCTATCTATAGACATGTAACTCCACAGCTCAGTTCAGTTCAGTCACTCAGTCGTGTCCGACTCTTTGCGACCCCATGAATTGCAGCACACCAGGCCTCCCTGTCCATCACTGACTCCCAGAGTGCACTCTCATCCTCTGTCGTCCCCTTCTCCTCCTGCCGTCAATCTTTCCCAGCATCAGGGTCTTTTCAAATGAGTCATCTCTTTGCATCAGGTGGCCAAAGTATTGGAGTTTCAGCTTCAACATCAATCCTTCCAGTGAATACCCAGGACTGATCTCCTTTAGGATGGACAGGTTGGAGCTCATTGCAGTCCAAGAGACTCCCAAGAGTCTTCTCCAACACCACAGTTCAAAAGCATCAATTCTTTGGCACTCAGCTTTCTTTATAGTCCAACTCTCACATCCATACATGACTACTGGAAAAACCATAGCCTTGACTAGATGGACCTTTGTTGACAAAGTAATGTCTTTGCTTTTTAATATGCTGTCTAGGTTGGTCATAACTTTCCCTCCAAGGAGTAAACGTCTTTTAATTTCATGGCTGCAATCACCATCTGCAGTGATTTTGGAGCCCAGAAAAATAAAGTCAGCCACTGTTTCCATTATTTCCCCATCTATTTGCCATGAAGTGATGGGACTGGATGCCATGATCTTCATTTTCTGAATGTTGAGCTTTAAGCCAACTTTTTCACTCTCCTCTTTCACTTTCATCAAGAGGCTTTTTAGTTCTTCTTCACGTTCTGCTATAAGGGTGGAGTCATCTGCATATCTGAGGTTATTGATATTTCTCCCAGCAATCTTGATTCCAGCTTGTGCTTCCTCCAGCCCAGCGTTTCTCATGATGTACTCTGTATATAAGTTAAATAAACAGGGTGACAATATACAGCCTTCAGATCAGATCAGATCAGTCGCTCAGTCGTGTCCGACTCTTTGTGACCCCATGAGTCGCAGCACGCCAGGCCTCCCTGTCCATCACCAACTCCCAGAGTTCACCCAGACTCACGTCCATCGAGTCAGTGATGCCATCCAGCAATCTCATCCTCTGTCGTCCCCTTCTCCTCCTACCCCCAATCCCTCCCAGCATCAGAGTCTTTTCCAATGAGTCAACTCTTTGCATGAGGTGGCCAAAGTACTGGAGTTTCAGCTTTACCATCATTCCTTCCAAAGAAATCCCAGGGCTGATCTCCTTCAGAATGGACTGGTTGGATCTCCTTGCAGTCCAAAGGATATACAGACTTGATGTACCCCTTTTCCTATTTAGAACCAGTCTGTTGTTCCATGTCCAGTTCTAACTGTTGCTTCCTGACCTGCATATAGGTCAGGTGGTCTGGTATTCCCATCTCTTTCAGAATTTTCCACAATTTTTTGTGATCCACACGGTCAAAGGCTTTGGCATAGTCAATAAAGCAGAAATAGATGTTTTTCTGGAACTCTCTTGCTTTTTCAATGATCCAGTGGATGTTGGCCATTTGATCTCTGGTTCCTCTGCCTTTTTTAAAACCAGCTTGAACATCTGGAAGTTCACGGTTCAAGTATTGCTGAAGCCTGGCTTGGAGAATTTTAAGTATCACTTTACTAGCGTGTGAGATGAGTGCAATGGTGTGGTAGTTTGAGCGTTCTTTGGCATTGCCTTTCTTTGGGATTGGAATGAAAACTGACCTTTTCCAGTCCTGTGGCCAATGCTGAGTTTTCCAAATTTCTTGGCATATTGAGTGCAGCACTTTCACAGCATCATCTTTCAGGATTTGGAATAGCTCAACTGGAATTCCATCACCTCCACTTGCTTTGTTCGTAGTGATGCTAGAATTTCTAAGGCCCACTTGACTTCACATTCCAGGATGTCTGGCTCTAGGTGAGTCATCACACTATCATGATTATCTAGGTCATAAGGATCTTTTTTGTACAGTTCTTCTGTGTATTCTTGCCATCTCTTCTTAATATCTTCTGCTTCTGTTAGGTCTCTATCATTTCTGTCCTTTATTGAGCCCATCTTTGCATGAAATGTTCCCTTGGTATCTCTAATTTTCTTGAAGGGATCTCTAGTCTTTCCCTTTCTATTGTTTTCCTCTATATCTTTGCATTGATCGCTGAAGAAGGCTTTCTTAAGTCTCCTTGCTATTCTTTGGAACTCTGCATTCATATGGGTATATCTTTCCTTTTCTCCTTTGCTTTTCACTTCCCTTCTTTTCACAGCTATTTGTAAGGCCTCCTCAGACAGCCATTTTGCTTTTTTGCATTTCCTTTTCTTGGGGATGGTCTTGATTCCTGTCTCCTGTACAATGTCATGACCCTCTGTCCATAGTTCATCAGGCACTCTGTCTATCAGATCTAGTCCCTTAAATCTATTTCTCACTTCCATTGTATAGTCATAAGGGATTTGCTTTAGGTCATACCTCAATGGTCTAATGGTTTTCTCCACTTTCTTCAACTTCAGTCTGAATTTGGCAAAAAGGAATTCATGATCTGAGCAACAGTCAGCTCCCGGTCTTGTTTTTGCCGACTGTATAGAGCTTCTCCATCTTTGGCTGTGAAGAATATAATCAATCTGATTTCAGTGTCCACCATCTGGTGATGTCCATGTCTACATCTGGGCCTGTACAAATACTCATACACATGTACTCTAAAAGGCTTTTGATAAGTTTGTAATAATTTAGTCAACTTTATGAATTTAATTAAGCTTTCTCCACATGGCATGTTGGAAAAGATAGTAGTTTACACAAAGACCATAATCTAGAAAAAAATTATTTATTTTTCAGAATAGAAACCAGGTCAACAGGGCAACTGGGACATTTTGCTTGTCAGCAAAATAATTTTATTCTGAATTTATGAATTGATAATAAGCCACCTTCTCATAATGATTAATGGTAATTAACCTTTTAAAGCTCCATCGCTTCCCTGGCCAACTCTGGCTGACAGCCCTGGGAGACAGGACAGAATGCTGATGGTGAGCAGAGCTTTGTTTGGACTCCCGAGGTCCTGTTAGGTAGAGAACACCACTTTTGTGTGGAGCTGTCACAGATACGATGCAGCCCCAGAGAGTCACAAATAAGAAGAAAATGCATGCATGGGCCATCCTGGTGAGATGTTTTCACTCTACTAGGGATTACTGCAGACCAGAGTCAGCCAGCTCTACTGTTTAAACCTGTGTGGCTTTGGTCAAGTCTTTACCCATGTGAACCCAACCAACTTCCTTCATCTTTAAAGTAGATATCAGCAATTAATATTTTGAATGAAGAGTCCTGTGGGCTAGCACAGGGCAAAAGGTGAGCTCTCTTATCACGCAGTCAGCATCACATAAAGCTGTCTTCCAGATGAGCACTTCTTACACATCCTGACACTAACCTAGATCCATGATGTTCCTTGCACTTTGCCTGTTCTAGTCCCATTTCCGTTGATGTTGACAGTATGAACCACAGAGATAGCTGGGGCGTGGTTTCTAGACTGGGATTTAGCATAAGCTTTATCAAGGGGTGCCCTGAGAACCAACTCGTGTGTCAGAGAGGAGAAAGAAGCAGGAATCAGCAGGGAGAAAAGAAATGGAAAGCACGGTGACAGACGTGGCTGACCTGAAGTTGAGACTGGAGCTGAAATGACCCCAGCAGAATAGTTCTGATTCAGGATCTGTGGCCAGTGTCCTTATGCCCCTGCAGTGACCAATCACAGGATGTGAGCTGCCCCAGGCAGTGTCATGACCTTGACCTGAGAGAATCCTTGAAGGGGCTGAGAGCTGAAGGTCATTGGCAGACAGCACTCCTAGCTGCAGTGGTCACCAGTCCTTCACTGAAGGGGGCACTGGGTGGCCTGTCATATTTGTTGAGCCTTTACTCCATCCCAGACAAACTCTGCCAGGGCTGGTGTCTGCTTTATCACATTTGATCTTACTGCAACCCTGTCAGATAGATGTTAGGATGCCTTGTTAGTCACATCGTGAAAAGGAGTCTCAAAGTCTGAGAACCAGTAAGTTGTGCAACTGGCAATCGAGTATTAATTTGCAAGAATTAATTTGCACGAATCTGAGGGTTTGCAGTGAGCTGAGAGTCAGCTGAAACAAACTATCCACTCTTTCTAGGTCTTCCCTGAAGAGCTAGCTCTTCCCTTTTTACTTGGGGATTGGTTCAACTTTCCTCCCTTGCAGATTCCATTTCTCGGTAGAATTCATTTTAGCCCAGGACTAATGGAATTATTTTGGAAATAATATTGACCTTATCTTTGTTCTCTGAGTGTCTGGCTAGCTCTGTGATCTAGAAGAAGTTATTTATCTTCACTCAGCTTCTGTTTTTCTCATCTGTAATATGGGGATGATAGTAACAGGAAAAACATCAAATTTCATAGGTATCACACTTACCTGCATGCCTGGTGTATGATAAGGACTGAGTGTTTGCCAGTATATTATTTGCCTGTTCCTCTAATAAAATGCATGTTAGCAATATCATTGTTTTTGTCCATGTCCATTGATTCTCTTGTTTGTAAGCATCTGGTTTATAAGGATAAAGTAGTGTGATATTCACCTTAATATACTTAGGTCTTAGCATAATGCCTCATAGCAGCAGGTTTCCAATAAAAGGCTGGTAAATTGAATTATATTTCAACAAAGATAACAAGTTTTATCAGTTGTAAGCCATTAATACCTTTCATATTTGTTTGTTCATCTCCATGTATCACCCTAGTTCAAGTTACCATTTCTTCCTTCTGATTTGAAATCAGACAGATCTGGGATCAAAGTCTGGCTGGCATTTGTTACTTAACTAGTTTAAACCCTTATTTCTACGTTGGTAAAATGGAAAGAGATAGAGTGCCTACCTCATGGGGTCATAAAGAGAATTAAATACGATAGGCAAATGGAGTAATTTATCCAGGACATGACATATAGCAAACCAACAGATGCTGGTTTCAATAATGGCAACAAGTACAGCCAGTTCCACCCTAGTCATTCTTCTTGTTGAATTTAGTCTTGCTTCTTAGTCTTCTGTGGAGATAAAAGCAGAAGTAGAATGACACAGTAGAAAGAACTTATACTTTGGAGCCTGATTATGTAAAAAACTGTCTCAACCTCTGAATAAGTTAACTGGTCTGCATCAGTCTTGCTTTTTTCATTTTGCAAATGGGAATAATAATAATGCATTTGTCTTAGAGTTTTCAAGGGTTAAATGGAGTAATGCACCTGAAGCATTTCCTATAGCTGCTAAGACCTCAGAAGCTCACATGAAATGTTACACTATGATTCATACTACTAGCACACGTGTGAGACCACACACGTGAGCCTCGCAGAGTTACTGAGAGTGCTCGGGAACGCCCACGCCGGCACACGGTGGACCCTCCACACCCCTCAGTTTTTCCACTGTGGATTCTGTTCCACCCTGGGTGAGACAAGAGACTCCTCGGCCCCACATCCCGCACAACGCTCCAGAGAATGTTAAATGGCAGGGGAAAACTCTGACAAAATCTGCTTTAATGAGACATCCCGTTAGCACTGACTGCTCCAGGTCAAGCTGCCTGTGTTGGAGCAAGAGCACTAATGGATTAGGTGGCCGTGCCTCCCCGTCAGTCTGGGCTCTGGATTTTTAATGAAGCAGGCAGGCCACACACCCAGACGGTTTTGGGGTGAGTGTATGTGTGTGCATGCACCTGTGTCTCCAATGACAAACAGTTTTCATCCTAAAAAGAGTGGGAAAAAACGAGAGAATGTGAAGGCTCACAACATTCCCTGATTTGCATCAGTCAGAGAAAAACTGACCAAGACCTTCCTCCACATGCAGATGACCCTCACATGGGGCAGAGGATTAAAAACCACACTGCTTTTCCAGGGGGGCTAGCACACCCTCGAGAGCTCTAACAAAGGTTAGTGTCAGCTGCTTGACTTCTTAATGATGAATAATTCATATACATCAAAGCAGCCCTCAGAAATTATTTTTTCCTGCAGCCTCAAAGACAATGAAACAACAGCAAAAAGGCCAGAAGGGGAAAGCTGTTTCAAATCATATCATTTCTACTATTTTTCTTCTCTACTCTAATATCTGTATTCTGAACTTGATTGAAATTAACTGCAATGTTATTTTATAAAAATAGTTTAAAATCCTTTGATTTGCTTCTTCTCCCAGATAATGGCCAACTCCTATTCAGCCTTCAAAGCCCAGCTCAAAAGTCACCACATTTTGAAGTCAATTCTGCCAGCCACCTTCCCAACAGAGTCAGTCTAAACTTACCCCTTATGTAAACACCCTTCCTTTATTGCCATCATTCCTGAGATCTTACTCCTTGAAATCGCGGGCTCAGACTTAGAACTACTTAAAGTTAGGCACTCTGTTTCATGTTTCAGAACCACGAGCCCCTAACACAGAGCCTGGAATACAGTAGACATTCTATAAATGCTCATGGAATTGAAATGACTTGAATTCTTGAAATAAATAAAGCACATATTGAAAGTAAAGAATTGGATAGCATCACCAACACAATGGACATGAATCTGAGCAAGCCCCAGGAGATAGTGAAGGGCAGGGAAACGTGGTGTGCTGTCGTCCATGGGGTCCCAAAGAGTTGGACTTGACTTAGCGACTGAACAACAGCAGCAGCAATATGTATTAAATCTATGAAACCCAAAAGTAGATGAAAATAACATCCCCAAAACCTCAAAACCATCATTCACTATTTGTTTTACCATTGGTATTTATTAAGAACCCAAATCAAAGGATTAGAAATGCAGGAAGTTGGGGGAATCTGTTTTGGGGGGTGGTTATCAGTATTCTTTACGAAGGCAAGCATTTTAAAGAGAAACATTCATCAGAACTGAGATAAAATTAAAAATGGCAGTATCACAATCTAGGTTATTTTTACAGTCTCTCTTAAAACATAAACTCCTTAAACTCCCTTTCTTTTTGATCATCATAAATGAAAATTTACTACAGGCATACACACATCAAAATGCAGATGTTACCCACTTTTTATATTTCTCAACTGGCTGCTGCCTCAACAAAATACCACTTCAATGTCAGAGAAGAACACATTTCTTTTGTGGAGTAAATGCTTGTTATCAAAGGAAAAAGATATATATTTTAAGCTAAAGTCTTTATTCACTGAATATATTATAATGGTATTATGTTCCTGATAGCAGGGCAATAATAAAGGAAAAGTTTTGATTGTAAGATAGATCTCACACTCATGGACCTTATAGTCCAGCAAAGGTGAAAGATGTAATGAGATAATTGTTTTAAAATACATATTTTTTAATCCTTAATGTATGAATAGAGTTACGGTTTTGCAGAAGGTATGGTGACTGATTCTCTCTGGAAAGTTAGAATCCGCTTCAGGGAGGAGATGATTCTTAATCTGATGTTTAAGGGATACATGAAGAGATATTTTTCCAGTGGCAGAAAGGCAGCTGGAGCTGATCAGAAGAATCTAGCAGTCATTTCAAGGATCTGGCGTTGTGGATGGCATTTATGGAAAATTCCATTCTGCTAGGGTATCTAATTCACGGTGAGGGATAAAGTAGGTAAGACTAGAGAAATCGGAAGTACCTACTGCTAAGAACCTTACATTACAGGTTAAGTGTTTGTGTTGTAAGTTGATCCTATCAGTCTCTTGGGTAGTAGAATGGGGAGAAAGAGCACGGGGAGCTCTTAGTCATTTCTTTGCAATGAGTGAAATGATGAGAGTTTCAACCCACGGCTGTGGAATGGGATGTAGAAAGGTCAGCCTGTTGAAGGTGATCGACATCCTTCTGAGGCTGTTAAATGCATGAAAAGGTGGACAGGAGATTGAAGGTGAGGAGTAAAGGATGATTGAATAGGGTTAACACAGTTTTTCATGAAATTAGTTATGTAATTTCCCGAAAGCTGGGAACATAGCCCAGTTCATTTCAAATGGACATATTGAAACCAAAGATAATAGGATAATTACAAATTGACAGATAAAAAATATGGGGTGAGGCGGTGTGGGTAGGGAAGATAGCCTGGGCTACAGGGACTGGAAACAAGATTGGTCTGCCTTTAACCATTGTTCCATCTATGTGCTGTCCAGTGTTTGCAGGAAAGTTATAATACAGCATCTTAAATGAGCCTTGAATAATGAGGCGGGGGAACTGCCTCTTAGTTGCTGTTGCTCGGTCACTAAGTCAAGTCTGACTCTTTTTGCAACCCCATAGATTATCGTCCACCAGGCTCCTCTGTCCATGGGATTTCCCAGGCAAGGATACTGGAGTGGGTTGCCATCCCCTTCTCCAAGGGATCTTCTCAACCCAGGGTTCAAACCCAGGTCTCCTGCATTGGCAGGTGGATTCTTTGCCACTGAGCCACCAGGGAAGCCCCTGCCTCTTATGAAACACGTGTAAATACCTGCCACTGGTTGAACATAATGAATAAAGATTTCTAATTCTCAGCAGAAAATTAAAAGTGTTCTGCTGCCGCTTCTGAAGCATGGCTGCTTGCTTTACATTCATTAATATGTTAGCAGTTATTTATTGAGTACCTACTGGGTGTCAGATGCTGACCATGACACTGAGGATACAAGAAAGCGAGCAAAAACAGATTTGACCCCTGTTCCCATGGAATTTATAGTCTACTAAGGAACGATAGACATTAATTGAATAATCACAAACTAAATAATGAATTAAAATTGAAATTAGATCTCAAAAAGGACAGAACAGATTTCTGCAAGTGCATGTAACTAGCATATGTAACCTAGACTGAGGGGTGGGTAAGGCTCCCCCAAGAGAGTGAGACTTGAGTTGTGATCTAAAGTAGATGAGACTATGTCAGAGTCCCAGACAGAAGGAACCTTTGCCTGTGCAAACGTCCTATGGCCCAAAGTGCTGAAAATTTTCTCTTGCAGCTGAGAGTACAGAGAACAGGTAAAAGGAGAAAGGGTCATGACTTTGAGAAGAGGCTAAAATTCAAGAAAGGGGCTGTATAGAGTTCTTGCTAAGATTGTAGGCTTTTTCTTTCATTATCATTCTAAGAGCAGTGAGTTTCTGTTCACCAGTATGCTCCATGATTTTGTGTGGGTATTTTTGTTTTCTTCTTTTTTTTTTTTTTAATATTTATTTATTTGGCTACGCCAGGTCTTAGTTGCAGCACATGGTATCTTTAGGTGCAGCATGTGGGATCTAGTTCCTGATGAGGGATCGAAACTGGGCCCCCTGTGTTGGGAGCCTGGAGTCATACAGCCCCTAAACCACCAGGGAAGTCCCTGTAATTTGTTGCTTCAGTGTGCATATTACTTTCATTTTCTAACACTTCACAACAATATTTTTTGATCAGAGCTACATATCTGAGTCAGGAGAAAGCCAGAGATAGAGAAATAAATTAGAGAGATTTGCAGCTCTCCAGAAACCTATGGTTTACAAGAGAGGCAAGTAACCAGATAATTATGAAACAGTGTTGACATTGGTAGGGAGAGAAAGCTGGAAGGGGCTAATAGGGATAGGCTCCTCACCAAACCTCAGGGGTGAGGACAGATTTCCAGGTGTATAACACCTGAGCCCAAAGGACAAGTGGAAGTTTCCTAAAATACATAGAATAACAGCTAATATATATTTAGTGCTTACTCTGTGCCAGGCACTCAGATAAGTGCTTTTCAAATATATTTAAGAAAACAAAAGCCATGCAAGATATGTTCTATTATTCTCCTCCTTTGAATATTCATGGGAAGGACTGATGCTGAGCTGGAGTTTCAATACTTTGGCCACCTGATATGAAGAGCTGACTCATTGGAAAAGACCCTGATGCTGGGAAAGATTGAAGGCAGGAGAAGGGGATGACAGAGGATGAGATGGTTGAAGGCATCACTACCTCAATGGACATGAGTTTGAGCAAACAGGGAGATAGTGAAGGACAGGGAAGCCTGGTGCTTCCACGGCGTTGCAAAGAGCTGCACGCAACTGAGTGACTGAACAATGAACAACCACAAAAGATGCAGAAACTGAGCATCAGGAAGTTTAAGCAATTTTTTTTTTTCTTTTTAAGATTATACACCTGGAACATGGGAGAGTCATGATTTGGACAAAATGCCCTGTGCTTTAGAGTAAGCGCTGGAGGCAGGGAGCTTAAATTGTAAATTTCATATTAAAATATTAAAACATGAGCTGTGTTGGTTTAGAATGATGACAACCTCTTTGAGAAATTTCCGAGGGCCCATAAGTGCAGCATCTTTGCCCAAATCTATGGATGAGACCATTAGCCAAAGTAGCACTCATCTCTGCTCTCAAAGCAGTGGAGCCTTTTGTGTGATGGCAGCATCAGAGAGGAGTAATGCATGTGCGTCAGAGAGCACATCAGCACTTAGACAATCAGAAAGGATGTGTTTGTGTATCATTTGACTTTCCTTCTCTCCCCCTGTAATTACTTCATCTCAGCGAAATCACACTGTATTACGATTTAACAACTGAAACAGTCACGTAAGCATGGATATTTTGCAAGCACCTTCCCAGCTTCCGATCTGGACTCGTAAGGGAGAACAAGGGGGACCACTGAGGGGTCCAGATAAACCATGTGGATGTGCCCAGTGGTCAGTGTTGGAACTTTAGTCCTGCCCTGGTTAAAGGCCACCAGGCCCCTGTTAGCAAATTCTGAGGCAGAACAATCACTGAGTGAAGCAGGGAAGAGATTGCAGCTTTTAAAGAAGAGAGGTTGGCCGTGGGTAGGGAGAGAGGGCAGGAATATTCTGACTTCAGGCTGCAACTTTACCTTTTCTTTTGAAATTCAGCCCCCTTAGGTCCTTCTCGAACAATGTAAGCCTGTCTCTACCTAGTTACTTCCAAGTGAAGAGACAAACACATCCTGAAACTGCATGACAAAATGCAGGACCCGAATTGTTCCCATGCTTCCTGCAGATTTGGAATTCCAGCCTGTGGTTCATTCCCGTGTGTTTCTTGTTCACGCCACACGTATGTAATCAATCAGAGGTATATGGCGGTCCATGAGCTCGCTCTCTGTAAAACGCATCCCTACAAGGAGGTGGCAGAGCCCTGAGTACAAACAGTGACTTGTGAGGCAAAACTTCAGACGTTCAGCCCTGGAAGCGATCTTGAAGACCATCCTCCAGGTCCTGTTGTTTTGATTCATAAGGGGTCTTGGGTCCAGATGGAGCGGGGAGGCATGTGAGGTGTCCATGCTTGCAGGATGAAAACACTGACTTCCAGACCTCAAGCCACTGTTGTTCCAGCTATGTAGCATTGATCTAAAATAGATGTGCATTTCAATTTCATACTTAGGCTGTAGGTCCCCTTCCTTCCTCATCAAAGGCATAATCCATCATCATTTGCAAGGCACTCATTTTAAGAAGTAGGAAATGAAATTCCCCAATGTCGTTACAATTTTAATTTGCCAGGAACCACAGATTTGGGAAGCAGAACCTCTAAAGAAAAAGGTCACCAAAATTCATGCTGGAAGTCAACCCTGCTTCGCAAACTCACAGTGAGTCTAGAGCAGTGGTCTGCAACCTTTTCTCTGTATAAGTCCAGAAAGTAAACATCTTAGGCTTTGTGAACTGTATTACAGCAATGACACAACTGCTGTTATAGCAAGAAAGCTGCCACAGACAATACATAAAGGAATGGCTGTGGCTATGTTCCAGTAGTGGTTTAGTTGCTAACTCGTGTCTGACTCTTGCAACCCCATGGACTGTGGCCCACCAGGCTCCTCTGTCCATTGGATTTTCCAGGCAAGAATACCGGAATGGATTGCCATTTCCTTCTCCAGGGGATCTTCCCAACCCGGGGATTGAACCTGGTTCTCTGAACTACAGGCAGATTCTTTACTAACTGAGTTACCAGGGAAGCCCATGTTCCAAAAGAACTATTCATAGACACTGAAATTTGAATTTCATATACTTTTCACATGACAACAAAATCTTGTTCTATTTTTTTTTTTTTAAAGCAATTAAAGATGTAAAAATTTTTCTTAGCTCACAGCTATCCAAAACCAGATGGTGGACTGGGTTTGTCCTTTGCACCATAGCTGGCTGGTCCACGGTGCAGTGAGATGGCTGTTAAGTCTTCCTCAGTATGGTTTGTGCTATTAGGAAATTTACATGTGGCTACTGAAGAATTCCTTTACGCACAAGTCCTGTTTTTCATTGGATTCCATGAAAAATAAAATCTAGATGTTCCCTTTTAGGGAAATCTCCAAAATATTTAAAGGTACAGAGTAAATGTCTTCTTTCCCTCCTAGATTATTTGCCTTTAGCTTCCAGTGACCTTGCATGTGTGCCAAGTCACTTCAGTCACGTTTGACTCTTTGCAACCCTCTGGACAGTAGCCCACTGGGCCCCTCTATCCATAGCATTTCCCAGGTATGAAAACTGGAGTGGGTTGCCGTGCACTTCTCCAGGTGATCTTCCCAACCCAAGGATCGAACCTGCGTCTGTTGCATCTCCTGCATTGGCAGACAGGTTCTTTACCACTAGCGCCATCAGGGTCCTCTTCAAAAGAGTACCATGTTTTATTTGTCTTTAAATCACTGATACGTGGCAAACCACCAAGCCCATATAATCAGCATCTCATAAAGGATTCTTTGGGTGGATTCTTTATTCTTTGGGTAGAATAAATTCTTTTCCAATACCCTCTTTAGGATACTTCAGTCTTTCCCTCTCACTGTAGACTTTATGATTCCAAGCTTGGTTTCAGTGCTTTTGTAAACTTTCTTTCATTTCTTCATTCATTTAATAAATATCCTGTGAGCACCTCCAAGGTGGCATTCAAGGCTCTCTGTGGTCTGACATGATCGAGATAAGATCCTGGTCTCATCTTATGATATGTGTCCATACACATCCATTCATCTGTTCAATGAGTGTTCCATGGATAGTGACAATCCAGAGTGTGCCAGTGGCCATCCCAGCTTCTGAGAATAAGTCAGTTAGAATTCCTCTTTGTAGAGCTTTCAGCCTGGTGAGGATACTATTAAAAACACTCACTAACAGCGAATGACTTACGTGTTTGACAAAAGCTAGGAAGGTGTAGGGCAGAGCGCTGTGGGTTGATGTTTGCTTTATACTCCAGTCACACTAGACATTATATAGGACCCAACACAGCCTTAGTTTCCCATGCTGAGCCCTCTGCCTGCTCCTCACATTCTGGTTGACTCCAGCTTCCCACACTTAATGGTCCCATGGATGAGCCCTTTCCCTTAAAATTTGCCTCCAACTCCAGCTCCCCAAGCTGAGTTAGTTGCACTCACTGCCATGCTCCCCTGGTACACTGGTCTTCTCTGATCGCTGTATTTACATCTCTATATTGTATTAGAATTGGAGCCCTTTGGGTACTGGCACACTTTGTTCAGCATTCTCAGCCACCATTGCAGTTGCCCAGCACAGCGTCAGGCTCAGCAGATAAGCAACGCTGAACACACATATGAATAAATGAATAAGAACACGCACACCTCATGGCTGTGGGCCAGGTTTACCATGCCTGGAAAGTTGCTCACAGGAAAGTTTATATTATGCATTAAAAGCAGGTCAGCCCTTTTCAGATATTTTCTACTCCTCCTCCCCAACCCCCACCCCCAGCACACTCACATCTCAGTTTCAAAGCAACATCATTTTCAATTTCTCCTTTATTTGAGAAACCTCACTATTATGGAGGTAGGTCAAGTTGTCTTGCTCTCATTATTTTAGTTAAGGACACTGGCATCCTCCCTTTTTTCTTCAGTCTGACTGCTTAGCAATTCCAGAAGGTAAGTCCCCTCCTATCTGAAAGGGGACTGCAAAGGCAGCAACTTGCTGCGACTCAACCAATCTGCAGAGTCCAGCAGAATCCCCTTAAAAGACCACTCTCCATCAAGGGATGACACCGTTTAACCCCAAATAACCCATGTGTTAAGGTCAAGCCTTCTCGTTTACTAACATGAATTGATACTTTATCAATTATGTAAATGCAAACCAATGACGTCCCTTGGCAATTTTTGGAATCAGTATTGAAATCCTGCTGAGTGAGATGTCATCCGGACCCGCGTTATCCTCCTGGAAGGAGATGTTGCCAAGTGGTCATATTTTGTTTTCTGTTCTGTTTTGTAAGATTGAATAAAAATCCCTCCATGGTTTACTGAAAGTGGGACAAAGACAAAATACATGTCTGGATTCTTCAAGTTGCCCCTTAGGGGTGTTTTTTTATGAAAAAATAGTGAAAAATATTTAAGAGAGGATATATAAGCCACAAACCCTCCTATTTCTCAGTGGGAGTTTCCAGCCTGGAGAGAGTAGGCAACACATCCAGGGTTCCGTGGAAAATGGGAGGTGGGCAGCAGTCTGAGGGGCACAACTTTGAACTTGGATCTAAATGCAGGTCTATTTCTGTATAATCGCAAGGAATTTTGTTGTTGCTCCATTGCTAAGTCATGCCTGACCTTCTGCAGCCCCATGCTGGCAACTACGGCATGCCAAGCTTCCCTGTCCTTCACTGTCTCCCGGAGTTTTCTCAAACTCTTATCCATTGAGTTAGTGATGCCATCCAACCATCTCATCCTCTGTCACCCCTTCTCCTCCCACCCTCAATCTTTCCCAGCATCAGGGTCTTTTCAAATGAGTTGACTCTTCCCATCAAGTGGCCAAAGTATTGGAGCTTCAGCTTCAGCATTAGTCCTTCCAATGAATATTCAGGGGGTTGACTTCCTTTAGGATTGACTGGTGTGATCTCCTTGCAGTTTAAGGGACTCTCAAGAGTCTTCTACAGCACCACACTTCAAAAGCATCAATTCTTCAGCATTCAGCCTTCTTTATGATCCAACTCTCACATTCATACATCAGTTCAGTTCAGTTCAGTAGCTCAGTCGTGTCTGACTCTTCACAACCCCATGAATTGCAGCACACCAGGCCTCCCTGTCCATCACCATCTCCTGGAGTTTACTCAAACTCATGTCCATTGAGTCAGTGATGCCATCCAGCCATCTCATCCTCTGTCGTCCCCTTCTCCTCTTGCCCACAATCCCTCCCAGCATCACAGTCTTTTCCAATGAGTCAACTCTTCGCATGAGGTGGCCAAAGTACTGGAGTTTCAGCTTGAGTATCATTCCTTCCAAAGAAATCCCAGGGCTGATCTCCTTCAGAATGGACTGGTTGGATCTCCTTTCAGTCCAAGGGACTCTCAAGAGTCTTTTCCAACACCACAGTTCAAAAGCATCAATTCTTCGGCATTCAGCTTTCTTCACAGTCCAACTCCCACATCCATACGTGACCACTGGAAAAACCATAGTCTTGACTAGACAGACCTTTGTTGGCAAAGTAGTGTCTCAGCTTTTTAATATGCTATCTAGGTTGGCCGTAACTTTCATACATAGCTACTGGAAAAAACATAGCTTTGACTATACGGACCTTTGCAGGCACAGTGATGTCTCTGCTTTTTAACACACTGTCTAGGTTTGTCATAGGCTTCCCAGATGGCTCAGATGGTAAAGAATTTGCTTGTAATGTAGGAGATCCAGGTTCAATCCCTGGATGAAGAAGATCCCCTGGAGAAGGGAATGGGCAGCCCACTCCAGTATTCTTGCCTGGAGAATTCCAGGAGGTTTGTCACAGCTTTTCTTCCAAGGAATTTACCTAGTCTCCCAAAGACTTGTCTTCTCCATGCATAAAATGGACACATGCCTCACTCCAGCAGAAACGATTGTGAATGTTACACAAAATGGTTCATAGTTTGATTCAGAGTGCTTGGTACCAGAAGTAAAGGAAGCACTCAGTAAATATTAGCTAACATCGTTTTCATTTCCACAGCCAGATGTTTCAGCATTTCATGATTTCTAGTCCAATTTCAGTGTTCTTTTGAATTTTCTTTTTTTTTTCCATTTGTTCCTGTGTTCAATGCATGTTTGCATGTTTGTTAAGCATCTACAAGCTGCATGGAGCTCTGCTACATCACAGAGGAGGACGTGATGATGGACAAAGCACAGCCCCTCTTCTCATGGAGCTTACCTTAATCCACCACAGACAAATATGTCATTTTTCAATCTAGATATTCAAACAGTCTCAAGCTTTCTCTGATATGAGCAATTAGGCTGCCAAGAGTTCTCCTTCTGTGCTTGGCACATAATAGTTGCTCAGTAAATGCCAATTGAATGAGTAAATGTCAATTGAAGGCAGAGATGGTTAATGGCAACGCATGTCTCATATTCTCAAACACTGAGAGATGAGTCAGAGACTGTAGGCCCTTTTTTTAATGGTTTTTGAGAGATCGTGTTGTGTATGCATGCATGTGCTTTGCTTAATTTACTCTCAGTCAAAGAAAATATCCTGTGGAGATTTTAGCATGTTAGATTCAAATTCTGAAACTAAACTTTATACTCAGTTGTCATGGCAACTGTGTTATTGAGATAATTAGATACTAACCTGAGTGTTAGCAAGGGCCAGTCATTTCTAGAGAGGACTTCAATTGGAAAAAGAGATTGCTGTTGAACTTCAGATCCTCTCCCTCCCAGTCACCCCTTTCAGAAGGAGAGCCAGAACCCATCAGCCCTTCTGTATTAGTTTGTTAGCACTATCATAACAAAAGACCACAAGCTTCATGGCCTAAACACAACAGAAATGTATTGTCTTTCTTTTCTGGAAGCTTGATGTCCAAAGTCACTGTGTCAGCAAGCTGGGCTCTCTCTACGGTCTGTGAGGGAAGGACTGCTGCAGGCCTCTCTCGGGTTTATCCCTGGTCTCCATCACCAGGGATATCCCTGATATCCTGTGTCTCCATCACCGTCTCCCTTCCGCCCATTGTCTGCAGTCTGTGTGCTGCGTGCTCAGTTGTGTCTGACTCTCCGCAACCCCATATGGACTGTAGCCCGCCAGGCTCCTCTGTCCTTGGGATTCTCCAGGCAAGAATTCTGCAGTGGGTAGCCACTTCCTCCTCCAGAGGATCTTCCCGACCCAGGGATGGAACCTGCTTCTTCTGCCTCTCCTGCACTGGCAGGCAGATTCTTTACTGCTGAGTCACCTGGAAGCCTGCCCTCTATATGCATCTCTGTCCAAATTCCAAGGATTTGGAACACAAGGATACCAGTCAGATTGGATTAGGGTCCACCCTCATGACTTCATTTTAACGTGATGACATCTGTGAAGGCCTTATCTACAAATCAGATCACATTCAGAGGTGATGGGGTAGGACTTCAATGGGTGAATTTTAGGGGAACACAGTTCAGCCTATAACCCCTTTTCACCACAGGGGAAACTGGATCTTTCTTAGCCCTGCTGTATGTGACTCCTGAGGCATTAGAAAGATGCGGTCAGCAGTCCCACTGTGTATAGAAAAAAGAAGTGAGGCCCACAGAGGCGAAGCTACTTGCATCATGTCAGCCAACCGAGGAATTTGGGACATCTTCATTGCATAGGGTACCCCAAAATCCTAATGCCCGTTTTTATCCCATCATGTCCAGATGTTTCATGCTTCTTTCATGAGATGAGCAGAATCTCAAGCAGAGGAAGAGCTTTTGCGATTTTAGTGCTCAATCCATTAGGGGTTGGGCAAAGTCTTCCAGATTCCCCCAATATTAACTTAAAATCAGTTTTGCGGAGCCCTGGCAGACCCGGCAATAAAAGAGATCCAAGGCCTACTTACCTTCCAGGCAGTGAACCTATATGACTGCCAAAGCTGTCATTTTCTTGCCTCCTGAAAATGAAATGTTAATTTCCCCACTAAGACCTTCCACAGGCTTAGTTTGTGAGGCTAATAACAGTTCACGTAAGAACAAGGGGAATGTCATCTTGCTTTGATGTGTGAACACAAAAAAGGGCTATCTTTAAAATTCCCTTCAAAGGGGGTGATGTTTATGAGTCCACTTTCAGTGAGGGATATAAAGGGATTTGTCAAACTCTGATGCGACTTCAGTGATACAGAAAAACCACAGCCCAGTTCACTGAGCCAGCGTCAAAGCACGCTCACGCAATGCACGGTGCTGCTCTCTGCCCATTGCACCAGCCCTGGGGCTCAGAGCTGCCCTGGCCTCCTGGGTCTCGTAGGATGTCCAGGCCATCATTTCCTTCTCTTCTTGCTTATTAATTAATTGATTTGTTTGGCTCTTGTGGTCTTGGTTTGAAAAGTGAAGAATACAATGGGAGACTTCTCACCAACATTATCAATCACAGCCCTGGCTAGCCCTTGACACCAGAAATACCGAAGATATTGAGTAGCCTGGGTTATCATTGGTGCTTTCCTTTCCAAATCAATGGAAAATAGGTGATTGGACTTGACTTCCTAATAAAGGCTGCCTTCAGAGCAGCTGGGTTTTGTCTGCAGAAAAAGTTGTCAGCATTAGAGTTTGTAACCACATCATTCAAAGGTAGAAGAATAAAATGTCTTTGTTTTTATGTGCCAGTTACTGGTGGCCTAGGCATCCCTGGTGGCTCAGTTAGTAAAGAATCCTCCTGCAGGGCACGAGACCTGGATTCAGTCCCTGGGTCTGGAAGATTTCTTGGAAAAGGGAATGGCAACCCACTCCAGTATTCTTGCCTGGGAAATCCCATGGACAGAGGAGCCTGATGGGCTAGAGTCCATGGGATCACAAGAGTCAGACATGACTTAGCAACTGAGCATACACACTGGTGGCCTGATATATAGTTTGAGCTGTTTCATATTATATCTAGATTTTGAATTAGGTTTGGTATACCCATTTTGCTGATGAGAAAATAGAGGTTCAGGGGAATTAAATAATTTTGTCTTAATTTGTGCAACTCATTTAGGCTCCAAAGCATAGATTCAAACCCAGACAGACTGATTTTTTCTACTCCACTGTGATCCACTCATTAACGGATGTTCATATTAACCTATACATGCTTATTCATAAGTCTGGTGACTAGTTACTGCCTTTGTGCTTCTAAAATAATTTACTTTAACCATGATGAAATGGATCAGTTCTATTGAGAAACCTAGAAGAGATATAGTCCCAGAAGTTTGATGACTCTTTGTTAGATTTTCCCTCATTCAGGATGAGGTTTACTGTTACTCACTTTAGACTCTTCAAGGAGAAGTTCTGTGAATGTACTCTTCTCCATGAAGAAAACTTGAAAATCCGACAACTAGAGTCTTATGGCCTTGGCTGGCATTTAGCTTCTGACGGAGAGTGGTGGGCTGGAAAAAGCACAGCCTGTGGATAGTGAAAGCTGAGCTCTGTGTTCTCCTCCAGTCTTTGCTTGTTTGTATGACCTTTAGTAACTCACTCAAGTCACAAGATGCAGTTTGTAAAATGAGTAAAAAAAAAAAAATGGGTATGCTATTTAAGAGCACATGAGTGAACGCACAGGTAGAGCTAATGTTAATTGCTCAGTTAAATCTGACTCTTTGAGACCCCATGGACTGTAGCCCACCAGGCTCCTCTGTCCATGGGATTCTCCAGGCAAGGATACTGGAGTGGGTTGCCATTTCCTCCTCCAGGGGATCTTTCTGACCAGGGATCAAACCTGGGTCTCCTGCATTGCAGGTAGATTCTTTACAGTCTGAGCCACCAGGGAAGCCTGAATGCATGTGTGCCTCCCCCTATATGTTGTATAAGTATTAATAGGTTTAATTATTATGGTCAATAATTATTGGAACCCTATTAAAAATCAGCTTATGTCCTACAGCTCCTATGGACTTCAAGTACTAAAAGTATTCTTATTTAACAATTAAGATGATCGTATGTCACAGAGATTAAAAGAATTTCCATAGTCCCACAATGGGGAAGTTACAAACTTAGCTCATGAGTGTCTGACTTTAAATCCATATTCCTTCTACAATATATATCCCTCCATCTAGGCTCATTTGCGGAGAAGGCAATGGCAACCCACTCCAGTACTCTTGCCTGGAAAATCCCATGGATGGAGGAGCCTGGAAGGCTGCAGTCCATGGGGTCGCTAAGAGTCAGACATGACTGAGCGACTTCACTTTCACTTTTCCCTTTCATGCATTGGAGAAGGAAATAGCAACCCACTCCAGTGTTCTTGCCTGGAGAATCCCAGGGGTGGGGGAGCCTGGTGGGCTGCCGTCTATGCGGTCACACAGAGTTGGACACGACTGAAGTGACTTAGCAGCAGCAGCAGTAGCAGCAGGCTCATTTGAAAGATTTTACCATGATTCATATTGATGCAACATAAAACTTGAAGTTGAATCTAGAGGAAGCTCAGTAGATGATCCAGCCTTCTAATGGGGTCTCTGTCAAGGACAATTAAATTTCAGAGGTGCTTGTCTGTCACTGGTGTACACAGCCAGGCGAATGGATAGAGGTCTTGGGCTTCCAGGGGCTCCCTGAACTTGAAGGTGCCCAAGAAGAGTGGGACAAGCAGTCACTGGCTTCAGATACAGCATTTGTTTCCATTCTCAGAAGTAGAATGAGGTAGTCCATCACCAACCATCCCACCTGCCTTGAAAATGTGGCTTGTTAGCCAGACACCTGCTACACAAATTTTCCAGCTCCCATTTGACTACAGCTCCACTTTTCTGGCTATGATTTCCTGCCAGGGAAGCCTGATGACTTGACCTAAGCAAACAATTGTGACCACTGTCTACCTCTGCTACACTGGGTTGAGTCCTCCTTTAAAAGGCAGGCTGTTTTTGGCATCCTCTTTTTGTTACTATATTCTATTTCTTTTCCTTTTTAGGCAAATCATTTATTGTAAAAGAAAACCAAACCGAAGCGTCTCATACCCTTTTCTGGAAAGAGGAGGGCTCAAATAGTTTGTGAATAAATAAATGTGGGTTAAAGGTGGAGATAGTTCCCATCACCAGATCAGAACCACTCACAGGAGTCTCTTCAAATGTTATTTCCATAATTCTAAAATTATCTCTCCCTATTTTCATGCATGCTAGTCCTTGCCAGATGCATATACTCTTCTCATTTTATACTGTAACTGGACTGTTTCTTTCATAATCAAAAATTAAGCACCTTCTAAGGGCCAGATAGAGTGATAAGTGGAAGAGAGGCTCTGCCAACTGCAAGGTTGTGGCATGAAGGACAGATGTGGAAAATAGACTAACACCGTGTATTGTAAAGAGTCACCACCACCTCTTCGGGTGGGAGGGACATGAGCATTGCATCTTCAGTTCATGTCATTCAACATTTTATCTTTCTGTCACATTTCACATTTCAGTTCATTCTACAACTGACTTATCTCCCTTAAATTAAATACTGTACCACGTATGTATATATATATATATATATATTTTTTTTTTTTTGCCAACCTCTCCCAACCTACTAATTCAGAAGTTGTCAAGGGTTCTCTATTACCTGTAGAATCAAGAACAGATCTAAGGGTGTCCTGGATGCTCGAGGCCCATGCTCTGCACCAAGTCTTATCTCCCACCATCCCCTCCAGCTCTGCCTTCCGCACAAGCTTGGTTTCATCACTGTCCTCATGCTCACTGGAAAACTCATTCTCACTCATAATCTTTGCTTTTGCTGCTGCTTTCGTCTCACATGTCCTCCAGCTGTCAATCCTTAAACTTCACTGAAGCCCTAGCTCTGGACTCAACCCCTTCTAGATCTTCCCCCACTGAACTCATGAAATATTAGAGTTTTCTGAATCATCTGTGCTCACATGCACCCGAGTTTGGTAGTTTTCACTGCTCATCGCTGAGATGATGAGTAATACCATCTCCATTCAATATTCGGTAGAGAATGACCCCAGTATTTTCAGGTAGGTGCACTCATTGTTGAATTAGTCTCATCTCTAGAAATTTCTTTTTGGGCATCCCAGTTAATTCTATGGAACAACCTTCCCACTGGTTCTGGTCCCCCTTGTGGAAGAGAAGAACAATGCTATCACATTTTCATCTTTTCATCTCCTACCCTTCACATGACTGAAGGCAGCCACTCTTCTACCCTCATCGTGTTGCTCGGATCTCTCCTCCACCCTGAATTTCTCAACGCCTTCACTCCTCCTGGGGAAATGCTGGGCTCTCTGAGTGCTGCATTCACACACAGTACCCCAGGGCAGCATAGAAACCTCAGCGCAGTCCTTTTTATGGAAGGTGGCTCATCTATCTCTCCTCTTCTTCTTTGACTTTACTATGCAGACTAAGTTCATAATTGTGTTTTTTAACAGCTATTTCCTTTTAGCACTTCTGGGACCACAATCACTGGAAGAGCTCACTCTTTCTGCAGAGACTGCCTCTTAGACAAACCCTCTCTAGCCAGTGCTTGCTGCTACTGCTGCTGCTAAGTCGCTTCAGTCGTGTCCGACTCTGTGCGACCCCATAGACGGCAGCCCACCAGGCTCCCCCGTCCCTGGGATTCTCCAGGCAAGAACACTGGAGTGGGTTGCCATTTCCTTCTCCAATGCGTGAAAGTGAAAAGTGAAAGGGAAGTCGCTCAGTCGTGTCTGACTCTCAGCGATCCCATGGACTGCAGCCCACCAGGCTCCTCCGTCCATGGATTTTCCAGGCAAGAGTACTGGAGTGGGGTGCCATTGCCTTCTCCGTTGGAGAGTAGAATTTAAACATGATCTACATAAGCCCATGCAGTTTCCACCCTGCCACGCTCTGCCTCCCCAGAATAGTTTGCCTGCTTCATTAGGGTTCTAAATGTTGAAAATTTCAAAAGCATGAGCAAAAATCACAGGTACTAAGAACTGGTCTGAAATATATAAACATCATCTGATTCCACTCAACCAAGCTGTCAGGAGTGCATTATGTTTTACATGTCAGCATAATAATAGTTAATAATGATGCTTTGTATTTATCCACTGTATTTCCTTCACAGACGTTGGCAGAGGTAAAGTAAATCTAACATCGATATTAAAAAATAAACCCCTGAATTAACACCAGCATGACACCACCACCACCCCAAACCAGAAAGCATAATACAAGGCTCTCTGACAGCCTGGAAATGAATGGTTTTGCAAGCATGAAAATTTGGCCTGTAGAATGACAAGAAAGTAATATGTCACTGGCGACTGGTTCTACCTCCTACCCTCAGGGTGGGTGTTGGTTTAATTTTGACTTTGGAGAAAAGTAAAGAAGTGAAAGGCATAAAAAACAGTGAAGTTTGGGCAAGCTTGCCATCTGGGAGAAAAGAAGCTGAGAGCAGCAGGTTGGCTGCCTGAACAGAGGAGAAGGGACACACTGAAAGTGAATTTTGAGACTCAGCCTGCCTTTCTATGAGGGTGCAAAGCCATGGTGCATCTCTCCTTTCTAAAGGTGCAGGTAATATAGACATGAGTCTCCAGGGCTTTGGACATAAAGTAATGATTTCTGGGGAATGAAACCAGTTACCATGTCCCACAGATATCAGTGGAATCAGGTTAAGACTGCGGAAAACAGCAGGATTAAGGGAAGAGCTGACATCTGCAGAAGAGAGTTATTAGGCATAAATTAGTATATGTAAACACCTCGTCTGAAACACTGCATCAATTACCATAAAAGTAATTTATAGATGAGCCATTTTAAGGAGTAATCATGCCTTAAGCACAAGGAACAAAGTTCTAACGGTAACGTTTTAAACATAAACAGCAGACCAAACTGAGAGAAAATAAAGTATAGAACTTAATTATGTCTTTCTATCTATGCAAGTAAACCATGGAGTTATTGGTGCAAAAATAATATAATATATTAAAAAATTAACCACTATTCCTAAAGTCAGAAAATAAAATAAGATTTTATTTTCTCCCTCACTCACTCTCAACTGCCCCAACTCCCAAATTTGTCTAGCACTTAAGTGAAGGGGGCAGCATTAGGGAGCATCACCAATACAATGAACATGAATATGGGCAAACTCTGGGAGATGGTGAAGGACAGGGAAGCCTAGCGTGCTGCAGTCCTTGGGGTCGAAAAAGGTTGGACATGAGTTAGCAACTGAACAACAACAGCAACAAGTATAGAAAGAAATAAACATACGATTCCTAAACAGTCTCTGCTGTCAAGGAACCAGTAGAATCATCAGGGAGATATTGCACCAACATCAATAACCAAAGTCTAAGGAGAAAGGGGCCTGATGACACAATGTGAACACACAGGACTCTCTAGAGTCATTGGAAGGACAGTCTCATTGGGAAGTGGGATCAATCAGGAACGAGATCTTGAAGACACAGAAAGAGCATCCTCAGCTATAGAAACATCCACAGCAAAGATACCTGAAAAGAACAGAAGATAGAGTCCTGCTGGTCTAGAATACAGGCAGTGTGACTACCACTGTTTAATGGCACATTCCATGGTAAATAATGCCAGTGTACTCATAGCTGTCTCTTTGAGTTTTAATCCTCACAATGATACTATCTGGCAATATTCAATCTGTCATTATAGCTAACTTTTATTAAGCAGTTGCTATATGGTTATGTTCGTGCTAAGTACTTTACACTTTGTCCTGGGTTGATCATAAATGCCGGCCCCAGTTATTGGCCTCCCCTTAGCCAGGTCCCTTTCTGTAAGTCTCAGACCCCCTTCTCTTTGACTTTGGGTTTGCTCTGTGGCAGAAGTGATGTTATACTCAGTCAGAGCCAAGGACTCAGTAGGTTTTGAGTCACTTTCTCTGCCCTTACCACTTTCCTTCTCAGGGCTCCCCTTTCACTCTCTCTATTTGGTCCATCTACTATGAGAACCAGTCCAGGAGAGCCTGCTGGGAAATAAGACACCATCAAGAAGAGAACCCAGTTGTTCCCGCCAACACCACACTAGACCAACCTTGAGCAATCTCTCACATAGCACAGGGGAGGGCAACTTGCTGGCCCCAGTTCCTGTAAATATTTTTCTATTGTGCTGGATTAAGATTATTTTCATGGTTGGGGTCCTTGTGGAAGCAAAGGACATGAGAGGGTATGAAAGGACACAGCCAAGACCAGCAAAGCTTCCTACCCATCTTGTAGCATAACAATCAAGCATATGTGAGCCCAGCTAAGACAGAACTGCCCAGCTAACCTTGTGGGCTCATGAGCAATAATAAAGGGTTTCTATTTGAAGCCATTGAGTTTTGTTAGTTTGTTATACAGCAATGCTGCTACTGCTGCTGCTAAGTTGCTTCAGTCATGTCCAACTCTGTGCGGCCCCATAGACTGCATCCCACCAGGCTCTGCTGTGCCTGGGATTCTCCAGGCAAGAACACTGGAGTGGGTTGCCATTTCCTTCTCCAATGCATGAAAGTGAAAAGTGAAAGTGAAGTCGCTCAGTCGTGTCCGACTCTTTGCGCCCATGGACTGCAGCCTACCAGGCTCCTCCATCCATGGGATTTTCCAGGCAAGACCACTGGTGTGGGTTGCCATTGCCTTCTCCACCTATTCCCCTGAATAAGCATCAATTAGGTGAGAAACTTCTATGTGGACCCTGGCAGAATATTCATAAACTCATATACCTGATGATGGTGGGGAGGAGTTCACTATGGTGGGCAGAATTACTGGTCTGAGAGGCAGCAACACAGCCAGTTCCCACACTTGCCAAAGTCACATGCAGGGTCTGTATTTCTGGAGACAAAGATCAGCGAGATCAAAAAAATCTGGGCTGAAGGAATCAGCACCCACAAAATTTAGTCAGTAAAAAAAGTCTACAAGCTATGTGTATTTTTAAAATATATTGTAAATATATCTCTGGCCTTTCTGTTGTTTCATTGATCTGTATTTCCATTTTTGTGTCTGTACCATTCTGTCTTGATTACTATCGCTTTGTTGTATAATCTTAAGTCAGGGAGCCTGATTCCTTAAGCTCCATTTTCCTTACTCAAGGTTGCCAAGGGGTCTATTTGGGGCCTTTTGTTGTTCCATACAAGTTATAAATGTTTTGTTCTAGATCCGTGAAAAATGCCATTGGTAAGTTGATATACAGCAATAGTTATCTTATATGCACGTACTCTTCACAACAGGCTGTGAAAAATAATACTTGTCTTCATCCCCATTTTACAGGTTACTGAAACTTGGAAAAATCACATTGCTTGTGCTAAGTCCCATAGAACAAGAAAGCATAAGAGCAAGGATTTATATTCAGACAGCCTTTTTCTAGAGCCAGAGCCCTTAACCATTTTGCTAGACTAGGCAGACTCAAGCAGAGACTCAAGAACAGAAAGCAAGCTGCAAAGCCAGACCCACCTGACTACAGCCCTTTCACTCTTTCTGCCACACAGGCCCCTCCCACAAAGGAAAGCACAGAGACACACATCTTACAGTGCAGGAAGGTTGAGGTCAGAGCGTGCAGGCTTGTGGACATCAAGCCAAAAGAGCTTTACCTCTGTTCTGAGATGTTAAGCAGTTCCTACGATTATTTGAACAGGGAGCAGAGAGAGAGCAGGCGTCTCTGTCAGGAAGTTTAAGAAACAGCAGGAGTACTTTCAAATAAGCCATAACCCAAGAATGAATTTGGTATTTTGTGTTTTCTGCCAAGAAAAATATCTCTCTGCAGAAAATGGACCTCTCTTTAGCTTAAAAATAAATGCAGGATGAACTAACCTCAAAAACTTCAGGGGCTAGGTCAGAAAGGTCTCTCCCGGGCAGAACATTAACACCAACTTTGTGGAAACTTGAAGTGTCCATATTTTTTAAAATCATAAAATATGCTGGCAAACTTCACTTCTGCAAGGACCCCTACCATGAGAATAATCTTAATCCAGCACAAAAGAAAAATATTTACAGGAACTGAGGCCAGCAAGTTGCTCTCCCCTGTGCTATGTGATATACTGACTACCCTGATTATGTGACAGTTTGATGGGCATGGTAGGAAAAAAAAACTGCTTCAGAGTATAAATATTAATGCTTAGGCAGTGATTTGTGTAAACTGCGCAGCAAAAACAAAAGTAGAGATATAAGTTTTTCACATATTTTGTCTTGTCCACAGGGTATATTATTTACCCCACATGTTTTCCATTTTTACAGCTCATTTGTGTGACTTGGAACCATATTTCTCAGGTCCTGAATTCTCATAGAAGTTTTTCTTTTTTGACTCAGAATAGAATTGAAGCTGGTTTGCAAACAGGCATCTCAGGCATTAAAATCGAGCTTTAAAGGGTTCTTTTGTGAATATTATGTAGTATCAAAAGGAATTCAGCGTGGCAATATCAAACAACGTCAGTGCATATCTAAAACTATTTTTAAAGACCATTCCAAATGATGCAGTGTCCATGGAAGAAACTGGGTTCAAATCCCCTTCTGGACATCATCTGTAAGTTAGCAGGTAGTGGCCTTATTCCACTCTTCGAATTTGATGGCATTACCTTCAGTGTGACATGGGAAATGAAGGTCCTCTGTTCTTTGCGCGAGTTAGAAAAGAAGCTGAATTCTTGCTTCTGTATCCTGCATGTCGTGCCCTTTTGTCCTTAAACAGCATGTACGTAATCTTCTGCTTCTTTTTCCCCCAGCCATATGTTCTTAGGGCTTCCCTGGTGGCTCAAATGGTAAAGAATCTGCCTGAAATGTGGGAGACCCATGTTTGATCCCTGGGTGGAGAAGATTCCCAGGAGGAGAGAATGGCTATCCACTTCAGTATTTTTGTCTGGAGAATTCCATGGACAGAAGAGCCTGGTGGGCTATAGTCCATGCGGTCACAAAGTGTCAGACACGACCGAGTGACTAACACTTTCACTTTTTTTTCATATGTTCTAAGTTTCATCGTGTAGCCATACTGAGAATGGACTTATTACGAGTTGACAGCTTGCTTGCCTGGCTGGTTGTGTTTAGCCCCAGTCAGGTTGAAGCATTGGTGGCCAGGCTACAGCATTGACCATGGATGGTTAATGACAGGAGAGGTCTGGGCTGTCATATTCCACCCTAAGATTCATGCACCCAAACAACAGAGACTTCTGGTGCACCTGTCTGCTGCCTGACCTCACTCTTGGTGCTGGGGATGCAGCGTTATGGAATGCAGCAAGACAGACATGGCCCGTGGAGACCATGGGAGAGCAACAGATGATAAGCCTGGACAAGGAATACCCAAGCAAGGTGATTTTTGATTGTGATACATGCTCTCAAGGGAGTAAATATGGTGATATGGTAGAGGGTTACTGGTGATACGACAGACGGTTAGCGGTGGGGATGTATAAGGAGACGACACTGGAGTTGAACCCTGTCTACTCGCCTACCTGCTCCAGTTCCTCAGCCATGCCAACTTCCCCCTCATCTTACGGCCCTTGCATTTCCTTTTCCTTCTCACTGGAAGGTACTCTGCTCACCCCTGTATGAGCTCAGCCTTCTTCACAATCCAACTCTCACATCCATACATGACCACAGGAAAAACCATAGCCTTGACTAGACGAACCTTTGTTGGCAAAGTAATGTCTCTGCTTTTGAATATGCCATCTAGGTTGGTCATAACTTTCCTTCCAAGGAGTAAGCGTCTTTTAATTTCATGGCTGCAGTCACCATCTGTAGTGATTTTGGAGCCCAGAAAAATAAAGTCTGACACTGTTTCCACTGTTTCCCCATCTATTTCCCATGAAGCGATGGGACCTGATGCCATGATCTTTGTTTTCTGAATGTTGAGCTTTAAGCCAACTTTTTCACTCTCCACTTTCACTTTCATCAAGAGGCTTTTGAGTTCCTCTTCACTTTCTGCCATAAGGGTGGTGTCATCTGCATATCTGAGGTTATTGATATTTCTCCCGGCAATCTTGATTCCAGCTTGTGCTTCTTCCAGTCCAGCGTTTCTCATGATGTACTCTGTATATAAGTTAAATAAGCAGGGTGACAATATACAGCCTTGACGAACTCCTTTTCCTATTTGGAACCAGTCTGTTGTTCCATGTCCAGTTCTAACTGTTGCTTCCTGACCTGCATACAAATTTCTCAAGAGGCAGATCAGGTGGTCTGGTATTCCCATCTCTTTCAGAATTTTCCACAGTTTATTGTGATCCACACAAGTCAAAGGCTTTGGCATAGTCAATAAAGCAGAAATAGATGTTTTTCTGGAACTCTCTTGCTTTTTCCATGCTCCAGTGGATGTGGGCAATTTGATCTCTCGTTCCTCTGCCTTTTCTAAAACCAGCTTGAACATCAGGAAGTTCACGGTTCACATATTGCTGAAGCCTGGCTTGGAGAATTTTGAACATTACTTTACTAGCGTGTGAGATGAGTTCAATTGTGTGGTAGTTTGAGCATTCTTTGGCATTGCCTTTCTTTGTGATTGGAATGAAAACTGACCTTTTCCAGTCCTGTGACCACTGCTGAGTTTTCCAAATTTGCTGGCATATTGGGTGCAGCACTTTCATAGCATCATCTTTCGGGATTTGGAATAGCTCAACTGGAATTCCATCACCTCCACTAGCTTTGTTCATAGTGGTGCTTTCTAAGGCCCACTTGACTTCACATTCCAGGATGTCTGGCTGTAGGTCAGTGATCACACCATCATGATTATCTGGGTTGTGTAGATCTTTTTTGTACAGTTCTTCTGTGTATTCTTGCCATCTCTTCTTAATATCTTCTGCTTCTCTTAGGTCCATACCATTTCTGTCCTTTATTGAGCCCATTTTTGCAATGAAATGTTCCCTTGGTATCTCTGATTTTCTTGAAGAGACCCCTAGTCTTTGCCATTCTGTTGTTTGCCTCTATATCTTTGCATTGATCGCTGAAGAAGGCTTTCTTATCTCTTCTTGCTATTCTTTAAAACTCTGCATTCAGATGTTTATGTATTTCCTTTTCTCCTTTGCTTTTCGCTTCTCTTCTTTTCATAGCTATTTGTAAGGCCTCCCCAGACAGCCATTTTGCTTTTTTGCATTTCTTTTCCATGGGGATGGTCTTGATCCCTGTCTCCTGTACAATGTCATGAACCTCATTCCATAGTTCATCAGGCACTCTATCTATCAGATCTAGGCCCTTAAATCTATTTCTCACTTCCACTCTGTAATCATAAGGGATTTGATTTAAGTCATACCTGAATGGTCTAGTGGTTTTCCCTACTTTCTTCAATTTAAGTCTGAATTTGGCAATAAGGAGTTCATGGTCTGAGCCACAGTCAGCTCCTGGTCTTGTTTTTGCTGACTGTATAGAGCTTCTCCATCTTTGGCTGCAAAGAATATAATCAATCTGATTTCAGTGTTGGCCATCTGGTGATGTCCATGTATAGAGTCTTCTCTTGTGTTGTTGGAAGAAATGGCTGCACTTTGCTGGAGCAGCCGTGAAGAGATACCCCATGCCCAAGGTAAGAGAAATCCAAGTAAGATGGTAGGTGTTGCAAGAGGGCATCAGAGGGCAAACACACTGAAACCATACTCACAGAAAACTAGTCAATCTAATCACACTAGGACCACAGCCTTGTCTAACTCAATGAAACTAAGCCATGCCTGTGGGGCAACCCAAGACGGGCGGGTCATGGTGGAGAGATTTGACAGAATGTGGTCCACTGGAGAAGGGAATGGCAAACCACTTCAGTACTCTTGCCTTGAGAACCCCACGGACAGTATGAAAAGGCAAAATGATAGCATACTGAAAGAGAAACTCCCCAGGTCAGTAGGTGCCCAATATGCTACTGGAGATCAGTGGACAAATAACTCCAGAAAGAATGAAGGGATGGAGCCAAAGCAAAAACAATACCCAGCTGTGGATGTGACTGGTGATAGAAGCAAGGTCTGATGCTGTAAAGAGTAATATTGCATAGGAACCTGGAATGTCAGGTCCATGAATCAAGGCAAATTGGAAGTGGTCAAACAAGAGATGGCAAGAGTGAATGTCGACATTCTAGGAATCAGCGAACTGAAATGGACTGGAATGGGTGAATTTAACTCAGATGACCATTATATCTACTACTGCGGGCAGGAATCCCTCAGAAGAAATGGAGTAGCCATCATGGTCAACAAAAGAGTCCGAAATGCAGTACTTGGATGCAATCTCAAAAACGACAGAATGATCTCTGTTCGTTTCCAAGGCAAACCATTCAATATCACGGTAATCCAAGTCTATGTCTCAACCAGTAACGCTGAAGAAGCTGAAGCTGAATGGTTCTATGAAGACCTACAAGACCTTTTAGAACTAACACCCAAAAAAGATGTCCTTTTCATTATAGGGGACTGGAATGCAAAAGTAGGAAGTCAAGAAACACCTGGAATAACAGGCAAATTTGGCCTTGGAATACGGAATGAAGCAGGGCAAAGACTAATAGAGTTTTGCCAAGAAAATGCACTGGTCATAACAATCCCAATTAAAACATTAGTTCTTCCCTCCCTCCCTCCCTTCATTCCTTCCATCCTTCCTTCCATACTTTTTTCTGTCCTTTCTGCCTTCTCTCCCATCTTTACTCTTTCCATCCTTCCTACCTCAATATCTATAAGAGGAGTACAATCCTTCAAGGAATTTATGAACATGATAATCCTAGTAATGATACTAATAATCATTATGATGATAATAAAATAATCATAGCTAGCATTTATTGAACATTTAAATGTGCCAGGCATTGAACCAAGCCCCTTTCATACATCTAATCTCATAAATCCTCACAACTCTAATGGGTAGTGTTAATATCTCTATTTTAAATGTGAAGAACTCGAAACCTTTTAAAGGTTAAGGCACTTGTCAAGGTTGTGCAGGAAGGCAAAGAACAGAACTGGCTGGTCTGGATGCCGAAGCCATGTTCTTCCCCTCACTTGTTGTGATGGTTTGTATTATTAAGCGTGACTGAACCTATATTCCGTACTGAGAACTTTGTAAAAGGCGCACATGTAGAGACAAAGCATCTTTAACTCTTATTTGGAATGAGAATGGGTATAATTAAATACAGGGCTCCTGGATCTAGACAGACAGGGAGTTCTAATCTTGACCTCTCCTTCCTCCTCCCAGAGATGCTCATAGAAACCTTCAGCCACTGTGTTTGGTGGGAAAGGTCTGGCTCACTTGGAGAAAGCCAGTGTGCGTGTAATGCGTGTGTGCACATTCACGTGTATCACTCTATGCCATGAGCACTGAGTCCCCCCAGACTCCTTGTCCTTCAGTCTGAAGTCAGACTGCATTAGTAAGGAGGTATCCCCATCAATTTCTGTTTGCCCACAAGATGCTGTGCCTACTACTGGCTGCACTTCCTGGTGTCTTCAGAGGGACATCACTGTCCCTCCCGTGGTCCTGGCGGTGGTGGTGGTGGTGAATGTGTTGGGAGAGGATGGGGTCCATTTATTTTGACCACTGTGGCTTAAGGAGGGGCATTTTAAACCTTCTTCTGAGGAAACAGTTAAGCCATTTGGAGGATTATGCCCAAACTAGATTATCCACTGGACAAATACAGCCACCATAACCTTTCTTTCCTCTTCAGCCTCATTAAATACCCCCTGTCACCAGGCTCAGCAGGTACCCTGCGGGTGTGACAATCTCATCACTGCATGCCCATTAACGGGTTGGCTCAGTTGCAGCATTCCCTTTCAGAATAAGTACACCTCCGAGATGACTTCTTTATAAAAGAATGTAATTTAAACTAAAAATCAGAAGGTTTTGTATTTTAAGCCTTTGCTCACCAAAGAAATGAGTCCTGTTATCATTTACTTTCCTCTATCAAGGAAGACATCATTGCACAGAGGGGTGTATTTGACTAGGCAAAGTACATAGAGGCACACACACAAAATCATCATACACAATGGTCTCCAGGAAATTAGAGTCTGGGATGAAAGATGGTTATGCTTTAGGAAGTCTCTGTAGCCGAGAGAATCATTTCTCAAAAAGATACCAACTACCAATACTAAAATAACAGCTACCAAGACACTTTGGGTTGTCCTAGGAGTTGTCACCTTTTAATACCTTTTTAATATGGTGATATTGCATGTGTCTGGTCAAGTTAGGGTGCGTGCTTTTCCTTGTAGGTGAATTCTCCAGATAACTGAGACAGCGTTTCCCCCATTGGGTACCTGTTTGTTTAAAGGGAGACCATTATTTAATGTATCACATTCCTCTTTGCTTTTTGAAGCAGAAAATATAGAAACCAGGTTAACCTTTCCTTAATGTCACAGACAAGCATTATCAACATTTGTGACAGAGAGAGAAAATACTGTATTTGAAATTATCTGATACGACATACATGTTTATACTCGGCTGCTCTTCACAAAGAATTGGAGGCAGTTTAGAAAATTATATGTAATACAACAGGAAAAGAGCAAATAATTGAAGGAATCAAGCTGAAGGGAAAATAGGAAAGCCGGGGAAAAGATCCGTGTGAGAGACCCTGTCTTCAGGTTCTGGTTGCAAGTGCTGGAAGTCCAGTGTGGAGTGACTTGAGGACCAACACGGAAGTCACTGCTGTATTGAAATTTACTGCAGGAGTGAGGAGCGGTGGAAGTGGCCTTGAGGCTGACCAGAATTAGCTCCCGAGTACTGTCAGAACCCTCTCTGTAGGTGTCTCATCTTTGTTTCTCTGTGTACCATGTAAAGGGGGTGTGGTGGTATGGCTTACAGGAAAGCATGCATTTCTCCACCTCTTCTGGTAGAAAAAATCTTGGAACAGGACTCTGATTGGCCCAGCTTGGGTCACAGGAACATACTTGGACAAATCTCTCTTGCTAGGGGATTTTTATTATGATCAAACCAGTCTCACTCTATTGCCTATATGCTTGGGAAAATGAGTCTGTTATCCTTTATGGAAAAAAGGTTCTACTCACACAAAAGCAACAGTCACTACATGAACATTTCACATGAAATGTCATCCAGATTTTCACGTAGGCTTCCCAGTGGCCAAAACAAAGCCAGAAACATGGCTGCTTATGTGATTCTCAAGTTCTGTAATACAACAGGAGGCAGGAAGACAGTAGGAAAGAAGAACCAGTGTTCTTTAAACTCAGGTTTCCCTTAAACTGATGCCAGAGTTTTCTCTCACTTGGTGGTGTCTGAATCAGAGAACCACAGAATACCTGACTTAGAAGTGTAGAATTTTAAGGCGCTCTAGTCCCAACCTTCTGAAGTTAGACTCGCGTTCCCCAGGCTGAGCACTCACACAGCTGTTTGTTTCTCTTCATCTCACAATCATCAACTTGATTCCGTTGGGGTCTGGGCAGTCTGCCTCTGCCAGGATTCAGAACTAACAAGCAGCAATGAAAATAAACAAATGAAATGTCCCGGATCTCATACCCATAGCAGGGAACGGAGGTTCATACCCTCTCAGAGGAATACTTGGACAAGACAAAAGGGACTGTAAGAATCCAGAGATCTGAGCAATGCCAAGGAAGCCACGTTCCCCAACTTGGGCTGCTGTTTCTAGGCATATTTAAAAGAGCTCCTATCCATCTAAGTGCAAAGATATTCTTCCGGGCACACATTCATGAAGCTGCGGACTGACTAGCATTCTTTTGCCAGGGAAAACATTAACTGGCCTTACGGGAGGCTCAGATTTGTAGTACATGCAGGGCATGCCCCTCTGTTCCTTGGTGACTCATCTCTTCTCCTGATAATTCCGTCCCAAACCACAACCTCGCAGGAAGTAGATCTTACTTCCTGAGTCGGAGATGCTGTTCCAAGGCCTGTGGGTACCGGCTCAGCCAGGCTTGCATACTCCTCACCCTGCTGCCTGCCAGCTCTCTCTCTTGGGCCGATATTAACACCAATTGCAAAATTTCCTTCCCCGAGACTGTCATTTGTGTATTTCTTTACCGCTGGTAGTTTGTGTGATTGCTTTGGAGGACAGGGTTCCTGGTTCTTTGTATTTGGATCTCTCATTGAACTAGCAAGTGATCTGCTTTATCGCCTTCCCTGGGCCAACCAATAAATGGCACCTTTCTAACTGTCTCCTATAGGTTGGAAACCACATAAGCAGACTTATTAGAAACATGTACAAAGTTAGAGCCCGCTGAGTTCTAAAATGAGTGAGTGAGAGAAAGTGTGTATGTGTGTTTAAGGGGCTTTTGGAAAGCCATTCCTCGCTATCTAAGGCCTTCTCATTTATCTAATTTCAGGAGTAAATTTTGGTTAAGTTACTAGAAGTCTGGCATCTGAGTAAATGGAGCATAACTGTTCTTAAAGAGACATCAAGTATCCTTGAACCCCCTCATTCTGCATCTCTTCAGTGACTAGCGGATGTGTCTGGGGAACAGATTGGGGGCCCAAATGAGTTGTTCCTGCATCCAGGGAGAAGTGCATCCCCTCTTCTCTCACACAATGAATTATTTGCCAAAGAGAGATACAGCTGGCTCTTGTCTTTCAGAGGCACAAGGGTGTTCTGGGTGGATCTGGGGAGAAGAGCAACCTGCCCTCAGCTCAACATTGCTCAGATGAGCCGCCAGAGAGCCCATGTGTTCTGAGGAGGGCGGCGGAGAGGCGCGGGTGGTTGCAGAGGGAGCCCGGGTGGGAGTCATCAAAGGAGGCAGCTGTCCCAGGGGCTCCAGACAGTGTCTCATCAAGATGCCCTGGAACTCGCCCAGTTTGCTTCAGATGTTCCAGGCTCATTTTGGTACATGCATTTACATCTTCTCTGCCTTCCTCGGGGGACGTGCTTTAAAGCCAGGGGATTGTGAATTTGAAGTTTCAGAGCTCAGCTGGCTAACACTGCACTAGAGGAAATCGTGTGGCAGAGTGACAGGATCACTCCCTGGGGTTTAAGGAAAAGAAGACAAGCCTTCCTGCTCACCCCGCTCTCAGCCCCAACACACAGCACCACACGCACACGCACACAACACCACACACACACACACACAAACAGCACCACACACAGCACCACACACAAACAACACCACACACACACACAGACACACACACACTGTGAGACTTAAGGCAAATTGCTTAAGCATCTCAGATCTGTTTGCCTGCCCGTTGAAAGGAGATGCATGGTGCTCAGCCTCCAGCCAGATGGGGATTACCTGATCCAGAGTCGGCACTCAGTCTTTTCTCTTTAAAAAAATAAGTAAGAACAGTAGTTGCATGCCTGGATACTGTAGGAGCCCGTGGAGACGGTCCTGTCTTCGTGAATGTCCATGTGGAAGTTGGTGCTCGTTCTCCAGGGCTCTCTAGTGCTCTGCAGACTCCTGGGTGGACACAGCATTGGCTGACTTTGCATTTGTACTATTTGTATGTGGGTGTATGTATGCGTACATGAGTGTGTATGTGTGTCCTGGTGACTGTGTGTACATCTGTACAGGCATCTGTGCTGCTTCTTGGACATTTTTCAGTCCTTAAATTGACTTGTCCCAGACAGGAAATGTGGCGTAATCTCTCTCTGTCTCCCCACGCTGTGTACACAGGAAGGCTTAATAATTTTGTGACAAGTTTATTTATTTACCACCATGTGAGAGCTATTATTCTGTTCCAGGCTACTTACTAGGTGCTTTATACTTGGTATTTTATTTAATCTCCATCACAGCACTAGGAGATGGGTTTTATTAACTGCATCCTTTTAATGACTATTTATATAGTCAATAAGATTATAATGACTTAGACCCCTACTGAGCAAGATAAGGATACTGAAGCTAGGAGGGATTGAGTGACTAGCTGGATGTCACAGAGCTACCATGTGGTAGATCTGGGACCCAAACCACTTTTCTGTGATTCTGACTCAAGCTCTGAAATATGGTTAACCAATGGCTCTTAAAGTGTGACCCCAAACCAGTAGCATCAGCATGACACAGGAGGTTTTTAGAAATGCAGGTTCTTGGGCCTCACGCCAGACCTGGAGTCAGAACTCTGGAGGTGGTCTCTGACAGTCTTTGTCTAACAAGCCAGTCCAGGTGACCTGTGTGCTTGCTCAGGTTGAGGACTCCTGCCCTGGAAGCCACAGTGTCGTTCATTGGGACCAGGAGGGAGCAATGGTGGGCTGCAGGAGCTCTGGCTCCCGACTGCCTGGGTTCAAAGCTGAGCGCCTCCACTTTCTAACCATGTGCCTCTGGGTACCATATTAATCGTTTCTGTACCCCAGTTCCCTTATGGATAAAGCAGAGATAATGACAGGACAAACTTCTAGTCACTGTGGAGACAGAAAATGATACAAGACATGATATTGATAAATGGTACAAGACACTTAACTAATACCTGGCACTTAGTAGGGACTTGGTAAGTATTATTTGTCAGAGTGCATGCTCGGTCACTTCAGTCATGTCTGGTCACTTCAGTCATGTCCCACTTTTTGTGATCCCATAGACCTTAGCTCGCCAGACTCTTCTGTCCATGGGATTCTCCAGACAAGAATACTGGAGTGGGTTGCCATGCTCTCCTCCAGGGGATCTTCCCAACTCAGGGATCAAACCCGAATCTCCTGTGTCTCCTGAATTGTAGGTGGATTCTTTACTACTAGCCACCAGGGAAGCCTTATTCGTCATTATTATTATTTAAAGTTTAAGATTGTTTTTTCACAATATTTCTTCACCTTCCTGCCCAAATTCTGAATGAGTTTGTTTGACTTATTTTTTTAATTGAAGCATAGTTTATTTACAATGTTGTGTTAATTTCTGCAGTACGGCAGTGATGCAGCTGTCCACATATACACATTTATGTTCTTTTCCATTATGGCTTATCACAGGGTATTGAATGTAGCTCGATGTGCTGCACAGCAGGACATGGTTGTTTATCCATGCTGCGTGCGATCGTCTGCGTCTGCTAACCCCAGACTCCAGGTCCACGCCTCTCCCCCGCCGCCTCCCTCTTGGCAGCCGCAAGTCTGTTCTCTATGTCTGTGTATCTGTTTTACATAATTTCGTTTGTGTCACACTTTTTAGATTCCACATGTCAGTGATATTATATGGTAGTTGTCTTTCTCTTTCTGATTTTTTACTTAATATGATTATCTCTAGTTGCATCCATGTTGCTGCAAATGGCATTATTTCACCCCATTTATGGCTCAGTAATATTCCATTGTATATATTGCCGCATCTTCTTTATCCATTCCTCTTTCAGTGGGCATTTAGATTGTTTCCGTGTCTTGGTGATTGCAAATAGTGTCACTGAACAGTGGAGTGCCTGTATCTGTTCAAATTATAGTTTTCTCCGGATGCGTGTCCAGGAGTGGGATTGCTGGATCGTATGGAAACTCTATGTTTTAGTTTTTTTAATAACCTCCATACAGTTTTCCTTAGTTGCTGCACCAAGATTTTTCTCTAATAGAAGGGAAAAATCACTCAGGCCTGGCCTTGGTTAGGTTTCCAAATTTCCCTTCTTGTGCTACATCACTCTTCTGGGGATTGACAGTTGTCTTCTCCCAAATTGCCTCCCCTTTCCTGAAAGGTGTGTTCTTCCCCTGAAGAAGGATCTGCTGCCTGGGGTCGGGTAGTAGATCTCAGGAGTAAGACTGGAATCTGTCTGCAAGCATGAGTCATATGACCTGGGGTATGCTCCTTAACATCTGGAATCTTACTTTTCCTTATATGAAAAGGTGGAAAATCATCTCGGGAGCGGACAGTAATATTTATTGAGTACTTGCCGTGTCCCAGGCATTATTCTAAGTGCTTCATGTGCATTACTCATATGAGCCTGAGTTACCTGCGTGGTCGGTGGCAGCATCATCTTCACAAGGAGCTGTCACAGAGCGCTCACTTCTTGGAAGTCACACAAATAGGTTTGGGATCCATAAAGTCTGAGCCCTCAAGCCGGCGTTCTTTTTTCTCTTTTTTTATTGGGATATAGTTGATTTACAATGTTATGTTAGTTTTTGGTACTCAGCAAAGTGATTCAGTTATGTGTGTGTGTATGTGTGTATTCTTTTCTAGATCCTTTTGATTACATTTTATTATAAGGTACTGAATATATCAATAATCTCCTGTGCTATATGGTAAGACCTTGTTTTTTGTTTTATATGTAGTAGTTTTATATGTAGTAGTAGTTTATATGTAGTAGTAGTTTATTTTATATGTATATGGTCTGCTAATCCCAAACTCCTAATTTATCCCCCCAACTTTCCTCTTTGGTAGCGGTAAGTTTGTTTTCTATATCTGTGAGTCTGCTTCTGTTTTATAAATTTATATCTTTTTTTTTTCTAGATTCTCCATTTAAGTGATATCATATGATGCTTGTCTTTCTCTGTCAGACTTACTTCATAATCTCTGGGTCCATCCATGTTCCTGAAAATGGCATTATTTCATTCCGTTTTAGGTCCAAGTAATATTTCACATATATTTACATATATGCCACATATTCTTTATATGTTCCTCTGTTGATGAAGAGTTAGATTACTTCCACATCTTGCCTGTTGTAAATAGTGCTGCCGTGAACATTGGGATGCATATATCTTTTTGGTTTTTTCGTTTTTGTTTTTTTGTTTTTCAGTTTTATTTATTTATTTTTACTTTACAATATTGTATTGGTTTTGCCATACATTGACATGAATCCACCATGGGTGTACATGTGTTCCCCATCCTGAACCCCCCTCCCACCTCTCTCCCCATCCCATCCCTCTGGATCATCCCTGTGCACCAGCCCCAAGCACCCTGTATCATGCATTGAACCTGGACTGGCAATTCGTTTCACATATGATAATATACATGTTTCAATGCCATTCTCCCAAATCATCCCACCCTCGTCCTCTCCCACAGAGTCCAAAAGACTGTTCTATACATCTGTGTCTCTTTTGCTGTATCTTTTTGAATTAGAGTTTTCTCCATATTTGTGTCCAGAAGAGGGATTGCTGGATCATATGATAACTCTTTTTAGTTTTTTTAAGGAAACTCCCTATTGTTTTTCACAGTGACTATACCAAACTACATTTCCACAGTGTAGGATTCCCTTTCCACCATGCCCTCTCCAGCATTTATTATTGGTAGACATTTGGATGATGCCAAGCCAGCATTCTTAACCACAACTACCTCAATGAGTTGTTAAGAGAAATAAGTGAAATGATGAACATTAAACACAAAATGGTGCCTGACTGTTGGAATGTGGTAAACCAACTATGGTTTAATAAATTAATTTAAAAATAAAGTTAAAAATTAAAAAATAGCTGAAACTAATAATAATAAGTGAAAAAGAAGAAAGAGGAGGGGAAGAAGAGGAGGGGGAGGAAGAAGAGAAAGGAGAAGACATAATGCTAATAATATGGATGGAAGTTTTTCCGTTTGGTGCAGGTGGGATTTAATCTCCTGAGAACCAGGTAGAGAGACCTCTGTCTTGCCCGTGAGTTCAGTCACCCCTTAGAGAAGACGCCTTCTCTCTCTTGCCCCCGCTGAGCCCCTGGTGTCATTAGGAAACAGTTAGCACACATCATCTTTCTTCGCTATTTTTGCAGCCCGCCATCTGGAGTGCCTCAGCTCCCTGGGATGTGTTCACACTAAATCAGCAGAAGAAAGCATTAACTAATTTCTCCACTTCAGATCTGCTCATCTGGGTGACAGTGACCTTTAAGACTAGTCTCATCCACCTCATAGCCGTGCACCATATGTTGGATGTCAGTTAATAAAGCATATTTAAACTTAGCAGGTTCCGTAACACCTTATGGCTGCCTGGCGATTAATTAGTACCTTCCTTACCAGCATCCTCTGGGCTGAGGCTGACAAGGCGTTTTGTTTGCCACTTAGTGTCCGTTTGCCTTGGCACCTTTTCAAGCATCCTCCAGGGAGACTTCATTGCAGACTGAGCTTCCCATTCACTCCTGGCATCTGGGACCAGCACATTTCCTCCCAAAGATACTTGTCCCCACACAGAGGAGCACACTAGGCGTGGCTCCTTGTGCCCCACATTCTCCTTTACTGCTCACAGGAACCTCACAGGACAGGGGTTTTGGTTCCCATTTATGTCCACTTAGCCGAATAGGAGGGTGAGAATTGAAGAAGCCAAGCCGTTTGTCCTGTTTATGGAAGAATTTAGATTTGAACCTTACTCAGTGGCTCAACGGAGAAGGCAATGGCACCCCACTCCAGTACTCTTGCCTGGAAAATCCCATGGATGAGGAGCCTGGTAGGCTACAGTCCATGGGGTCGCTAAGAGTCGGACACGACTGAGCGACTGAGCGACTTCAATTTTCACTTTCAAGCATTCGAGAAGGAAATGGCAACCCACTCCAGTGTTTTTGCCTGGAGAATCCCAGGGACAGCGGAGCCTGGTGGGCTGCTATCTATGGGGTTGCACAGAGTCGGACACGACTGAAGCGACTTAGCAACAGCAGTGGCTCAAAATGCCATGCCTTTATTTTCATGTATGTTTGTTTTCACTGAAATGCAGGGTATTATGTTAGCTGTTTGGTTTTTGTCAGGGAGTCAGACTCTGCTCTCATTTACGTTGGATCAGAATGGGAGGCTTTAAGTTAATCTCAGTATCTCATCCAGTCTCTGCCCAGTTCTACCCCTCCTGCCATCACCCTGCTGATCCACTGGGAGAAGTGAGCAGAGATCCTGACAGTCGTCTTGCCCGGGACCCATGTCTCCTCCTCCGTCTATTCATGACCTCAACCCATAAGCGTGGGTGGACTCTTCTGGGCCCCATGTGATTTACCAGAAATCTTAAATAACCTTGTTTTATTGACTATATATGAGAAACAAAAATTTAACCAAGTTACTCTTTCTGAATCTTCTATTTCTAAGGGGCTGTATTTGATCCCAAGGAAAGTAACTTCTGTTCTTTGGAAGCGATTTTCTAAAGAGATTACCTGGGAATGAAGGGGCCCAAGGGAGCCCTCACTCACACCCAGTGGCCCATGGAGCCAGACACTCTACGACGCAGATGAAGCCAGTAGAATAGGAGAACCAGCAGACTCTTGCCCATGTCTTTAAACATTTAGTTAACCAGGGTTAGAAGGGAACTCTCAGGATCATAACCTGTTTGAGTTCAGTTGTAACACTGTGGACCTCAGTGTTATTTGCTACACAGGTCAAGATAAGAGAACCATGGAGGAGCTGGGGATGGTCAGACTAGCCAGGCAATAAAGTGTGGTTCCAACAATCCAAGTCCATGTGACATTAGTGGTAAAGAGCCCACCTGCCAATGCAGGAAGCATAAGACATGCAGGTTTGATCCTTGGGTCGGGAAGATCCCCTGGAAAAGAGTATGGCAGCCCACTCCAGTTTCTTGCCTGGAGAATCCCGTGGACAGAGGAGCCTGGCGGGCTACAGTCCATAGGGTGGCAAAGAGTCCGTCACGACCAAAGCAACTTAGCACGCACAAACGCAGAGTGAAATGGGTCCAGCAAACCCAGGTCACAGTATCTACTGGGGTGGGGCAGCCTGGGATTTGATTCCATTATTGTTAATGCTCAACAGATTTCTTTGTTTTGGGGAGGGGTACAGTAGGATTCCCAGATTTCTTCTCAGGTTAGAAAACATTATATGTGAAGACACAAAACAGGAGGGAAAGTATGGCACATACCTCTCCATTCTGAACTTTAATTGACCAGCTGTAAAATAAATTCCCTATTGAAATGAATATGAGTATAGAAAGAACTGGTAATGAAAACTGCATGAATCATTGGCGGGGTGGGGGGTGGAATGAGGCTTCAGAACACTTGGTCATTTCAGAGCCTCGATGTTGCCCACCTGCCCCTACAAACCCGGATGCAATTCTGTCAAAGGGCCCTATAGATTTTTTGGTTGTAGCATTTGTCACAATCTGCCTTTATGTAGTGTACTGGTCTATTTACTTCATGGTTTGCTTCATGCAACTAAAGTGCAAGCCCCCAGGAAAGCAGAGACCCTGCCCATCTTGTGCATGGAAACATGGAAACCGTTTTACCCACAATATGCCAGCCCATCCACTCATGTTGGAGTCCAGGTAAAGAGTCTCTGCTGTTGTCAGTCTTCTCAGCTCTGAAGTGACACGGTCAAGGCCACTGAAAGCAGCAGAGATACTGGTGAGGGAGCATCAGACAGTGATAACGATTTTTTTTAAAGGTTAGCAGACATGGCGGGTGCGAGGCTCACATGCTGGGGTGTACTGGCCTCACCTGCGTGCAGTTCTCAGTGGTTTCTCTGAGGATGGGCTTAGAGACCAGGTGGGCCACGGCATGCTTTAGGGAAGCTTCCTAATGTCTGTAGAGGGTATCCGGGGGATAAAAACAGAGTGACTAAGCATGGGCTGAGACCTGTCTGGAACTTGATAGGGTCAAGGGCATCTTGACAGTCAACAGGTATACCCATTCCACATTAAACCAGTTCATAAAAAGAAGTGCCACCTCACTTCTGGTGTGAAACCCTTCCTCTCCCTCGGTTCATGTGTACTATTTAATTAAATCCCATCATGTAGAAATGCTGTGTTTGAGAGTCCACTTTTCACTTACTTTCAGGTATATAAAGACACCCTGGGTTTTATTTAGTCAGATGTCTAACTAGAAATTGCACTTTTCAGAAAAGATAAAAAATAATGATCATCTAATTCCCCATTTTCCACAGAGCCACTTAACTTTCAAGTGCTCAGTGCTAATCAATAAAAGTCTTTCATCACACAACCCAATAAGCAAGATCAAATTCGAGGGAAATGCTCAAAAGAGAGCGGTGGTTGGCACCCAAACAATTTTGTGAGGTCAGAATCACTTTTCCACATGAAGCTAATTCCTTCTCATGGCCCAGAGCCATTCTATCTCCTGCTCTCTGATCTTTTGCTTTTAAAATCTGAGTCCACTGGGTCTCCTGCTGAGAATCAAAAGGGTCTACTATGATCAGCATCCAGTAAAAACCCAAGACCAGAATTGACACCATATATGTTGTGTTACCAGCTCAAAGCCCAGTTCAAGGGCTGCTTTGCATCCAGGAGACCTTGTGGCATTGGTTTAGGGAGGTTAGCAGATACGAGGAACATGTGAAGAGTCAGTCTTACTAATGATGTTCAGATGGTATTTGCACCCCAAGTTTCTGGGCTCATTCACCAGACATCCTCCTTTTTCCGCACCCTGTCCAGGGACAGTGAACACATGGAAAACAGGAACAAAGGAAAGGGGAAGAGCCTTAATTGTCAGGTGGGCTTGAGCCCCAAATCTCAGCACAGAAAATGCGAGTGAGCAGGGTTGTGGTTCAGGGTTGATAATCAGCACTAAAGAGCTGACTTTCCTACCAAGTCCAAACCTAGCTTTAATTTTTACCATCTTCCATTCAGCCGCATGGGAAGAAAAGACAGAAGAGTGAGAAAGAGATCATGGCCTAGCTTCCTACTCTCCTCTCATGCGTTTAAGAGGAAAGAGACAGACAGACGGACCTAATATAAGTGCCCCATAAAACTAACAAATGTAGAATGATCAGTTAATTGAAATATGCTAATGAAAATTTGCTAATTCAAACATTTTAATTATTTGAAATAATGAAATATTATTCAATATTTCAGTGAATAATATTGAAATATTGTATTATTTCAATATTTCATTGAAATAATAGGTACCGGGACTCAACTATTACCTCTATGAAAGTAGCTTTTCTGGAATATGGGTGGAACTTCAGTGCTGGTTAATGTGTGTGTAGTTGGGGTAGGGGGTGGGGAGGTGCAGCTCCAGGAAGAGAAAGGCAGAGAGACAGCTTGTTCATAATGGATACTACTATATTCTTCTCATACATTATTCTTTTTATAAATTCATTTACTTATTTATTTTTGGCTGTGCTGGGTCTTTGTTGCTGCACAGGCTTTTCTCTAGTTGTGGCAAACGGAGGCTGCTCTCTTCTTGCGGCGAGCAGGCTTCTCACTGCAGTGGTCCCTGTTCCGGAGCATAGGCTCTAGGGAGCAAGGGCTTCAGTGATTGTGGTGTGAGGGCTTCAGCAATTGTAGCACCCGGGCTCCAGAGCACAGGCTCAGTAGTTGTGGGGGGGCAGGGGCTTAGTTGCTCCGCGGCATGCAGAATCTTCCCAGACTAGGGATCAAACCCGTGTCTTCTGCATTGGCAGGTGGATTCTTTACCACTGAGCCACCAGGGAAGCCCTCATACATTATTCGTAACTGAATTGGAAACACATCATCACAGTCTATTAATAATTCCTTGAAACATATGTATCCAAAAACACAGTTCATTATTAAATAGATTTTTCTTTCTTTTCTGTACTATATTTAAAAGATACTATTGATGGTTGCAGAGCTCTGCTCTAAGAGACCTTATTATCTTTTAAAAAATAAAATTAAATTTAAAAAATAAAAGAAAAAATAAAATAAAAATATACATAACAAGAAAAAAAAATCTAACTTCATAAAACCTAAAAAAAAAAAGAGACCTTATTATCCATGCATATCCTCAAAAATAGAAGTAGAAAAATTGTTACGGTACAAATAGTATCAACAAATAAAACAGTCCATGGTTGAAAGTGAGATGCCAATATAATATTAAGATCAATATAGATAGCTACGTAGAGGAAAAATATTAAATATTTATTCCCATAGAACTCAAAAATAGGTTACTGTGAATTGCAATACAAAATACTTAAAAATTATAGTAGTTCTTAGGCTGCTTGAAACAGTTTTCTTCTTCAAATAAGGTCTAGAAATCAAAGTAAAAGACAGTCACTCATGTCCAAAGACCTCACTCTCAAAGGCTCTGCGCGTTCAGGAGGTTGGGAGAGGCTGCTGACTTTGGGTCGGACTTACCTGAGTCAGTCCAGTCAGCCTTGAGCGGCTCTGTCCCTACTTAGGAGGCTGTGGGCTGTGTTTCAGTGCACCTCTAAGATGATCAAAACATCCCTGACTCAGATCTAACGCAAGGAGCAAAGTCAGCTTGGAACCACTTAACTGCTTTCTCTCTAGAAATGTTGCCTTGTTGTTGCTGTTGTTCAGTTGCTAAGCTGCGTCCAACCCTTTGTGACCCCATGGACCGCAGCATGCCAGGCTCCTCTATCCTCCACTTCCAGAATTTGCTCAAATTCATGTCCATTGAGTCGGTGATGCTATCTAACCATCTCATCCTCTGCTGCCCTATTCTCCTCCTGCCTTCAGTCTTTCCCAGCATCAGAGTCTTTACCAATGAGTCAGCTCTTCACATCAGATGGCCAAAGTTTTGGAGCTTCAGCTTCAGCGTCAGTCCTACCAGTGAGTATTCAGAGTTGGTTTCTTTTAGGATTGACTGGTTGGATCTCCTTATAGTCCAAGGGACTGTCAAGAGTCTTCTCCAATAGCATAGTTTGAAAGCATCAATTCTTTGGCACTCAGCTTTCTTTATAGTCCAGCTCTCACATCCTTACATGACTACCGGAAAAACCATAGCTTTGACTGTACAAACCTTTGTTGGCAAAATGATGTCTCCGTTTTGTATAATGCTGTATATATGAACCAAGTAACTAACTTTTTTTTTTTTTTTTAACAAAATTGGTATTTCATAAGGGAGAGCTCAGGGAATTCCCCCCACAAGAAGTCAAAATATTGGGGCCTATCTTATTAGCATATTTACAATAGCAAGGTTGTAAGCTGTTTACTAATTGCAAACCTTCACCAGCCATCCCACTTCCAGACTGGACGTCCTCAGTCAGGGTTGCTCTCCTGACAAATGGTTGTGAAATTGGATCCTCCTGTGTTTAAAGAATGCCTCCATTCTCCGGCAATGGGGACTTCGTCCTGTCGTTTGCTGTATCCTCAGCTCCTTCCACGTGTTAAAAGTTTGTAAAGCAAAAAAATAAGTGAATGAATGAGTGAATTCCCTTAAATTCAGTTGCATCCGTGGAAATTACAGAAACAAAAAATAAAGCAATTCTTTCTCTGAAAGATTTAGGCATTTTTCTTTTGAAGGAGTTGGGACTGAATGACTTGGTTTTGTAACACAGTTTCCATCATCCACTATAAAGAACTCCAGTTTCACCAGATCTTATTTTGACTCGAAATGTTTCATGACAGGTTTATGGCATTAATTTCCTCCTCTTGGGTGCATGGTCTTTATATGTGTTTTCTTCAGAGGATAAATCAACTTGGTAGGACAAGACAGACAGAGTACCCAATAGTCTTTGGCAAACAAACTCTGAGGGGATTGTAGCCCACTGTGGAGTGTACACTTGTCAAGGTTTTAATGCTAAAAGCCACCAGAATGCAAGTAATCCGCTTTCAAAAGTAAAAGAGTTTTAATTAAATGATTTCTCCAAGTCGTATTGCTGACACTGTCACTTCTATGTCTAATGGATTTTTAGACTTGTTGTTCAGAAGTTGATCCTGTTAATAAGATTTGATTTCTTTTTGCCTTAATAGTGCACTTTGAAATACTTATGATGAAGCCTGGGCATAGTTGGTGTGTAGGATTGTTGTGGGTCTCTGTGTAAAGTTGGCAAATGAGACTAAGAGAATGACTGGAGAGAGAAGGGAGGTAAAAAAGTGGAAAGACCGATGACTCCTCTGAAATTTAGAAAAGAAAATAGGTCGGCATTTCATTCTGTGAATCTAGTTCAATCTTGTGCATTATGATCAAGGGTTTTTAACCTGAAGGAGGCCAGCCAACTCCCTTCAAACAGTCTGACTGCTTAATAACTACATAAATGGATATACACTTGATTAAAAAGAAAAACAATTTCCTGGCATAAATCAGAGCTGCCTGTTCTCCAGATTTCCTTTTGGCAAAATTGCCCTAATGAGCTTTAATATTCTTTTATTTCTAAAACTTTTTTTTTGCCCACCTTAGAGCTATGAAATCTACAGTTCTTATATAGGCAGCAGAAACAAATTTATTTTATGCAATCTTTCATCATAGATAAAGTAGTAAGAACCTACTCTGTGCAAGACAAGGAGGAAAGAGGGACTTCCTTGGTCGTCCAGTGGTTGAGATTCGCCTTCCAGTGCAGGGGGTTGGGGAGCTAGGAGCCCACAAGCCTCAAGGCCAAAAAACTGAAACGCAGAGCAGAAGCAATATTGTAGCAGATTCAATAAAGACTTTAAAAATAGTCCATATCAAAAAAAAAAAATCTTAAAAAAAAAAGACAGAGAGGAAAGTTCTTGAAGTCCAACCAAAATTTAATTTGGATGTTAGAGAAAAATAATTGAAAGGAAAGGCATATCAGTTGAGGGCTGCCTTAAATAAAGACTTGGACTTCCCTTGTGGCTCAGACAGTAAAGAACCCACCTGCGCTGCAAGAGACCTGGTTTCCATCCCTGGATCAGGAAGATCCCCTGGAGAAGGGAATGGCTACCTACTCCAGTATTCTTGCCTGGAGAATCCTAAGGACAAAGGAGCCAGGTGGGCCACAGTCCATGGGGTCACAAAGAGTTGGACAGGTTGAGTGAGTAACACTTTGACTTTTTTCACTTTCATTTTGAATAAAGACAGTGTGATGTCAAAGAGGAGGCAGGATCTGAGGATGCGCCTGTCCTGACAGATGCAGTGTTCACCAAGGGAAGTATTGGGAAAGCAGTTTAAAGTTCATCGAGAGCAGGAGGGGAAGGCTCTTGAATGCCAGGCAAGAACGCATGGGCTTTATTCAGTAGACAATGAGAAACGATGCCTATTGGTAGGGAGGGGAGTAGGAAAAACATACTGCCCAGGCTAATGCTTGAACATGCAGGCAAACATTTTGAATTAGGGAATATTTTCTTATACCTTAAAAATCCTGTTTCCCAACTTTCCCTGCATTATAAAATCTGATTATTGTTGATGCTCTATTGAACTGAAAACTTTTATTAATATTTGTGGCTTCATTTTATAAAATTATCATAACTGATGGATTTACGGTTCTGAAACAGTAACCAAATCGTAATAATGAAGCCATTAATACATGCACCTAGGCTTGAGGGTACGGTATTTGTGACAATGGAATATTTGCTCTGAAAGCAGCAATCCCCAAACTAATATATTTATATCTCTGTGTAAGTTGCACAAATGTCTCCCCAGCTGGCAGCACATGGTGTCGTCTTGACAATCAGAGTTCTTCCACCGATGTTGGTGCTTTCTTCCGCTTCGCGGGGGGAAAAAAAAAAAAAGATGTTTGAAATATAAAAGAAATTAATTATCAAGATGATCTTGAGAGACTTAAAAAATAATTTAAGAAGGAATTTCAATTTGAAGAGCTCACTGTTCCTGGGGTTTCTCTGCAAAGGCTGTGGGGTGTATGTGTGGATTTGTTAAGACTCACAGCTGCATTTACATTTAAATGAAAATACAGACATATAGGTTTGACAAAGACCATCTACTTATGCCCCTGAAAACCATTTTTTTTCCATAAAAGGAAAAAAAAAAACATCCTATTACGCCAATCCACGGAGATACCAATTTATTCTTTGTGAAAAATAGTACATTGTTCAACAGTCTGTGTTATTTATTTATTTCATTAATTTTATTTATTTGTTATTTTCCTGGATCGATGTATATGTTGAGAATCAGCCTCCTAAAGAAATTGACGACCTTGGGTTGTGTTCTATTCATTACTGAGAGTGGAACCTGAGAGAAGCTTATGGTCTCTCTCGGCTCCATTCTGCCCCCACCCCACTGCCGCCATTTCTGTTCTCATGAACTTGAGACCCAGATGGTTCAGGTGACTTACTCTAAGTTGTGCCCCCAATGACAGCCCTGGGGGAGCTCGGGTGTCCTTGACTCCCCAGCAAGTGCTCACTGTTGACTTGTCTCTGGCATAGTCATCTAAGGTTCTTATTGGGAGAATGTCAGTAGCATCTGGAAAGGATCTTTCTCAGAGAAGGTCTTACCTGTGTGCTGTGTTCCTTTCTGCTCTTGGTCAACCACAGTCCTAGCCTGGGGGCTGACAGCAAATAGTGCTGACATCAGAATGAATTCTGAAAAAGTCTGGGTGTGTCACAACTTTCCTAACGTGCCTCCTTTGTTCTAGTTATTCAACATAAGCAATAGTATCTGTATTATCATCTGTACTTTATGTCAGGTGAGACTTGGAGATGTCACATTGCTTGTGATATCACACAGTAGTGAGGTTCAGGCAGAGATTTGAAACCAAGTCATTCTAAGTCAAAGTCCATCACAGTCTTTATGATACCCCGATGCCTCTTCTGGCCCAAAGACCTATAGCCAGGATGCCCTAACAGTTCTGTTGACTCCCTCCCTCTGTACAGTATCCCTTCTGCTCTGAAGCCCATATTGATCAAATGCAATAACCAATCAGAATTTAAGGACCACATATGAAAGGAGAAACACTTATTTCCACTTGGAGCCTCTGGGTCTTCAATTTCAAGTATCAAAGCAAGATTTCTAGGCATTACACAAAGATCTCACTGAAATGACCAATGTTGTGATGTTGATATAAAGCACTTTGGGACACTTCCAAAGCTAAATTACTCTCCAGAGTCAAAAGCCAAACTTCTCTTCCAGGGCTGCTTAATTGTAATGGAGCAACTACTGAGTTCCAGCGCTTGGGGCCAAGTTCACCCAATCCATTTATTTTCCTAAGATGCAAAAAAAAAAAATTCCATGAACATGACTTGTTGCAGTTTTTGCTTATTCATGCATTTATTTATCTGCTTATTAAAACAAGTACAGCTGTGTACAAAACTGGAGAGGTGAATTCTTGGATGAGAGAAAGCTGCCTTTCTTAAAGTACTGGAACTGAGATAGATGGGAGATGTAAATGCATTCCTGCTCCCTGTCCTAGGGGAGGCCCAGGACAGACCAGATTCTAAAGAAAAGAATTTTAGTTCTAGTTCAGCTGCTCACCCAGCTGAGATGCCAAGTGTCCTCAAACTGAAACCAGAGACTTGGCAAAAGTTAGTTTCAAAGGAGAAAGATCAAACATTGTAGCCATTATGCATTTAGAAGAGATGCTTAATAGGTACTCGTGGGTAACTTTTCTTATGAGAGGGGGAACTATCATGACTTACGGATGAGTCCATGACTGGTGGAGGCAAGATGGGGCAGAAGGGGATTGCCCCTGGTGACACTCACCAAGTTTTTGCAAGCAGGCTTGTTGCCACTGGCTCCTGTCTCCTTTGGGGCTGTCTTCAAGGCAACATTCAGAGTTTAAAATTGACTGACAGCCTTTTTTCTTTTTTTAAAGCACCGTTTCCCTTCGAGGCTGTGAACTCTGCAAGGGCAGAGAGTAAATTTGTTTTGTTCCTGGTCACGCCCCAAACAGTTCATTGCTTGATCCCTGGCAGGGATGTCCTGGAGGTAATGGTTATGGTTATTACTGAAGTTATGACTGTTTTCCATATTCAGATTTCTGTAATAATTTCAGGTTTTTCTTTTTCAGTTTTATCCCACTCTACTGTCTTGGCTGCTAAGCTTGCATTTGTTTGGACCTTGTGGCTCCTTTTCAGTTGTCGCTCATTTTTGTCTCACCATTCTTAATTCTCTGGTGCAAAATTCTCCTTTCCTGTTCTGCACTCAAGTGTCTCAGCCTCATTTGCTTCCGTTTTAAGATAGAAATAATCCAAAAGGGCTGGTTGACTATAGAAGAAAATGCATGTAAAGAATCCAGCCCAGTTTTCAAGAGAGATTTATTTACCATTCTACCACAAATCTTGTGACTAGCCTTGGGCTCAGTAAACCATACTGATGGGGCAAGAGCTATAGTTATCCTAACCTCAGCCTGGAGAAACGTGGTCTTGAAAAATAAACAGTGAAGTCAGGCTGAGTTGTGTAATTTTCCCACATTGTTTATAAAGGTGATTTCCAGAAATAAAGAGTTCTTTTGAAAACAGAGCAAAAATCTGTACATGCTGAAGTCCACATGCTGTACTCAGTTTACAGCTGAACAAAATTTCATTTGCATTTAAGAACAGAAAAATGAAACAGAGCTGAAATGTATTTCACTTAGGATTAAAAGAAAAAAAGAAGGTATTTGGACAGAGGTAGGCATAAGCAACAGCGTGTGTTCCCAGTGGCCATGATGCTGTGTGATTCATAAGGTCAAATTTTACAATTACAAATTTTGCATAGGTCACCCCTTTAGCTCGGTAGATAATTCTTTCCAAGACGTGCTTTCTCTTCTCCCCTAGCTCTGTGTGGCCTGTCACACTCTTGAGGTGCAGCATTACAATTCAGCAGTGTAAGAGATTCTAAATTTGCCCTCAGCTTTGGAAAAATTAAATGTGCCCTAGCTAACTCCAAATCAAAGTCAGTTTTCCACCAGCCCTTTCAGATATTTGCCATTTTCAAGTGAAATGAATGTATGAATGACTAAACTCATATATATACCACGAAATGGGCTAATCTCACCTACCTAAAGATCTGAACATAATTACAAATAGCCTTAAAAGTACATTACAAAAAAGTAAGCCATATGAAGAGAAATGTACAAAATCAAATTATATGCAATATGCATACATCAGTTCAATCCTTAGTAAAATGGCTGAATATACTTTCTGTGAAGTAGGATTTAGTCAAGCAATACAAACTTTTGCTCTGTGAAGACTAGACTAACCATATCGTTAAATAAAGGGCTGGCCCAAAAGCTGAAAACAAAAGAGAGAGATTAAGAAAAGCAGGAAGAGAGTTTACTGGAAAGACGAGGGGAGCATGCGTGTTCATGGGCAGTGGTTCATCAGTTCACTCTTGGCGCTGAGGTCAGAGTGACTTCGCTGGCATCTGGAGTCATCTTGTAAGACAGTGGTCCCCGACATTTTTGGCCCCAGGGATTGGTTTCGTGGAGGGTGGTTTTTCCACGGACCGAGGAGGAATGGTTCTGGGATGACTTATTACATTTATTGTGCACTTTATTCTTATAATTATTATGTCAGCTCACCTCAGATCATCAGGTATTAGATCCTGGAAGGCCTGGCTCAGTTACTTTCATTATTTCCTTATAACCTCAAAGGAAAGGCCAGCGTGGGAACTGGACATTTGAGACCCTCCCCAGTCTGCCCCAGCCTCCCGATCCATATTTGTTATTCATTCTTTCCCTCGAAAGTCCGAGACTCACTCAATCATTCTTTTAAAAAAATGTATTTATTTATCTACTTATTTGGCTGCATAGGGTCTTAGTTGCAGCATGAGGGATCTTCGTTGCGTCTTGTGGGTCTTTTGATGTGGGGCACAGACTCTCTAGCTGTGGCATACGGGCTTATTTGCTCCGAGGCAGGTGGGGTCTTCGTTCCCCAACCAGGGATCCAAGTCACGTTCCCTGCATTGCAAGGTGGATACTTTACCACTGGGCCACCAGGGAAGTCCCCATCCAATCATTCCTGAAACTTGTCTCCTACAAAACTGATCAAGGGGCTTCCTTCAGAGCTCAGTCAGTAAAGAATCTGCCTGCAATGCAGGAGACCCAGGTTCAATCCCTGGGTCAGGAAGATCCCCTGGAGAAGGAAATTGCAACCCACTCCAATATTCTTGCCTGGAGAATCCAATGGACAGAGGAGCCTGGCAGGCTACACTCCATGGGGTCGCAAGAGTCAGGTACGACTTAGGGACAAAACCACCATCAAAGAACGGATCAAGTCTACTCCACTGCCTCTTCTCATCTTCTTGTCTATCTTAGCTCCTTATTAAATGTCCTCTAAGGCTCAGAACCAGCCCTCTGTAGTCTGAGAACTGTCTTGCCCTGGACCCTCCCAGCTGAAGGACTGGGACTCCATGATTGTCACATATCTACGGAAGTCACACTCCACAGGAGTGGCTGAATATCTGAGCTAAGGAGCCATCCACATCTGGGTGACTCCTCCCTTTCTGCTATAGTGACCATGAGGGTGCTGACTATCCAGTATAACCTCAGTTCACACCTCTTGAATATGAGATGATGTTAACCTAAGTCTCACATCATAGTTGTGAAAATTAAAAGAGATATAAATAAAGACTCATGACAAGTGCCTAGTAGAAGGACTCATCACTCTTTGTCCTGAGTTTACCTACTGATTCTAAAGGGAGGTTCCTCAGAATTCACTGATTCTTCTGACGAGCCCATCTGTGCTAACAAGAAATGCAGAGTGACTGGTTCACGGATAACTTTTCCAAGATACATTTTGTTGGGTTTCTTCTTAGGAGATGTGAGGATTGTATGGGAAGCTTACTGAAAAGGCAGCTTTCTCAATCCTTCATTTCCACTGGTAGTGTGTGTGTAAGTTGGAGTAGCCTAAGTCCAGGGATCTGTATTTTTAACAAAATTCTAGCTGATTCTGTTGCAGAAATCTAGGGACCACTCTTTGACAAACATGACCTAGTAGAGACAATCTTACATTCTAAGATTGGAAATTCAAGTCACCATATTTAGGATTGTGTGACATATACACTGTTATTATTGTACTGAATCTTTATATTTGTGTGTGATTGTATTGATGTGTAGCTCATATGAAGCAAAATGTACCAGCCTAAAATTTACATATATGTATATAAAATTATGTGTGTGTGCATGTCTAGCTACCACCCAGATCAAGACATAGAACATTTCCATCAATCCAGAAAGTTTCCGTATGCCTTTTTCTGGTAAAATCCATCTCATAGGTAACCACTAATTTCACATTTATTATCAGAGTCGAGTTTTTAACTGTTATTGGACTTCACATACATGGAATAAAATGATACATATTATCAACATTACTTTTATGAGATTCATCCATGATGCTGTGATATGATGTGTTTCAGATCTCTCAAACATCCTTTCTCCCTTTTTCCCATGAAAGCTACCTTCCTAGGCAGTATCTGGAATCTCCTTGAGGGACCAGACTTTCTGATTCTTAACCACCACAGCACACAGTCCATGTTTTCCAAGCTAACTTACTGAACAAGTTTCAAATGTGACCTTTCTGAAACGACGCTGCTTCTGACACAAGCACAGGTTTTCCTATCTATAAGGCCAGTATTTTACATTCAGTACCAGGAGCTGGCATGGAGGGGGCAGGCATACATGTCCTGGGCAACATCTGTACTTAAAAATGACCTTTTTCTGAAGTTGGAAAATAAACAACAACCTGCAGGGTGAATCAGGGCAGAAAGCACCATGGATGACATTGGCATAAAGGAGCAACCCATTTCCAAATCATATACCCCTTGAATTACATTAGTAATTTAGTATGTCATCTGTTATTCAGCCAATTTTATAGAAATTATAGAGAGATTCATTCCTAATTAAGAATAGTCTGATGGTTGGGCTTGACCCAGTTAAATTCTTATCTTTATGACATCAATCTTTTATAATGCTTCCAGAAGCCTTGGCAAAGGCTCCAATTTTATAAGTAAAAATTAATTAATTGGGACATTAAATGTGAAAGATGCTTTTATCTTTTCCCTGGTTCATGCCTTCACAACAGAATGCAATAATTAACAGTTTTATTCAAATATATAAAATAATTCCTTGAAGATTTCTAACCACTTTAAGTTCTCCAGGAATCAAATGATGTGATGTCAAGATATCAGCAGACAAAGGAAAATGGATTTTTTGCAAATATTTTATCAAGAGAGGGTTCTCCATGGCGATCACTTCCACTGGGGTAAGACTAGGTGGCCTAGTATAAAAGGGACTTGGGACCAAATTGTGCTGCCCCCCCAAAATCCCAGTATAATTTTTTGTTTAAAAAATTCCCTTTGTTCGGGATTTCTAAATCCTTTTTTTCCCCCAGGATTGTTTTTTTTCTCTAAAAAATCTTCCTAGCTAAACTCATCTAATGTGACTATTCAGAAAATGGATTCTTAACCTGCATCTTGAATTTATGATTTGAATACATCAGCGTGAAGCTAGTGTTGAACGTGCTTATCCATGTCGGCCCCGTCGTTCCCTTGCCTGTCCCTTCCTTCCTCACCGCTTCCTGGACGATGGCACATGTGGAAGAGAATAATTAGGAAGACTTCACAAACTCCTAGGATTCACTGTGGACTGAGTAACTGCCTCAGAAGAGCGTGAGTTGGCCAGTTTAAAGAGAGGCCTCCAGTGGCGTGCCCCAGCCCTCTAACCTATCTGAAAGTTTTATCAAAAATTTGGGAGACGCTGGCGAGGATGAACTGATCATTTCGGATGAGCTGATTTATTCAGATAATATGAACTGAATAACAGTATGACACCGAGTGGAGAGGAGGAAGCCAACTCACACGTCTGAGAGGTACCTTTTCAGAGATTCTACTCTTTCCCATCATAGAAAAGAGAAAGGAGGCATTTCCCTGGTAGGCCAGTGGTTGAGAGTCTGCCTTCCAATGCAGGGGACATGGATGGGTTCAATCCCTAGGCAGGGAGCTAGTATCCCACATGCCGTGGGGCAACTAAGCCTGTGTGCCACAACTAGAGAGAAGCCCACGCACTGCAGCAAAAGACAGCGCGTGCCTCGGTGAAGATCCCACGTGCCACAGCTAAGACCCTGTGCAACCAAAAACAAGAAATAAATAAAACTCTGCCTTTAAAAAACAAACAAACCAAAAAAAGGGTCAGGGGAGGGTTTAGGGTAGTAAAGCAACTTGCTCCAGATCGTACAAAAGTACATATTAGAGCTGAACACCTTCCATGCTGGGTCTGTAGACCACAGATTCTTTGACACACCTTGCGTTGATAGGCAGGTCTATCTCTCACTCCCCACCTTGACTCTAGGCCAAGTGTAGTGAGCTGTCAGTTCATGCAGTGTAATGGAAGTGATACTACACAACTCCCCAGGCTCAGTTAGCCAAGGCCCTGCACCCTCCGTCTGGTCCCTCTGGGACACTCGCTCTTGGAACCCAGTTACCATGCTGTGGTGAAACCAGAGAAGCTCATGGAGAAATACAGGTTGAGTAGAACTAGGGCCCCTGGCCCTGATCTGCAGCTCCAGCAGGGCTCTCAGCTAACAGCACCAATGTGCCAGCTATGTGAGCAAGCTGTCCTGAAAGTGGATTCTCCAATACCTTGTTGAATGTGCCCCACCAGAGGCACATGAAGCAGATGAACTGTCCCTCCTGTGCCCTGCCCACATGGCAGATTCAGGAGCAAAGTGATTGTTGTTGTTTTAAGCTGCTAAGTGTGGACGTGGTTTGTCATGCAGCATAGATAACTGGACATCAGCGCTGGTGCCCTTTCTGTATGTCCTATTGATTCCCAGAGAGACAGTGTGTTAAAGACAGGGTGGCCGCAGTTTTGAAGGATGGTTCGCAGTGATGGGAGTGCATGTAAAGGCCTGAGTGTCCAGCGTCAATTCCCTGAGACCGAGCTCTAGGCAAACAGGGTTTGGGCCTTTTACTGGGATGTCTCAGTTGAGTCCACAGTTGTGATAGGTTAACTGGAATAACCCAGTGACTCCAGAGCATTTGTGATTGAAATCAACTGAAGAACAGGCTCAGCTGAACAGACACAAGGGTCTTCAAAGGCAAAGAGTGGAAACTCCGTCCCATTCCCACCACAGCCAGCGGATTTTGCTCAGTTTGCAGAGTCATGGTCAGGAAACTCATTGAAAAAGTTGACAGGTATCCTGCAAAGGTCAATTAAATGATGAATAGTCTGTAAGTCAGGTCCCATATGGAGGAGGCTATGGTACTATTAACATCCGGCCAGCCAGAATCACGGAAGAAGGGACCAGAGGTTAAGGACAAGGACCAAGAGCAAATTGCAGTGACTGTGCATGAGAAAAACATCCACTTTGAAGCCAGCAGGGCTGGCTGATAGGCTTAGCTGTGTGATCTCTGGAGAATCTTGCACTCCCAGACCCTTCGCTCAGTTACAAAAGGTGAAGGGTAATCTCTAGCTCCCTCATAGGCTTATAGGCACAGTGTTAGGACTATTAAAGGTAATTTATATAAAAGCATGGTATATGTGAGACCCTCAGTACTTCTTTGCTGTTAAACTCAGGAGTATGGTATTAGGCTTTATTTTAAAAGGGGTTGTTGGACTTCCCTGGTGGTCCAGTGGTTAAGAATCCACCTGCCAATCCAGGGGACGTGGGTTCAATCCCTGGTCTGGGAAGATCTGTCATGCCTCAGAGCAACTAAGTCCATGTGCCATATCTACTGAAGCCCATCTAGAGCCCGTGCTCTGCACCAAGAGAAGCCACCACAGTGAGAAACCTGCTCACTACCATGAAGAGTAGTCCCCACTCATCGTAACTGGAGAAAGCCCACACAGCAATGAAGACAGCACAGCCAGAAACGGACTAAAGACAGACATCTTAAAAGGGCTTTCCCATCAATAAAATGCTTGACTTTGGAAAACAGATCATCTTAAAGACTTCTTCCTTAGGCTGGATGATTACTTAAGAATGATGTTAGGGAGCATTCCACCATGTGTGGGAGGCTGGCCACAGTGACCTCTAACTTCCCTTTGATCCTTAAGGGATTGCACTTAGATCCCTGAGGGATCCTTCTGCAGCACCAGTCTTATCTCTCTTTAATTCCCTGTGTATCCTAGAAGCCCAGTAAGGCCCAGTTCTCACACCAGTAAGCATAAGCCTTGCTTCAGCAGAGACAGAACCTCATGAGTTAAGTGGCCCGTGGACCATTCACATTCAGACTCTGAAGTTTTGTGTTCAGCTCTCCAACATCATAGAGAATCTTGGTTGAGATTTAAAATATTTTCAGAATTCATATATGCAGAAAATGTTGTCTATCAGACAAATGCTTGTACATGAAAGGGACAGTGAACATTTAATATTCTACACCAATGTGAAGCCAAAATTCAAGGGCATTTTGTTCTTTGAATCAGAGATGTTGTCATGGTTCCTCCTCCTTCTTTTACTTTTGTGTCGAGAGGTACTGTTAAACAAGAAACAGGAGCTAACTGTAAAGGGCTTTTAGTTTGAATTTCAGCTTCATCCCTTATGAACTCTGCAACCTTGAGCAAGTCACTTAACCTCTCTGAACTTGAGTCTCGGTATGCAAAATAGAACTAATAATAATTCCCTTCTTGGGCTGTTGTGAGAATTAAATAAGATAAACTGTGTGCTGCTGCCTGGAGCAAGTAGGAAATTAATACATACTTGTTTCTTTCCTGCTGGTTGATTTCTCTGGGCTGTTTCCATGAAACTGAGGAGGAGGCATCATTTTTCTCTGTCTTTTTCTCTCTCCCTGAGATAGATGTCTGAATTGTGCCTGTCAGGAGAAATGGCATTTAGGGGCGTAAGTCTTTACAGAAGAGGGAAATACAACTCCATTCACTCGCATTGTTTTCCCACTCATGTTTACCCTGGATGCTGTGGCTGTTGGTTGTCCATTGCAAGGAGTAGTCTTTCTGAACTGCTTAATACTGAAACCCTGATTTTTTGAGGCAGGAGAATAATTCCCCTCTTGGATAAAAAGGTGGCTGTAGTCAAGCACTGCCATGTACTTATGCTCTGGCCAAAGAGGTGTGTGTGGAAGTGATGTAGAATGGTCTGCACTTGCAAGAGTCAACTCAGTTAGGTGATTCCTCCAATTTGCCACCTGCCTTCCTTCCTTCTTCCAGCCTGAAACTTGTCCTTGCAGCTGCGGAGTCAGTACAAATATGGATCCTAAGGTGACCCTGACGATGAGCTAGAGCAGAAATCAAGACCCTTGGTCTCTATGGACCCAAAGGAAGGAGGCACCATGATATTTTGGACTCTCCGGTACCACACATCTTTCACTTGGGAGATAAATAAGGCTCTTTCTTGGGTTAAGCCACCATTGTTTTTCCTTCTTTGTTGGTGTTCAGTCGCTCAGTCATGTCCAACTCTTCGCGACCCCATGGACTGCAGCACACCAGGCCTCCTTGTCCTTCACTATCTCCCAGAGTTTGCTCAAACTCATCTCCATTGAGTCAGTGATGCCATCCAACCATCTCATCCTCTGTTGCCCCTTCCTCCTCCTAACCTCAATAAGAAACGTAGGAAGGAACCCAGGGAGAAGGCTCTTGAAAAGGAAGGTTCCTGATAATCTCCCTCTGGAGGAGTCGGGCAGCTTTCCTCTAGGAGGTTACTGAGAGCGGAGTATGGGACACACAGACAGGTGGGGGTGTGCTGGTGGTTTAGTTCTGTGTCACAGAAAAGAACAAAAATTCCTGCTCGTAGGAGAGAAACTATGGGGCTTATTCAGAAGTCTCTTCCTTCCAGTCTCCTTCTCTCCTTTGCAACCATCATTGAATACCTGCCATGTGACGGGTACCAGGATAGGAACCAAGGATTGTGATCCTCCGTCTCAGTTAACCCCTGGCTGATGGAAGAAGACAGCTCATCTATTCATCAGAAATTGTCACAGGGTGTGAAGAGCCCTGTGGATGCCATCAGTGTGCAGATCTGGAGCAGTTAATCTAGCTTGAGTTTGAGAAAGGGAATCAGTCAGACTTTGTGAGGAAAATGTCTTTGTTGGGTGTGGGAGGATGACAGGCTTCAGGCATAGGAAGAAAGGATCTTCATTCCAAGGTCTGTGGCCCTGCTTGACATTCCCCACATCCCATGGCTGAGGACCATGTCATCACTGATAACTTCTCTCTAGTCTCAATGTTTATCCACATCTACCACAATCTAAATATGACTTGAAGGCCACTCAGAATCCCAGTCCCTCAGTCCGTGTTGGGTACAAACAAATGAACACTTTGGAAATCTGCATGTGGTCATTACCCATTTAGTCTCAACAGCTTTGTTAACTGCGAAACATTCTTCCATGTAACTGGAAAATTGGCTGGAGAATTGCTCCCATTCATCTCATTGTGGGTGGGGGCAAATGCTTAGGACATAGTAACCAGGAGTGTCTCCAAGTGCCCCACTCCCCAAGATGGCAGCCCCATTGTCAACAGGCACAGAGAGAGGTTTTGTTTTGTTTTTTCATTTATTTATTTTGGCTGCCTCAGGGCTTAGTTGTGGCACTCCATCTCTGTTGATTTGGCGTGTGGACTCTCTGGTCGTGGCCTCATGACATATGGGGTCTGTGTTCCCCAACCAAGGATTGAACTGGTGTCCTCTTCGTTGAAAGACAGATTTTTAACCACTGTACCAGCAGGGAAGTTCCAGGCAGAGAGAGTCTGAACCTTGTAGCCAACAGGGCCGGAGCCGTGAGAGGTGCAAAAATGGGTGAGGTAGGTAATCAGCTGAGACTGCATCGGCTCGTGATAGATTCTGTTTGACTGCTTGCCTCTAGGGAATGAACAGAAACGTCACGGGAGGAAAGAGTTGAAGTTGATATTTATCGAGCACCTACTATATGCCAAACTATTATTTTAGGCTTTTAACATATGTTCTTATCTGATCGTCACATTAACACTTTAATATAGTTATATAATATGTATTGGAATCCACATTATATAAAGGAGAATGCAGAGGAGCTTCAGGAAATAACCAAGTTTGTCCAGGGTCTCACTAGCAGTCAAGGAGTTAGGATCCCACTCCAGTTCACACCTCACAGTGCCCCCTCACACCAGAGCACATTCATACCAGACTCCAACTGGAACTGACTCTGCGAGGCATAAAGCACACTTTTATGAGTGAAAACAGGGCTGGCTGGGAGGCTAATAATGATGGTGGATCGGCTATGTCTCTCCGTGTTTCTGTACCAGGAGCTGTGGACACTTTTCCCTAGTAGAGAACAGCTACCTGACCAGATATGTTTATTGGAAATGTTTTATATTCCCTTCCCGAAGGGATAAACATGACTTCTGGTCTCTAACTAGGAGAAATAATTATGTGTATTCCCTCTTTGTCCTCCACCCAATAACATTTGCCAAGCTGTTTGCTAATTACCCTAGAAACAATAGGTTCTCAACAGAAATAAAAAAGCAATCTATTTTCTCGGTACCTTTTCACTCTAACACTTCAGGTTAGAGCAGGAAAGAGAAACACACCATATATCCTCCCTTAATGGGCAACCAAACAGTCGACTTGGCAGAGAACAGGAGAAGGGACAAAAAATATCCTCTCGATGCCACAGGAAACACATAAACCAAAACAAAACTCAATATCATGTCAGATGCTCCGGGGTGCTCCCTCGAAGGAATGAACTCACACTCCAGCTTTGACTGTGTGATAAACTTGAAAGCTTTCCTTCCTTCGCCCCTAAATTATCCAGAGCTGTTTCATCTCTCTTCTGCAGAAGAATCTTGACAACCCCTTTGGCAGCTGGGAGACGGCTGGATACAGCAGGAGGAACATGGAATTTGAAATCATTAGATGCAAGATTAGATCTGGCCCTGCCACTTACTACTTCTGTAACCTCAGGCCAGGCATCCTTCGGAGTCTTACAAGACTGTTGAGAAGAACAAACAGGAAATATGTACGTGTAAGCATTTTGCAAACTCTCAGGCATTTCTCCATAGTTTAAAAGAAAAGAGTAAAAGTGTTGGGTCGGTCATTAGGGTATAGAATGCAAAAGACACATTAGAATGTTGGTGTTTAGTAGAATCGCACTCCACCTTCATTAAGTGCCTACTAATTCCTAGGTGAGGCCCGAAGTCTCGCCTCCTTGCAGGGTGGTGGTGTTTCTTTTATTGATTCACTAATTTTTGGTGGCACTGTGCTTCTGTCATGGCACACAGGCTCTTCTCTAGCTGCAGCAGGCAAAGGCTCCTCTTTAGTTTGTAGTTCAGGGGCTTCTTAGTTCAGTGGCTTCTTTTGTTTCAAAGCATGGGCTGTAGAGCGTGCAGGCTCAGTAGCTGTGGTGCACAGGCACACGGGATCTTCTGGGACCAGGGATCGAACCCATGTCCACTGGATTGGCAGGCATATTCTTAACCACTGCACCACCAGGGATGTCCAGGGAGGTGCTGTTTTGCATGCCCATTTCACAGATGGAAAGGCTACTGCTCAGATACGGTGGTTTCCTCATGGTTGCAGAGCTGGTAAATATCAATTAGGATTCACATCTTAGTGGGTCTGACCCTGAGGAGACCCAAGCACCTTTCCAATATACCACATTAGCATTTTCATACAAATTCAAATAGAAAGCAATGCCACCTGACATTAGGGACATATTATGAAGCAAACGATGCTGGGTGCTACTGGCAGTGCTCAACAGCTGGCTCACCGCCTGACTGTGGCATTCCACTTAGACAGGGATTGGGATTGATCGCTCTTGACTTGTCTGTCTCCTGTCTCATCACCACCCTTTGCAGTGAGGTCACCTCTGCTCACTGGACACTAACAAGGACATTAGACAAGGAAGGACAATTTCTGCTTGAATTCTAAACTTTCTTTCTTCCTACATGCCCTGCAAAGAGCTACATTAAAACCCTCAGGTTTAAAATGCATTCGTTATATATAAAGGCAAAATGAATCCATGTAAAAGTTGGTGAAAGTTGAGTCAGGTCTATAGACTGGGTATTGTATTGTAACAATATCAGCTTCCTGGTTTTGATAATGAACAGTGGTTACAGAAGCTGCCACCATATGGGGAACTGGTTGAAGCACACATGAAGTCTCTCTGTTCTGTTTTTGAACCTAATAAGTACACTTCTGTTTCATGTTACATTTTCCCTCTTAAGACTGACCCCCTTCCCCCTCTTATTATTATCTGAGTGTCCCAGCCCACTTCATCACTCTCATAGTCCCCGATAGTTACTTTGGCGTTAGTACTTAAAACACTCCTTTGGCTTTTTTGATGATCTGTACGTCCTATTGCTAGATTCTGAACTCATGGAAGGCACGGGTATTTCTTTATGTCAATATATCCCCGGTAGTGTACAAAGTCTAGCTGATACATTTTGGCTTAATATATAGACGAAAGGGCTCCCTAGGTGGCGCTAGTGGTAATGAACCTGCCTGCCAGTGCAGGAGATGTAAGAAACGTGGGTTCGATCCCTGGGTCGGGAAGATCCCCTAGAGGCGGGCATGGCAACCCATTCCAATATTCTTGCCTGGAGAATCCCATGGACAGAGGAGCCTGACCAGCTGCAGTCCATGGGGTCGAAAAGAGCTGGACTCGACTGAAGCGACTCAGATGTACATGCACATAGAAGAATAGATGAGCAAGCTCTGATGAATATCTTGCTAGTTAGAAACGGGGGCTGATTCATCACGGAAACACAGGGAAGTGTTGCTCTGGTTTGCTGTGTGATGCCCAGGGCTGTTCCCAGGGTCCCTTTCTGCAGGTTATTCCAGTTACCTGGCATGTCAGGTACACAATGGGAAGTACAGATGGTAGGAGCAGAAAGTAAGTAAAAAGCCTTTCTAACACACATAGTTCCACCAGAGATTTGTGCAGCAATTTTCGAAGTGAAATAGAAGGGGAAAATTGATGAGATAAAATATAAAATTGGAGGGAAAAAAGTTTCCCTTTGTATCATGTGCACTGTGGGCAGTTAGTGTTATTGCCAAATGAATGTTCCCATTTTCTTGGAAGAGTCATGTGGCACTGGGCATGTCACCAAGGTACCATTTGAGCAGAATGAAGTGATGCTATAGACTTTGGGGTCCAGAATGGAATTTTTTAGCAGGAACTGTAAAACAGTCATGATGGACCTTTTCTAACTTCATGAAGTGAAATATTGATCATGAAGTTGAAAATGTGGCTCCTGGCTCATCACTGAATAATCATCTAGGTCGAGTGATTAAAATAAGCCCAGCCAGTTGATGAATCCTAAGTAATTCTACCTTATAGTTGTACTGTTTTTTAGCAATTCTCAGACACATTTGACTTACTTGTTTTTTATTTCACATGTTAACATCTCTGAAATCAGAATGCTATCAGTCTGGTAGGCAGAAATCTTGATATTAGCTGTCATTGCCTATGCATATGTGTTACAAGTCACAGAATAAGTATCTTTAGTTTAGGGGGGAATCCCCATCACAATAACAGTACCCTCTTTCAAGAAAGGCTATATCACCAGTGGTCTTGACATGGGAAAGACCAGCTGTTAATAGCTGTGAATTCACAAGTGACCCTGAAGATATTCTGTTTGAATATGAAGCAGTTTTATTAATACCTTGACCCCGGTGGATCAAATGGTAAAGAATCTGCCTGCAATGTGGGAGACCTGGGTTTGATCCCTGGGTTGGGAAGATCCCCTGGAGATAGGGCATAGCAACCCACTCTAGTATTCTTGCCTGGAGAAACCTCATGGACAAAGGATCCTAGTGGGCTACAGTCCATGGGGTCACAAAGGGTCAGACACGACTGAGTGACTAAGCCCACATGACCAATTTATTTCTCTTTATAAAAAAAGTTTATTTTTAAAAGAGAAATTTTAACAAGAGTTTCATGTGACAAAAATCTGTGTCTAAATACATCTCAAAGTAGTTTTTAAAAACTCAGTCATAAGGAATCACTGTGTCATAGTTTAACTGGCAGCAATATTTCTTCTTTAGTATTACATGTAATAATGATACACTTTAAAATGGATAGTTCCTGGATACAATGAGATAAATTGCATTCTAGATACAACTGTCAGAATTCAAGTTTATAAAACACTCCCAAATCAATTATGCAAAACCAATTAGGAGAATGACCTAAAACCCCTTTCTGCAAACAATTACTGTCAATATACAATATTTAGAGAGAAACTTTTAAGGTCTCATTGCTATAGAAAATAGAAATTCAAATGACATATGACAAAAATGGAAATTACCTGTGTTACCTTGAAGATCCCAATAAAAAGCTAAATAGCTACCTGGTGAATACATCCCCCTTGTCCCCTGACCACGTGGATTTACCCCTCTGCTGGGAGAAGTAGCAGGTGGCCCCATTAACTAGAGTTGGCTTTGAATCTTGGTGTTCAGGTTTCAAAGGTGGAAGCGCACCTAAACAGAGCTCTCCATTTACAGAGGAAGCAACTGCCTCAAGGCTGGTTCTCAGGCTTAAATCCACTTACATGGTTGTTTTCAGTCTAGGACTGTGCTTACACAACCAGACGCATGAAACAAAAAGATCTGAACATAAATATCAGCTGGATCATAGACCATCAAATGACCCCTCTGTCCATTTCAGCATCCACTGAGTGTCCTCTTGCCGCGAGAACCTCATGTAAGCGAACACTCACAAGCCCTACTGCCCGACTTCACAGATGAGGAAACTGAAGCTGAAAGTTTACGGTACTCTGTCCGAGGTCACACAGCTAGTGGGGCAGGTGGGAGCCAAATCAAGTTCTGTGCGACCCACAGATTGCTCTCTTTCTGTCATAAGACATTATTTTGGGTACAACCATGGAGGAAATGGCATCATGCTCTTCCAAAACTGGTACTCTCAGGGAAAAGAACAATATAAAGACACATGGTCAAATGTAGTTGAAAGAGTGCTTCAGTGCAGATATGGGCCCTGGGGCTCTCTTGCCTGCACATGTCTGCCTGTGGCTGGATGGTCCTCTCCATAACCTCCTATCACTTTCTCTATGGTTGACTCCCACTCCTGAAGTAAGCTTCAGCATGGGCATTGGTACTTCCAGAAACATTCTAAGGCTGAATTCCTGGCTTCCTTCTCTTGGCTCCCCTAAGACCCCGTGCTTCTCTTTATCATTGCATTTATATCATTGCATCTTGGATTATCGGATGTGCCATCAGACAGAGAGCTCCCCAAGGCAGGAAACAGCTTTTTCATCATTAGATCCTCAAACCTATCACTGATGCAGGTCTATTGACTGAATACATGGATCATGTGGACTGCTAAGAATTATTTGTCCCCTCTGTAAGCAGAGATTCTTTACTTTTCTACCTGAATAGCCACCATTGAAATATTTTAAGTGGAGGAGCATATGAGGAAGAAACTAATGGAAGGCCCCTTTACTAAAACTTGCACAACTAATGCTCCAAACACTTAACAGAAACAAGTTCAGGAACAGTCTGTGGAAGGCACTGCAAACCTGCATCAGTGTGGCATGCAGTATAAGGAAAAGAGAAATCAGGATTTCATAAACAGGTTTAGAAGTTCTTTTCTAAAGTTGTATACCCATCTATTGTTTGGTCAGTGCCTACACTTCTGCGCATCACTCTCTTATAGAATGTATCAGTATGGCAGAGTGGGCACAGGCTCTAGAGACATTAAGGAATGTCTAGGGATTTGCAAATAAATGAATGAGAGTCAGGGACGCAGGGTCTTCTCATGTTCCTCTCCTGTTTCTTTCCAGTTTTCCCCAGTAGCCTAAGGTATACTTAAAAAACAAAAACCCTCAACACATCACCTCTAGCTGTTTGAACTTAGGATAAATTCCCCATAAGAAAGTACTTACCTGGCCTTGCAGGATTGCCCCCTGCCTGTTGCTCTGACTTCGTCCTACCACTTATCCCCTATGTGGCAACTCCCCAGGGCAGTTGTCTTTTTCACTCTTCTCTTTTCAGCACGTGATGTGGTGCCATGGATGCTCAACAATACTTGTTGGACAAAAGAAAAGGAATAAGTGAATGAATAAATGAATAATGATTCCTTGGTTTCTGCTTTGGAGATTAAACACATCCTGTAGAATACAAGATAACTAAATGTCCATCATTCTACCCTGCCCATCCTGCTAACTGTTTCCCCACCCTGCAGCTGCTTCCTCAAAGAATCCCCAGCTCTCTGCTCTTAAGTCACGCATGCCTGCTGCTGGGAACACCCACAGATGCGCTCTGTACACACACACACAGCTCGCTCTGAGTAATCATATTGATTCGGAATTAACGGCCATTCAGATACCTCATTGAAGATGCCATCTGGGATGTTATTGCACTTCAGAGGTAGATCATAGTCTGCGAAAATCTGTCAAAAATGTAGAAATAACTCATCAAAATGGCCATGTTAGAACCTAGCTGCTCTTCGTTGGGAAGCAGAGTCTGGTGATGCAGACCAGAGTGGAAGGAAATGGAGTAAGAGAAAAAAGGAGGAAGAGCTATTCCTTTCCTCTGTTTTCAACAGTTGAGAGACATGGAAAGTTTAGGCATGTGCTGCTGCTGCTGCTGCTGTTGCTAAGTCGCTTCAGTCGTGTCCGACTCTTTGTGACCCCATAGACGGCAGCCCACCAGGCTCCCCTGTCCCTGGGATTCTCCAGGCAAGCACACTGGAGTGGGTTGCCATTTCCTTCTCCAGTGGGTGAAAGTGAAAAGTAGAAGTGAAGTCGCTCAGTCGTGTCCGACTCTTAGCATGTGCAGAGGTTGGTAAGGGACTCCTTTGCTTAAAGCCATCTCACTGACAACAAATACTTCTCAAGATAATCTCTGGTCCAGGTATGTGGGTATGTGCTGAGGCAATGCTAGGTTTCAAGTCTTTCCTACTTACTGGAGAGTTTGCCAATTTCCCTGGTGTAAATATCCCTACATGTTCTGTTTCTGGCTACCAACAATTCAATGACTAGCTCCTAAAATGTTTCAGTGTGTAACGATTGAATCCTGCAAGACAATACAAGCTAGTTTCAACAAACTACAAGGAGGCATTCATATCCTAAATCTGCCCTCCTTCTGGGTCGGTGCCAGGCCTTGATTGTGCCTGGAGAAGCAGGAAACACAAACCTCAGGAGATGCCTGCCTCCTCCTCATTCATGTGGAATGCCTGGTGGTACCGCAGGTGCTCCCTGCTTCCACAGCATCCCTTCATCTCCACGGCAGACCTGCCCTCCGTGGGCAGCATACCATTGTCCTGCCAGCAAAATCCAGTATTATTCAGCAGGTACTTTTGAATTGAAAATAACATTTGAAAAGGATTATCCCAGGCAAAGTCATCAACTGCTGTGTACTCATTGAACTTAAAACAATGCAAGATTGATTACTTTTGTAGTCTATGCAAATTACAAATGGCATTGATATTAATCCTCAGTATTTGACTTCACCTCCCAGTACTTCACAATTACTGTTCTTAATTCAAGAAGCTGGACTTTTCTTTTGTAAAATCAAGTTATGTGTGTGTATGTAGGAAAAATAGTCACATCTGAAGTATACTAAAAATCCTAAAAGCTTATTAAAAAAAAAAAAAGACAAAGTACTGTATGAAAGGACGTCAGTTCTCTGAGATTTCTGACCTCCCATGTACTTATAATAAAATGCCATGCCCTTGGCAAGGTTCTCTTATCTCTAACTGAGGGTTTTACCTCTTTCTAGTACTGAGCTAAGTGTAACCCTCATTCACAGCCTGGCCTAGTGAATTGATCACCTTTGGACGCACTTGAAAGAATATCATGGATGGTGTTATTAATTTACCTAGTAGTCTTCCATATGCACAAACGTTCCCTAACTATGTTAAGATGTATGACCTTGTGGTATGAGAGGGAAGGAACTACTTCTAGAATGGTTGGGTGGGGGCTGGCAGTGTGAATATTTGCATGGAACTTGTTGAATACCTAAACAGTATTCTGAGTATTCCATAAATTATCATGGTGCATTATCACAACATTTTAGAAGGACTTATTTCTCTCATTTAGGAAATGCAAAAACAAATGCAAAACAGTTAAGAAACCTTTCCAGAGTGGCACATCTGAAAATGCACAAGGCAAGACTGGAAACTGAGTCCTTCTAGTTGCAAAAACCATTGCTTTCTCTGATCTATCACTCTGCCTTATGAGCCCACACCCCAAGAGCTGCCTGGAAGCTTGTCTCATTTCCTCCATCTATTTTGAGTCCAAAGCAAAGGCACCTTCTGTCGCCACCTTGTCTAAAACTTGAACTTGAGATGATGTCATGGGATAGTCAAATTAAATCAGTACAGATTTATCAAGGTCTTACTTCATTGGAAATGCCTCGTTGGGTGTAGAATAACTTCAGCGTCCTTCCCGGTGGGAAAGCTGACTCCTCTGCAGAGAGAAGATTGGAAGCCTGATGAAACAGAACCTGATTACACCCAGACCTGAGCTCCTCCCTGCATCCCTTGCACCCTCCTTGCTCTGCTCACATCAGAACCATCCTGTCTTCTCTCCTCTTCTTCACTCCCCACTCAGTTCTCAAGTCATCTGGAGCTCACCTATGCCCTCCTTCTAGATCCGTCCATAATCACTGTCATCGCTCCAGCACTGGGTTCTAGTATTTCTCTCTCTCTTTTTGAAAATATTTACCTATTTGTTTGGTTGTTTCAGGTTTCACTTGTGGCACATGGGACCTTCATTGTGGTATGCAAGTGAACTCTTAGTTGAGGCATGTGGGATCTACTTCCCTGTGCAGGAATGGAACCCGGGCCCCCTGCATTGGGAGCATGGAGTCTTAGCCACTAGACCACCAGGGAAGTCCCAGGTTCCAGTGTCTCTTGCCTGGAGTACTTAAACAACTTTTAAGCTGGCTTTCCTCTTTATATCATCCTCTACTTACTTCCAGATTCACCTTGTGTTTATATGTTCAACTTTTATCATGATGTTCCAAATAATTTACAGACAAAAAATTATGAAAGTAATATTTTCTCCAAGCAAAACCTCACTTAGAAGCCTAGAAAATCAAATAGCTGAAAGCAGGTTATCTTTCACTTAGACTTTAGAAGTTTGGGAGGGGGGTACTTCGCCCCTTGGATTCCTCATGTCATGCCCCAGAGCACCGCCAAAGCTTCTCCATGGAACACGAGGGCAGGACAGAGCAATTTGAGATTGCCAGCCTGAAGAATAAATCCCAGCTTATTAGCCCAGTGTTCAAGGCCCTTCACCCCTTCTGTCTGGTAGGCCTAAGAGTCATCCCATAAGACTTGGAGTCAATACACTCAAGGCACTTAGAGTACTCCCAGCACGTGGTGAGTGCTCAGTAAGTGTAGTTTGTTTTACTTGTTATTTCCAATCCTTCACCCATTTGTGAACCCTAAGCTTCAGTTTATGTGCGTGTCTATGCCCTATGTCTTCAATCTCCATCTGCCTCTCCATAGCCATGTTCTTAAGCTATTGCCTCAGCCTAAAAATCTCTTCCCTGTCAATCTCTGCATGTACAACCAGGCACCTCTTCCAAGGCCCACTGCCTCTCGGCTTGTCATCTCAGCCAGGAGCCATCTCTCTCTCCCCCACCTCTGCACCCTTGTAGACTTGTACCTGGGCCTCACTTAGAACCCAGTGGCATCATTGTGTGACTCTCTTCCATCACGGCCACCCCAAGCAGCATGCCGAATCCAAGCCATTCTTGCCCCGTCACTATTTATTTTTCTTATTTTCTAATAGTTTTATTTATGTATTCATGCTGCATTGGATCTTCGTTGCTGTGTGGGCTTTTCTCTAGTTGTGGCGAGTGGGGCTGCTCTAGTTGCAGTGTTCAGGCTTCTCATTATGGCAGCTTCTCCTGTTGCGGAGCACAGGCCCTGGGGCATGCGATCTTCAATAACTGCAGCACGTGGGCTCAGTAGTTTCGGCTCCCAGGCTCTAGAACACAGGCTCAGTAGCTGTGGTGCACAGGCTTAGTTGTTCCACAGCATGTGGGATCTTCTTGGACCGGAGATGGAACCCCTGTTTCCTGCATTGGCAGACAGATTCTTTACCTCTGAGCCACCAGGGAAGTCCGCCCCGTCACTGTCTCTAACCACCATAGTATGTCCTCTATAGATGTTGAGTAATAAATACAACTCATTTCTGATGTGGTGCCACCTCTTTGGCATTACTTACTGCTGAGTTAATTAAGGGTGTCTGTGAAATATCTCAGAATGTTACCTGGATGCTGAAATGTCATGATAGTTGAAAAACCCTACTTCTCAAAATATTTCTGATTGAATTACTCTGTATGTATGTCAGCCTCCTTTAATTCCAGGGCATGTTTCATTTCTGCTGTTGACATGGAGTTTTCCTTTAGCAGAAGCTGACCTTTCTACTATCATTGTCCCAGACAGTGGGTCATGACTCAATCGAAGGAAGATGCTCAGATAAGGGAAGCCACCGGTAGCTCTGAGCCTGCTTGCAGGAGAACCCCTACCGCCTCAGCCATGCCTGGGCTCAGGCCCTTGCCTCTCTCAACTGGACTGTTGGGTCAGCCTTCTAAGAGACCCCTATGACTCAGCTCTTCTCTTCCAGGCCCTCCTTCCTGCCCCATGAGAGAGATTTTATGAAAGAGGGATCTGGTCACATTCTTCATGTTTCCTTTCTTAAAAGCCATAAATAGCCACATTTCCTGAAATGCGATCCACACGGTATCATCAGAAGCACTTGGAGTTCTTGCTAAAGTGGAACTCCTGAGCTCTGTCCTTGGACATGAGGAGTCCCAGGAACCTGCACTTTGTAATAGCTTCAAGGGTGATTTCTATGCACACAAACATTTAGACCTCAGTAAAGGCCAGTTGCCGATTTCAGCACCCCTTGGCGGTGGCGGCATCTTTCTTGTCTCTGTCTTTGCACATGCCACTGCCTGTGAAGCCTCTTCTCTTCCGTGTCTGCATGCTCTTGGCCTATGAAATACCTTTGCTTTGCTCCTGCTGTCTCTTGGAAATGTCACCACTTCTAGAAAACCTCTTAGGTTTCTTAGGCGTGTTCAGTCCCCCCTCACTCAGGGCCTCTTACCCCACATCCTGAAGTCCTGTTCTGTGAATGGTGATTTCCATGCCTTTTCCTCACTGTCACCCGCCTTCAAAAGCTGGACCCATGCCCACATCTAAAGTCAGTGTAGTACTGTGCTGATGAGCTCAGATACACACAGTCTGCTTCCGCTTCCTGTGGCTTCCTCACTAAGTGACAGTGGGCACCCGGCTTCACCTCCTGGGCCTCAGTTTCCTCATCTAAAATGCTCATGTGACTACCTAACTCCGATTTGTTGGGATTAAATGTGATAACGCATGTGAACGGCTTAGAAGAGTATGGTATCAGCGACACCTTTGTTGTTATTAATATTATCATATCTGTTATCTTGTTATCTCAAAGGTGAGACAGAACATCTGCCAACAGAGATGAGAAGTCATGTAGAACTTCTCTCCTTGTAACTCTACTGAGATAAGCTCAACACGCCTGGTAGAAAAAAATAAATAAAGGAGCATTAGCTTTCTTTCCCCCCCTCTTACCTTGTATCAGATAAATGTCCAGACTTTGCTGCCTTATAAACCGGAGAAAATTCCCTTATGGGGCTCCTGCAATACAGGCAACCTCCATGGTTGGTAGGTTAGCTACCAACCATGGAGGTGGTAGGGCCATCATGTCTCAGCCCTGAAACAGGTTGCTCTGTGTTGTTCCCCATACACTAGAGACCAGGCTTACATGTGAAGACTTTCCTGGACACTGTGAGTAATAGAAGGGAAGAAAGAGAAATGTTAATGATGACTGACATTTATTGAGCATCCTTCTAAGTGCTTTATTTGGTCAGGTAACTTTTACTAAGCACCTACTGTGGGCCAGGTACTGTGCTATGAGTAATAAAAAAATAATTTATACTCGTGATTAATCAAAAATCCTTGCATTTTGTTTACACTCCTGAGGGGAGAAAGAGATGAAAAAATGGCATAAAAAACTATAGATTGTAACACGATATGTTCTGTAGTGAGAAGAAATAGAGCATAGTAAAGGAGACTTAAGTGTATTACCTAATACATTAAAAAAAAAACACAGCATGGAGAGGTAAAGTGACTTGCCCAACTTGATCTAGTAGGGAAGGATCACGTCAGAACGGGAGTTCAGGCCATATGCTGTCAGAGTCCACGCTCTTAACCGCAGTGCATGGACAACCATGGCACCAGCTGGCCACCTTGCCTTGCTTGAGTGCTGGAAGGACAAGGCAGCCCACCTGCTTCCATAGACAGTATCCTGAGCATGCTTGCCCTTCAGGGACCCAGGCCCCAAGTACAGGTGAAAATGTCATGATTGTCTAGTCTCATGGAGCTTAGAGTCACCTACAGAATTGGAAACACATTAAAAAAGAATTGCACAACCTCCATACTTTGGTGTTAAATAATGTCACATTTTGCATCACAAAAAATTAAATCTGTGTTGTCACATCAACCCAGACATCTGAATTTCAGTGACTTTATTTCAATGGAAAGAGGTTAATAAGCATGTGCCTACCTGTTCCTTTAAAAAAAAACTTTTTTATTTTGTATTGAGGTATAACTGATTAACAAACAATGCCTGATAGTTTCCGGGAAATAGTGAAGGGACTTAGCCGTACATATACATGTATCTATTCTTTCCAAAACTCCCCTCACATCCATATGCCTACCTATTTTTGGTACAGTATTCTGTCTCTAGCAATAGATACCAAAGAAGACCACCCATAACTCTAAAGTAGATTCATTTATGTGTGTGTGTATATATATATATATATATATATATATATATATATATATATAAAATGAAAACATAATTTCTGCCCCCAGAGCTATGTGCAGAATGGTCAACTGCACAGGCTTATAGAACTTACTCTCTGCCTAAATCACCTGCATTCAAGTAGGTCAAGGTTTCCATTTTCTCCAGGGACTTGGGGTGGAACTTTGTTCAATGTTTTAGTATCTAGGAAACCCTTGAAGTGATTTCCATGGAGAACGAGACACTCTTCTACAATGATAAATGCAAATTTAAGTCTGAGAGACAGAAAACAGTTAAAGGATTTTAAATGGCAATTTTCATGTTTCAGAAATCTTGAGAGACACTGTCAGCTCCAGGGTCCTCTGCGATAAGTGCTGCAACCAGGATGTCACAGGACTGCCTGAGATTGAGAGAATGTAAATGGCTGGTCCCATCCATCAACCCAGGACAGAAGAGAGTGAGATCTCCATCAGTGCTGAAGGCTGCTTCGGGAAATGCTGTGGGGTGACCCTGTTCCTATGCATCTCTCTCCACCCACAAGCGTCTTGCATCCGACTTCTCTGTGTTTGCGCCTGCTGTTCCCCTCGGAGACGGCCATCCTGCCGCTTTTCCGCTTCCTCACAGCCCATTCATGCATCACAGGAATGGGTTCCCCCCTCCTCAAAGAAGCCCCCCTTCTCCCCTGGAGAGCCCTGCCCATCTCCAGCGCCCACAGATTGGGGCTGAGTGGTTCTCAAAATCTTAATGTATATATGCTTTCTCCCTAAAATTCCAAGTATACTTGACAGAGGGACTCACTCACTTCACCCATATTTATTGAGCATCTGTAATAGTACCAGAAACAGTTTGAAACACTATAGATCTATAGAGAAAGAGCTGAGCCAGTTAGATGGGGTCACTGTTGTCATAAAGCTTGTGATAGAACAGCCATGTATTTCCCATCTGCTCCACACACATGTGCATTGAAAGCAATCAAGAAGTACCTGATGATTGATTAATGTCTCTTCTTGCTCAAAAATAATGACTTTGAGATCCTGTGCTGTGCCAGGCAAGGTGCTAAACCCTTAAATTTCTGGGGTGAACAAAACATAAACAGTGCCCATGCTCAGGAAGCTTAGAGCTAAGTCACTCATTTACTTTACGGGCTTCCCAGGTGGCGCTAGTGGTAAAGAACCTGCTTGCCAATGCAGGCAGACATAAAAGACACAGGTTTGACCCCTGGGGAGGGAAGATCTCCTGGAAGAGGGCATGGCAACCCACTCCAGTATTCTTGCCTGGAGAATCCATGAACAGAGGAGCCTGGCAGGCTGCAGTCCATAGGGTCGCACAGAACTGGACATGATGAAAGTGACTTAGCACACAGGCATGCACATAGTTTATAGAAAGATTTCTGGATGAATGCAACTTCTCACCTACAGTTCCTTAGCTTCCTCACGAACAGAACTGCTTCTACTTTAAAAATCATAGTTAATCCACACATACGTGTGTGGTGGGCATGACCCCGCAGGTGAAGACACTGACATTCAGAGAGGTTAAGTGACTTCAGCCGGTGAGTGAGTCAGAATTCCATTGAGTATGGCTGTACCATTAGCCGCCTTGCAGGGAGGTGACAATGCACTGTCCACATCTTCCGGTGCGATCTCTCACTGAAGCTAAAACACTAGAGAAGAATTGTGCAGCCTCAGTAGACCTGGGAGATCTGGGAGTCCCATATAGGTCTGCTAAAGTCTGCTGAGTCCAAACCCCAAAGACTATCCCCAAACATCTGGGAGTGATGTTCTTATTTTTGAGGATCAGAACATTTGCCTCTGACTTTCACCAAGTCAAATAATGTGAAGGTGGAGCTGATGTCCTCCTGCAGATTGGCAAATGTTATAGAAAAATAAAGGAGTCGGAATGTTGGTCATGTCAGGAAGCGGGGTTTTCTGAATAAAAGAAAGAACATGAAGACTGTAGGCTGAAGAAGTCAAGTTAAAATCTTGTGGTACAGAATTAGACTTATAACATATCCAATAGACTTAATTTATCAGTTCTGTTCTTTGAAAGGACCTAGAAGCATTTGGGAAGTGCTCAGTTTTTCTGTGCAAAATATCTTTATCAGTTTATGTCCAAAGATTTTTAAGTATATATATTGGCTAGGGTTATTTGCCAGAGGATAGATGGAGACAGGATTTCTGTCAATTATTAAATAACTTACTGTTCACAAAATACTTTAAGTAATGTAGAGGAAACTCTACAACATAATGGACTATCCTCAAATTACATCTTCATTTCACAATTACATTACGATTATACTTCCTAGAGCCTGATAGAGTCATGATAAGGTAACCCAAGTAGTTTGTGTTACAAACAAAGGAGATCTTTCTGTCTCTACTAGGAGATAATTACTGTTCCAATAAAAGATCCAAGAGTTCTCCAGGCTCTGCCTCAACCCAGTGAATAGAACATCAATAGTAAGAAATCCTTGTATCATTGCTTCAGCCAGAAAAACACCTAATTATTAGTTGTGGGCTTGATTTGGTTTTCTCTTGGATTTCTAACTCATTCCTGAGCAGAAGGGTGCATTACATTTTATGTTAGCAATATTTCTTGTTTATTCTCATAATTCCATTTAATGAAAAACAAAATTTGGCCCAGACTCTCAGAGTCCTGTGACTCTTTGTTGAGAACAAATGGACTTGAGACACAGATCTATGGTGGTAATGGGGGAAACCATCAATGCATTTTAAAGTCAGCAGGTATAGTGGGGAAAAAAGTAATGAAGAGTTACAGATTCAGCCTTGGGTTCTAGCCTCCTTACTTCTTGTGAGTAAACTTTGGAAAATTATGTAACTGCACGGGGCCTTCGTCTCCTTGGCTGTAATCCTCATAGGGTTTTTTGGAAAGATTGAAGTTCAAGTATGCCAACTACTCTGCCTATGATAGTACCCAGTAAATATTCTTTCTTTCTCTAGCTTTCTGAGCTGTAATATTACAATTTGCTAGTAGATTTTTGAAGAGGAATTTGTCACTCTTATCTATGTATTTGTCCACATACAATACATATATCCAAACATATATTACAGGTAATGTGTTTGTAGAGTTCTACTTCCCACAGAATTTGTAAGTTTGTCGCTTTCAAATTTAATGTTTTTTACAATCTTTCTCTTTCCCTCTATTTATAACAGTTCAACCTGAATAATATTCTTCCATAACTCACATGAGCAAACCGTGGATGAATCATTGGTTGTCCTCTTTTTCACCTTCCCAGGCCCAGCAAAGTCCTTCCCATAATTAATCCACTGCTTGCATCCTTGACAAAGAGAGACAAACCTTCTCAAGCACAGATGGTGTGTCCAACCTCACATTTATATTGACTCCATTTTAAAAAGCTATGATTCCTCTGGAATCATACTTCTGGACACTGCTGGCATAAAATAAATATTATTAATAACTTTTATATAAACTAAGATCATGACATCTGGTCCCATCACTTCATGGAAAATAGATGGAGAAACAGAGGGAACAGTGGCTGACTTTATTTTTTGGGGCTCCAAGATCACTGCAGATAGTGATTGCGGCCATGAAATTAAAAGGCACTTACTCTTTGGAAGGAAACTTATGACCACCGTGGACAGCATATTAAAAAGCAGAGATATTACTTTGTCAACAAAAGTCTGTCTAGTCAAGGCTATGGTTTTTCCAATGTTCATGTATGGATGTGAGAGTTGGACTGTGAAGAAAGCTGAGCACCAAATAATTGATGCTTTTGAGCTGTGGTGTTGGAGAAGACTCTTGAGAGTCCCTTGGACTGTAAGGAGACCCAACCAGTCCATCCTAAAGAGATCAGTCCTGGGTGTTCATTGGAAGGACAGATGCCGAAGCCGAAACTCCAATACTTTGACCACCTGATGAGAAGAGCTGACTCATTTGAAAAGACCCTGATGCTGGAAAAGATTGAGGGCAAGAGAATGGGATGACAGAGGATGAGATGGTTGGATGGCATCACCGACTCAATGGACATGGGTTTGGGTGGACTCCAGGAGTTGGTGATGGATAGGGAGGCCTGGCGTACTGTGATTCATGGGGTCACAAAGAGTTGGACACGACTGAGTGACTGAACTGGACTAGGTATAGGGATGCCTTAAATATGGACTTCTTTTGATGCAGTTTTCTTAGGGAGAGAATTCAGAGATTTGAAAGATAAAATTCGTCTTTACTATAGATATCTTGGTGGAAGATGTCATGCTATGTGAGAGAATTTGGCTGAGTCTCTAGTTTCTGTCCACTTTCTGTTCATTTATTTTTTTGTCCTTTTGTTTTTATTTTTCCCCTTATGGTATATCTTTAAATGTTTTTGGAGCTATTGTGATGTGCCAAAACCTTTGAAACACACGGATAAATAGACTACTCGTTTTTAAAAGGTTAATTACCAAAAATCAGTTTCCAGGTGTTTAAATGTTAATGATTTGAAAGACATGAAAATATAGATGGGTAAATCACTATATTTCTGATGGTATCCATACAAAATTATCATGGAGGGGTTGGTAAAACTCTGCCTTTTTTATGCTCTTGTCTTATAAATACATTACAACTGGTAGAAAACTCAAATGATGTTTTAAATAACTTACCTGGTTCCAAGTAATGCAATAGTCTCTAAAGGACACTTGTTTTTCAAGGATTTAAGAAGATGACCTTGCACATTTCAACTCTACATCAATATGAAATCCATAATCTAAACGTGGCTTGCAAATTGCAAACCATGGATAGATCTCTGTTTTAAAAGGTAGTCACAGATCAGATTCAAAATTGGAAAAAATATTTGTAACTTAAATCAGGCAGGAATAGTATCCCTCATATGAAAACAATCTTCTAAAAATAGAAAATAGAAGTAAGAATTCTATAGAAATATGCGAAGGAAAGATAATTAGACAGTTCAAAAAAGAAATGCAAAATCCTGTAAGTATACGAAAAGGTGCTTAACCTTGATCATAACAGAAATGCAGATTAAAACTACAGTGAGATGCTAGTTCTCACCTTTCAAGTTGGCAAAAATCCAAATAATGACATTCTCTATTGGCAGCTCTCTGGAGACATAGGTATTCCCATGCATTGTTGGGGGAAATGCAAAAATATAATGAATATGGAAGAGAAATTGGCAATATCTAGCAAATTACTTAGGTATTTAACATTGACACAGCAAGCCCTCTCTAAGTGTCTTACCTCAAAGATACACAAACAAAAATATAAAAAGAAATATGTAGAAAAACATTTTTGTAACACTATTTGTAATAGCAAAGCCTGGGGGAAAATGGCCATTAAGATTAGACTTTAAATACTAACGTCATATAATGCAGGTGTAATGCAAGTATGAGAAATATGTGATACATAAAATGTACTCTTAAGGTGACAAAAATCAAGGTCTATAGTATGTAAGCAAAGGAATAGATACAAATACACAGATACACACATAATTTGACATATTTTTAAAAGCTCCAAAAGGGGAGAAACATGAGAGAAGCATAGAATCTCAGGTCTCTGGATTATATGCCTTGTGTTATAGGCTTGACTCTCTAAACATCACAGTCTTAATACTTATAAAACAAAATTAACTTTTTAAAAGGACTTCCTAAAATCAGCATGAAGACTAAAACAAATTAACTGCCTATTAAATTTTTGACACTAGTACGTGCAGTCGTGTTCGACTCTGCAGCCCCATGGACTGTAGCCCGCCAGGCTCCTCTGTCCATAGCATTCTCCAGGCAAGAATACTGGGAGTAGGTTGTCATTTCCTCCTCCAAGGGATCTTTCTGACCCAGGAAGTGAACCCACATCTTCTGTGTCTCCTGCGTTGGCAGGTAGATTCTTTACCACTGAGACAGCTGGGAAGCCTGACATAAGCACAGATGGGGATTATTTCAAATAACTTTAAAACACACGGTTTTACTGTACATCTCTGATAAGATATACAAAGTTAACTCCAAAAAATCCTCAACTTTCTTTTGGTAATTGTTTTTTGTGGTAATGTTGGTGCTGTTATGAGACTGTTGTATTTGAGGATGGGCATCAAATATGCCTGGCATGCTGCAATTCATGAGGTCGCAAAGAGTCAAACACGACTGAACTGAACTGAAGTGAACTGATCTAATATACAGTGATGTTAGCAACAACATTGGGAACTAGGATTTTTGACATAAGAGTATGGGAACAAAGACACACTATTGAAGAAATGAAGTTTTAAAATAATTAAAATAGTAGTCCTAAATTAAAATTCATAGTGTATTTCATCTATAAAACAGTGTATATCTTAGTTCTGTTGCTTGCATTTATCTTAGTTCTATTATTTGCAAACAACTAGAAGTAATGGGCAACTCAATAGCAATGAGTTGCAGCAGCAATAGCAATGAGGGCTTTTGGTGTAAGAAATGTGGTCTCTAGGTACTGCTGCTGCTGCTGCTGCTGCTAAGTCGCTTCAATCGTGTCCAACTCTATGCGACCCCATAGATGGCAGCCCACCAGGCTCCCCCGTCCGTGGGATTCTCCAGGCAAGAATACTGGAGTGGGTTGCCATTTCCTTCTCCAATGCATGAAAGTGAAAGTGAAGTCGTTCAGTCATGTCTGACTCTTAGCAACCCCATGGACTACAGCCTTCCAGGCTCCTCCATCCATGGGATTTTCCAGGCAAGAGTACTGGAGTGGGGTGCCATTGCCTTCTCCCATTAAAGAAGAAAAAAATTTTTAAGAACTTTTGGTACAAGATAAGCTCTTTATCATCACGTTGTGCCAGAAAACAAGGTGGCTGTCAAAGTTTAGTAGGATCAGAAGAACTCAAGAGCCAAATTGAACCCAAAGGCAGTGAGATAATAAGGATCATATCTGCAATGGAATGAAACTCATCACATACACTTGAACCCATCCATGAGGTCAGAATTAGATTTAAGAACAACAGCACATTGGTTACTTTTGGATAATTTTAGGGAACTGGTTTCTTCATTTTGAATACTGGTTAATATAGGAAAGGAATGAAGCCTTTCCTGTATAAATTGTACCTCATAGTAAGAGAGTAGTTGATAAGGGACAGTTTCTTTTTATCAGATCAGATCCCAATTAGTCACCCAGTTAGTCGCTGAAGATGGAATGATGCAATAGTAGCAATTTGTACACTGTGTGAAATAATACATCCAAGAAATGATCAATATTTGTTAATGTCACAGAGAGACAAGCAGACATTAAGTACCTTCCAGTGGATGTACAGGATACCTATGAAATTGTCTTGCCAAAAAGCCAAAATCAAACCTGAGTCTGGTCAAGCCTCTGAATCTAATTTCCAGCTTAGAGAAAATAGAAGAGGGAGAGCAGCATGTTCAACGACACCAAATCAACATAATCTAAAACGTGAGAAATTCTTTAGGACAAAGGATCTGTTTTTTTCAACAAATAGGTGAGAGACTCAGGAAGACAAAGAGGGGAGGGTGAAGAAGGAGGATACAGAATGGGCAGGAGGGGAAGAGAGAGAAAGAGGGAAGTTTGATTGTAGGATCATGGTTGTGTTGGCATCATAGTCTTTTGCTTTTAGAGATAGAAAAGGAGATATTTACAGATGAAATACTTTGGTGTCTGGAACCTGCCTCAAAATTACCCAAGATAAGGAAAGTGGATAGGGTTATAGATGAGGCAGAGATTGCTATGAGCTAATATATTCTGAAATTGACTGATAGAATCATGGGGGTTCATTATACTCTTCCTTATACTTTCATGTGTGCTTGATATTTTCCATATTTAAATCACAGTTTTAAAAAGTATTCAGAGATTTCATGGCAACGTTTATGAGTTTAAGAATGACAGTTCTACTTTTAAACGTCCCAGTGGGACCCTCTGTGCTTTTCAGGTTGAATTCCATACCGTTTAGCATGGCTTTTCACAGTCAGACCTTAGTATGTACTCACCATTGTCTGGAACATCCTTCGTATTTATTTCTGCCTAGAAAAACTCTGTTCCTCTTTCAAGAGGCAACACAAATGTAGCCACTTTCTTGACTGTATTTCTGCCCCTGATTTAGGCAGAATTCATTCATCTCTCTCTCTTTTCATCACACCCTGTACATTCAATGGGCTTCCCAAGGCGGTGCTAGTGGTAAAGGACCTGCCTGCCAGTGCAGGAGACAAAAGAGACATGGGTTCGGTCCTTGGATAATGAACATTCCATGGAGGAGGGCATGGCAACCTGCTCCAGGATTCTTGCCTGGAGAGTCCCAGGGACAGAAGAGCCTGGTGGGCTACTGTACACAGGGTCACAAAGAGTCAGACACGACTGAGGCGACTTAGCACATACATTCAACAGTTATTTCTTCACTTAATTATTTTAAAAATTCTTTTTTCAGTGCCTAATGTAAGCCAGACACCATGCAGGTAGTAGGGGTACTGAGGTAACCTAATCCATGCCCTCTTACCCTATAGTCTGGTGGAAGATCTCTTGAACTGTGATGAATGCAATGATGAGAGAGGTAAGGGAGCTAGAAAACATCCACTGGGAAAGGCCAGTCTAACCTGGAGCAAAGACATACTCATGGAACCCCTCACCCAACACTGAATTTATGTTCGTATGTTTCTGTACCCCCACTCCACCTTGTAAACTCCTTGGGGTTATCCTAAAATTTCTTATTGATTATGTATTCTTTCTTTTCAAATCCTCAATGCAGTTCTTCAGAGTAGGTACTAGTATTTCCCTTTAAATATGATAAAAATCAAGGTTCAGAGAGGTAAGATCAGTCCTACCTAGTCAATAAAAGAAGACTTGGTCTGTCTGCTTGATGCCAAATTCTAAGCACTCTGTAGTGCCCCCCTGTTGTCCCTGGAGTATGGACTTAAAAATTGAAGAATTCCCAAGAGGCTGACTGATCCGTGTAAATGTCAAGTGGTCAGCTTTCATTAGAAAGCTGAAATAGAACCATCCTGGTCCCAAGAGTTATTCTCGTGTCGGTTGATTGGATTCCTCTTCTCAGTAGGAAAAGCACTCTAGGACAGTCATATTAATATCCAATTAATATCAAAAGGCTATAGGAAGACCCTTGTTGCTCAGATAGTAAAGAATCTGTCTACAATGTGGGAGACCTGGGTTCAATCCCTGGGCCTAGAAGATCCCCTGGAGGAGGGCATAGCAACCCACTCCAGTATTCTTGCCTGGAGAATCCCATGGACAGAGGAGTCTGGCAGGCTACAGTCCATTGGATCGCACAGAGTTGGACACAACTGAGTGACTAACATTTTCACATCTTCATAGGAAGACCATGGAACCCAAATGAAAGGAAATGAATTCCTAAGGCACTGGTTCTCAACCAAGGACAATTTTGCCCCCCAGGAGACACTTGGCAATGTCTGGAGACATTTTTGGTCATCACAACTTGGAGGGAGTGTGCTGGTGGTATTTGATGGATAGAGGCTGAGAATGCTGCTAGATATCCTGTAATCCACAGGACATTGCCCACAACAAAGAAATAGCCAACTCAAAATGTCACAATGCTGACCCCAAGATCCCAGCAGTGGGGTAATAAGCTGACCCACCTGTCCTCACTATAACATATGGTGAAGGCAGATGGTTAGAGCCTCTTTTTCCCCAGTAAAGATTGAAGAAGGAAGATTGAATGAGAGACCACGTTGCCATTTCCCTTCATGACATCCATTTAGTATAGTCATTTGTATCCATCTCCTTTTCATCAGAAATAGAGGTTTTAGAGAATAGTTTATATTATTGAAACGAAACTCTAATATCCAGAAACTGTGGGTGGTAATCCCACTCTCTGGATATACTTAGGTTGATTTTTTTCATGTTCTTGTCCAGTTCTTTTCTTTCGTTCCTTCAGAAAGTGTGCTACGGAGCATCGGTTAAGATCTCCAGAGCAGAGGCCAGAATATCTAAGTCTGCTTACCAGCTCTGTCACTTTAGACAAGTAACTTTATATCTCCAAGTCAAAGTCTGCACATCTGTGAATGGGAAGTTTGCACATCTGTGAATGGGATGCTAACCTCATGGGGCTGTTACAGAGATTCAATAGGATAGTCAATGCAAAGTACTTAACAAAGTGGATAGCAATGAAGAATGCTATCTAAATGTTAGCTATTATTTTTCATGTTTCTAATACAGTATATTTCCCATTAAATATTCCTCTTATTTATTTTCCCTTTAATTGAATATATAATTGCTTACTATATATTCTACATTGCTATGAAGTTATCATAATTAGAATATTTAGTAAGTCATGTAGGCAATGGATATGTCACTATTTATTTAACTTGCCCTACGTTGGACGTTAAGACTGCCTCCATTTAAAGGGGCTTCCCTGGTGGCTCAGAGAGCAAGGAATCTGCCTGTAACACAGGAAACCCAGAGTCAATCATTGAGTCAGGAAGATCCCCTGGAGAAGCTAATAGCTACCCACTCCAGTATTCTTGCCTGGAGAATTCCAACTTGAAACACATACACAAATTAACATCTTCATATATGCACTTTCTCCTGCATTTCAGACTGTTAAACCCAGAAAAGCTTTCAAGAATGTTGTTTACCAGATAGGAATGTATTTATACCTATTGACAGATTGCTTCCAAAAAGAGACTTATAAAAATTTATTGCCATCAGCAATATAAAAGTATGGCCATGTCAATGCATCTTTTGTGTTATCTTTTTCTATCAAAATAAAAGATGCAAAATAATATGTCATGGCTGTTCTTAGCAGTCTGTTTATTATTCAGGATAAACCTTTTAAATGCTTGTTCACTGGATGGATTTCTTCTTGCATAATGCTCAGTGTTGGTGTCATTTCTTTGTGTGTAATTGGGATGTTCTTTCTTAATGATTTATTGAGGACTCTGTATATAAATTACATTAATACTATTTTTCATTAATTACTCTTGTGTACTGTCTCCCTTTGAAAATCATGAAACAAGAGTTATTTCTCCTCTTACATGCTAAGGGCAGGTGCATTTTTTTGCATCCATGCCTGTGTCCATGTGGAAAGTATTCTAGCCAACTCTTGTTCCTCATTTCTAAGGAGTCTGTCACATCATTTCTGATCTTTCAGAGTCAGAGCCTTTTCATCTAAGTCCATTCTCCTACACACTTCATCCCCCTGAAATTGTACCAGAACCCACGATCAGATTGCACCACCACCGATAAACCCTCCGCTGAGCGTTATCTTCCCTCCAGGCATCTGAAATGGTGCTCATGTTCAAGTTCCGAATGTCAACGGACTGTGTACCCTTCACTCTCCGTAGATGCTGAGTTTTATGCTCACCCATTACTCTCTGTTCACTGGCACCGATTCATACAGTGCATCAATTTTCTTTCATTTTTGTTTCTCAACTCCTACGGCAAAGTTTAGCACCATAAAATATGTGACATGACTCGATGATGAAGCAGCAGTTTCCTGCTGAAACTTCAGAGCAAGAGGCACTTTTTTTTTAAAGAAAGAAGGCCATTGAGCTACCAGCTGTTCTCCTAAAAAAGATGTGGCAGTATTATCCACGCAGATACTCTGCAGTTGTTCCTTGGTCATAATGAAAAGGATTTTATAGGATTTTTTTAGGCTCAACTGCATGTGGCTTCCAGGAACTTGCCAGGATAATGAGACATGTAACTTTGTAATGGCTAAACTGAGTCTAGGTGCCATATTTATCCATTGTCAAGGTCAATGTCTTTATTTATTGATTCCTTCTACAATTACAGTAAGACAGGAAAAAGAAGAAAATAGGGTTTTTTAAAAGGTTGCATGACATTAAAATGTGCTTCATTCTACTGTCAAACACCAGTAGGTATCACTTAAAAGAAGCATTGCCCAGATAAAGAAAAGCAAGAATTCATTTCATCTCACCCTTTTCCTATGCACAACTTTTCCACAATATCATCCAAGAATTATCAACAGCTTAGATGGAGACGTGTATTGGGACAGGTTTGATGCTAGTATTTGTTGCTCAGTTGTGTCCGATTCTTTGCAGCCCCATGGACTGTAGCCTGCCAGGCTCCTCTGTCTATGGAATTCTTCAGGCAAGAATACTGGAGTGGGTAGCCACTCCCTTCTCCAGGGTACTTCGCTACCCAGGGATCAAACCTGGGTCTCCTGCATTGCAGGCAGATTCTTTACTGTTTGAGCCACCAGGGAAGCCCAGTGATGCTAGGGTGAGTTGTTATTCCCCAAATGATTTGAATGGCAAAGACAAATAGAATCGTCGCTCCAGATGATGGCTAGTTTGCACAGAAAATGACATCATTCTGCATTTACACATCTACTGTGTGAACACCTAAATTACTACTACCTGGTTTGTAAGCACCTCACACAAATGGCAGCCTGCTTTTTATCCCCAGTTTTCTTAAAACTCGCTTCTGCTCTGGAGCATGGAGTAGAGGAAGGATGGAGAAATCATTGCTGAGGAAGGTTTTCTCCACTTCCTTCCCCAAAGATTTGAGTTACCAGTGTGTTTGTGGCTCAGTTGTATCCGACTCTGTGCAACCCCATGGGCTATAGCTCACCAAGTTGTCTGTCCATGGAATTCTCCAGGCAAGCATACTAGAGTGGATTGCCATTTCCTTCTCTAGGGGATCTTCCTGACCCAGGGATCAAACCCAGGTCTCCCACCTTGCAGGCAGGTTCTTTAAAGTCTGAGCCACAGGGAAGCACCTGTGAGCTACCAGGGTTTATGACAAAAATCCTGAGATAAATAAAACAATGAGCAGGGAGGAGACAGAGCCATATAGAGACCATGTAGAAGTCATCCAGTAGGAAGAACTGGGAATCATCCTTGACTTACTCTCCTCTGCCTCTCCTCTACATCAAATCACTTAACTAAGCCTTGTGATTTCTGTTTCCCAAAAACATCTCTCTCCAGTGCTTCTGCTGCCAGCGATCTCCTACCCAGTTTTCACAAGTTGACTCACTGGTTTCCCTGCCTTCTGGCTCCATCTCACCCTTCATACCCTTCACTCCAGGGACCAGTGTGATGGTTCTAAAAGACAGATAGACACATTTATTTGATAAAGTTCCTTACATTACAAAGCACAAGCTTTATCTTCTGTAGAGGAAAAAACCTCCAGTTACATGTTGGCATTCGAGAAAGAAGGTTGTCCAGCTGAGTGGGGGCAGCAGTTCTGGAAATCAAAACGTTTCTCGGGTATGCATTCCGCAGGGGTCCTGCTCCTTAAAAGCACCATCTTTGGGAATACCATAGTGGTCCAGTGGTTAGAACTCTATGCTTTTACTGCCAAGGACCTGGGTTCAGTCTGCGGTCGGGGAACTAAGATCCCACGAGCAATATGTTGCAGCCAAAGAAAAAAACAGAAAGCACCATCTTCACCTTCACCTTCACTTTCAGAGGTGATGTCTAATCCTGATCCACTCAGGGGTCCTATGGTCTCAATTGGGTTGCTTCTCCTTTGATTTAAAAAAAAAATTTTAATTGGAGTATATTTGCTTCACAATATTGTTTTGGTTTCTGCCATAGAGTTGCTTGTCAACTTTCCCTACTACCAGCTTGTTTCATTTTTCTCAGTACTAGTCAGGTAATTTATCCATCTGCTTTTGAACTTCCCAAATTTTGTAGACGTTCCCTGCTCTTTCATTCTCCGTTCTTGTTGTTCAGGCTTTTTAAAGAAACCCTGAGTAGGGGAGGGAAGGATTGGTAGTTTGAGACTAGTAGATAAAAATACTGCTATATAGATATATATAGCACATATATATATGCTATATAAATAGATAAATAATAAGATCTTACCATACAGCATGGGGAACTATATTCAATATCCTGTAATAAACCATAATGGAAATGAAACAAACAAACAAACAAAAAGAAACCCTATATTGTTGTTTAAAGGAGATTCTGAGACGGAGAGAAAATGTGTGTCTTCAGTCTATCACCTTTACCTAGACTCCTCCTGTGACTTTTTTTTTACATAAATGCAAGAATGTCAAAACAGTCACCCAGATGCCCACACATATCAATACAGTATTTGTGTGAGGAGGTGAAAGGGATATTTTCAAAATGTAATAAAAAAGATGTTGAGTCACAGTGTTATACAAAACTGAAATTGCTAGAGATCATATTGCATTTTAATACAGAACTTTAGAACATGGTCCTAAAAAAGATGATCAATTTTTATGCTGCTGAAGCAGTAGAGCACACTAATAAAAATAAAAATAAAACATACTAAAGATTCACCCTCACTGTGACATCCAAAGTCAAACTGTTTCTGTTTTCTTTGCAGCTTTTGTTTATTATAAAACATACAATTTCATAACAGTTTCATGTCTGAATTGTCTTCGTAACTATCACTTTTAATTGCTGTGGAATTTCCTATTGGATTGATACACCATAGCTTACTAATTCATTCCCAGTTGCTTCCCTAGCATAAATAAAATTCTGTGCATATCATTGAGCTACTGCTGTGGGTGGTCTATTCCGGTTTTACTATGTTATTACTGCATTTGGCATTATCATTTTTAAAAATATGTTTATTTAGTAGTGATGAGTTTTAGTTATTTTTTATTGATGACTTTAAGTATTTTATTGATGATGTTTACTATGAAATCACATCATCTATTGTAGGATGTATTTAGATTTTCTCTTCTTTAACCACTTAGTTATTAGTTTTCTAACCAACTGGAATGAACTCTTCCTTCACTGGACAGACACCCAGAATGGGACCCAACCTTTGCCTTCTTTGGGTTCACAAGCTAGTGGGGGTTAGGCTGTAATGAGCTCAGCATGTGATGCTGTCAGGAGGAGGGCATGGCTGAGGAAGCCATACGCTTGCCTGGGGAACAGTATAGAGAGAAAGTCTAGATAGATGGAACAGGAGAATCAAAGGCAGGGAGGCAAATATTTAGAAAATTCAAGAAACAGAGATATTTATTGTCTTATCTCCCATTTTTGGTGCAAACAGCTTTTCTCACTTTTGCCCTTAAAAATACTTAATATGTTTTTAAAGACAACTCAGTGTTTTATTTTTTCTTGTATTTATTTATTCATTTATTTATTTTTGACTGCACTGGGTCTTCGTTGATGCCCGCAAGCTTTTAGTTGCAGCCAGTAGGCGCCACGCTTCTTTGTGATGCCTGGGCTTCTCATTGCGGTGGCTTCCCTGGTGGCTCAGAGGTTAAAGGGTCTGCCTGCAATGCAGGAGACCTGGGTTTGATCCCTGGGTTGGGAAGATCCCCTGGAGAAGGAAATGGCAACCCACTCCAGTACTCTTGCCTGGAGAATCCCATGGAGGGAAGAGCCTGGTAGGCTACAGTCCATGGGGTCGCAAAGAGTTGGACACGACTGAGCTACTTCACTTCACTTCACTTCTCTTGTTGCAGAGCACGGGCTCTAGGGTACATGGGCTTCATTAATTTTTGCATGAGGGTTTGGTAGTTGTGACGCTCAGGCTTAGTGGCTCTGAGGCGTGTGGGATCTTCCCAGACCAGGGATTGAACCCATGTCCCCTATGTTTAGCAGGCTGATTCTTAACCACTGGGCCACTAAGGAAACCCAATATTTAATATTTTTAAAAGCATATATGTAACCAAATTGGTTGACCATGTTTTGGAGTTATTACTATTTCTCTAAAAATGAATCCAGCAGGATCTGGGTCATCATGGTCGATTTGTGCAAAGACATAATAAAGCTGCTGCAGCTAATACCTCTCCTTAGGGGCAGTTATGCAAACCTATCTCTCTTTTTTTGAACCATAAGCAATCGATAAAGAAGTATTTGATTAAGACAACACCACATTAAGGCTGTATTCTCAAAGTGCCTCTGAATGGTGTTGGCTGTCATAAGTTATAATGGCAAACAGCACTGCTGCTCATTATTCTGGGTAAAGAGTGTAGTCATTTGGCTCTTAATGACAGACATGGGATGGGTCTGCAGAGACTCGATCTGGCTCCATTCCTGATGCAGAAAATACTCTTAATAGGCAGGATTTATAGAATGCTATGGTCTTTGCTACATCTTCTTGTGTTTAGACACGGACAATCACATTTTCTACCCCAAGCCCTAGAGGCCTTGATGATTGTTGGAACAACACGTTTTCATTAAAATATATGAGAGTTAAAAGGATGTCAAAGATAGGATTTTTTTTTTTCCTTCTGGAGTTTATAGATCATTTGGGCTGACCATAATACTTTGAAGGCTACATTCAGTTACTACTCTCCTGTCTCTTGCTCATCAGAGTACAAACTCCCAGAGGGCAGACATTATGTCTTATTCATCCTCATGTCCATAGTGCCTGGAGTATAATAGAAGCTCAGTCAAAATGCAAGGAGATCAAGCCAGTCAATCATAAAGGAAATAAAACCTAAATTTTCATTGGAAGGACTGATGCTGAAGCTGAAGCTCCAATACTTTGGCCACCTGATGCAAAGAGCCAACTCTGGAAAAGACCCTCATGCTGGGAAAGATAGAAGGCAAGAAGAGAAGGGGACAGCAGAGGACAAGGTGGTTGGAGAGCATCACCAACTCAATGGACATGAGTTTGAGCAAGCTCTGGGAAATGGTGAAGGACAGGGAAGCCTGGTGTGCTGCAGTCCATGGGGTCACAAAGAGTTGGACGTGACTGAGCGACTGAACAACAACAACAATGAAAAGGTATTAACTGGAAGAAGACACGCATGAGGAGGACATCTGTGTGTTGCAGCTCTAGTCTTGCTGTGCTGTGAGTGGTGGAGAGAGGAGTGAGCATTGACGGGGTGGAGAGAGCATGACCACCTGGACGGGATGAATGAAGACTGGTATCGAAGCCAGCCAGCAGCTTGGGCTGAGCAAGCCCAAGGCAAGCAGAGCTGGAAAACAGCAATGGAGGGGACAGCAAGGCTGCAAATAGAGCCTCAAATCCCAACCACAGTGACCAGCTCAGATTGACCATAAGTGTGAAGATGTGGAGGAGAAAGGAGGGGAGTCCAGTAGGAGATGCCTAAATTTGGAAGGGCTATGAATAAAGCTAAAGAGTGTTGGAATTCTCTCAGTAGGCAATGGGCATACCAATTAAATAAATAAACTAATAAATAAATAAGTAACAGGGGCCTGGCATCATCAGAGTTACACGTGTGAGGGATCATACTTGTGATACTGTGGAAAGTGGAAGAGGAAGAGAAAGCTGGAGAAAGGGAGATCAGTTACCAAACTATTGAAATAATGAATGTGCAGTAATATATGTGAAGCTGAAATAGGGCAACCTTAGTTGAAATTGTAGATTTCATGCATTTATTAGGCAGATGATATACATCACAAACTGCAGGAAAGGCAGTGAAATCTGATGTGGCTGAGCAGGGTGAAGAAAGGCTTTGGTGAGAACTAGGTATCTGACTCAAAACTTGAAGGGCAAATGAGCTCTTTAGATAAATAGAGTTGGCAGAAGATGAGGGTAGTGGACATGTGTATCAGACAGAGGGAAGAACCCATTCAGAAGCCTTCTCTTAGTGAGAAACACAGGACATTCTGTGAGCTGCACACCAGGTTCTGGGTGGGTGAAAGTGTTAAGTGAAGGGATGCTTGCTGAAGACGAGTCCAGGGCCGGGGTGGACCAAACAGCTCCTCATGGTGAAGACGGGACAGGATGGCGCAACCGGTTGATTATTTTGAAAAGATTGTCCTGTTTTGTTTTTTTTTTTTCCCCTGAAAAAAAAAATTGGTTTGATAAGAGTTTCTTGCCTGCGGAATTCCATGGACAGAGAGCCTGGCAGGCTACAGTCCATGGGGTTGCAAAGAGTTGGACACAACTGAGTGACTTACACCTAAATTCTAAAGAGAGTGCGTAAGGCATCTGCTGGGTGACCACTGAAGATAGCAGATGGTGGTTGTGCTTAAACCAGGGATTGTTGGTGAAGGGGAAGAATTCAACTATTACTTAGGAGGTCAGTTGACCCATGGGAGTTAAAGGTGATCGCTAGTGCCATTAGCTGTAATAGGAAATGCCAAAAGGAGACAAGTTCTAGGCAAGTAATGTGAGGAAGATGATGAATTTAATTTTGAACATGGAGACTTGAGGTGGATTTGATATACTGAGTAGAAGGCCAGGTAAATAAATGATATTTCAAAGTATGTATAAATTGTAATCATTGAGTTGAGATAATCCAAGTTCCCAAGGTTGTCTCTTCTCTGGGAGATTAAGGAGGGTGTAAGTGTATAGACAGTAATGTAGGAGCATCTTTGCCTATGATCCAGGGTTGCTGGAAGGGGAATGGAGTCCTGTGGGATAAGTTGGGGGCTGCATCACAGTTCTGAGACTCTGGCTTCCTAGGAAGCTTGTATGAGCAGGTCGATTCCCCGACTGCAGGGAAGACCAGAAGCTGATGATGGTGATGCCTCACTTCTAACACCACCCAGAAAAAATTTCCAGAGTGGCTTATGAATCATCTCTATACTTTTCTTCTATACCATATTTAGACCTCTAGTACATATAACCTTAGGTGACCAGAAGTCTTGCCCAGGATGGGAAGTTGATGAGCTTACAACCAAGAATTCACTCTAAGTTTAGACTGCATTTATTTTTCTTTTCTTTTTTTTTTTTTAATGTGCTTTTATTTATTTATTTATTTTAATTGGAGGCTAATTACTTTACAATATTGTATTGGTTTTGCCATACATCAACATGAATCTGCCACAGGTGTACACGTGTTCCCCATCCTGAACCCTCCTCCCACCTCCCTCCCCATCCCATCCCTCTGGGTCATCCCAGTGCACCAGCCCTGAGCACCCTGTATCATGCATCAAACCTGGACTGGCGATTCGTTTCACATATGATAATATACATGTTTCATTGCCATTCTCCCAAATCATCCCACCCTCACCCTCTCCCACAGAGTCCAAAAGACTGTTCTATACATCTGTGTCTCTTTTGCTGTCTCGCATACAGGGTTATAGTTACCATCTTTCTAAATTCCATATATATGCATTAGTATACTGTATTGGTGTTTTTCTTTCTGGTTTACTTCACTCTGTATAATAGGCTCCATCTCATCCACTTCATTAGAACTGATTCAAATGTATTCTTTTTAATGGCTGAGTAATACTCCATTGTGTATATGTACCACAGCTTTCTTATCCATTCATCTGCTGATGGACATCTAGGTTGCTTCCATGTCCTGGCTATTATAAACAGTGCTGCGATGAACATTGGGGTACACGTGTCTTTTTCAATTCTGGTTTCTTCGGTGTGTATGCCCAGCAGTGGGATTGCTGGGTCATATGGCAGTTCTATTTCCAGGTTTTTTAAGGAATCTCCACAACTGTTCTCCATAGTGGCTGTACTAGTTTGCATTCCCACCAACAGTGTAAGAGGGTTCCCTTTTCTCCACACCCTCTCCAGCATTTATTGCCTATAGACTTTTGGATAGCAGCCATTCTGACTGGCGTGAAGTGGTATCTCATTGTGGGTTTGATTTGCATTTCTCTGATAATGAGTGATGTTGAGCATCTTTTCATGTGTTTGTTAGCCATCTGTATGTCTTCTTTGGAGAAATGTCTGTTTAGTTCTTTGGTCCATTTTTTGACTGGCTTGTTTATTTTTCTGGAATTGACAAGTTCTCCTGCAGTAGTATCTGTCCAAATATCCACATGTCAAAACTCTAGTCCCCAGTGTGATGATGTTATTAGGAGCTGGGGCTTTGGTAATTATAATTAAATGAGATCATGAGGGTGGAGCTCTCATGAATGGGATTAGTGCCTTTGTAAGTGTCAGTGGAATGCCTGTTGCTTCTGTCTGCCCTCTGCCATGTGAGGACACAACAAGAGGTCAGCAGTCTGCAGTCCAGAAGAAGACCCTCTCCAGAACTGACCACAGTGGCACCCTGATGTTCTAGCCTCCAGAATTGTGAGAGAATAATTCCCATTGTCTATAGCCACCCAGTCTGTGGCATTTTGTTATAGCAGCTTGAACCGACTAAGACAAATAGGAAGAATGAAACACACCTCCCCCTGAAAAGTCCACATTGTAATTCCAGGGAACTCTGAATACATTACCTTACATGGCAGAAGGGACTTGGCAAATGTGATGAAAGACTTCGAGACAGAGATCATTGGGATTATCTGGGTAAGTTCAGTCTAATGACATGAGCTTTTGGAAGTGAAGAATCTTTTCTGGCTGTGGGCAGACAGAGATGTGACAATGGAAGTATGGTCAGAGGGTTGCCGTGTTAACTGTCTTTGCAGACACAGGAAGGGAGCTAGGAGCCAAACAATGTGAGCAGTCATAGAATCTGGAAGAGTCAAGGAAACAGATTCTCTCCTGCAGCTCCAGAAGGAACACTGCCTTGCTAACATCATGCTTTTAGCTCAGATTGACCTATGTTGGACTTCTAGTGTATGAAACTGTAAAATTTAAAAAATTCATGTGAAGTCACCATATTTGTGATAATACATTTTGTAAGAACAATGCATTTGAAGTTGCATGGTGGGCTTAGTAGGAATCATTTGACACAGGGTTTAGGAGGCTGTGAAACCGTGATTCCAGCCCTGCCATATGGCAGCAGCCAGTTACCCTCACAAGAGTCAGGGTTCTCTCCTTGGAGCTAGGGTATAAATAACATTGGGTTTTAACCTAAATGACACCACATCTGGAACATAAACACTCAGAGCACACACCTTTATGAATATGACATTTATGAATAAATCATCAACAAAATAGAGTGACCTGTCAATAAGGAAGGTTGAACAGATTGTGCTGAGATCAATAAATGAATCAATATGGTTGTGGCTGAGGAGTAGTGGCATGGTTAAATACACTCATGACAGAGAGACAGAGTCACAGTTCTCTCTCTTATATGTTTATATATAAGTAAACATATATATATATATATATATATATATATTGCATATATATAAGTAAAACTTATATATAAGTTTTACTAGAGAACTGTGACTCTATCTCTCTGTGTAGAAATATATATATATATATATATATATATATATATATATATAAAAGAAAATTGCAATCAACAGTAGCAGCTTTTGCTTGATTTGGACAAAGAGAGAGGAGCTACTATGGGCAGCATGATTGGAAGGATATTTAGATTCATCCATTCCTGGAGAAAATACTAATGGCCAGTAGCCAATCATGAAATGGCTTTGTGATTAGAAGACAGTTGCAGATAGCTCTTAGCTTATGTATGCATGGGGCTTCTCTGGTGGCTCAGACTGTAAAGAATCTGTCTGCAGTGAAGGAGACCCAAGTTCAATCCCTGGATTGGAAAGATCCCCCGGAGAAGGGAATGGCTACCCACTCCAGTTTTCTTGCCTGTAGAATTCCATGGACCGAGGATCTGGCGGGCTGCAGTCCATGGGGTCACAAAAAGTCAGACGTGACTGAGGGTGTAATACTTTCGCTTTCTCTATGTATGCATGCATTTTGTTAAAGTCAGACATGACTGAGGGTGTAATACTTCCACTATGTATGTGTCAGACGTGACTGGGGGTGTAATACTTTCACTTTCACTATGTATGCACGCATTTTGTTGGTGGTGTTTGCTTGCTTGTTGGTTTTCACGGCTTTAGGGGAGTGTACTTTCTGAAGCCACACCCTCTCCTCCTCTTTCTGCTTCTCTGGTTCCATCTTGAGCCCTGACTCAGCTCCATCAGTGTCCTCCCATGGTCAGTGCAGGAGAGACTGAATTCCAGAGCACGGTCCACCTGGATCCCACAGGGAATCAGTAATAGTAGGAAGCTCACTGTTTGTGCTTCCCTACTGTTCTCTGTGGTGTAGACTTCTGATTTTTAGGGTTTTTAAAATAGGGGAGTGATTAATTGGGGGGGAAAAAAAAACTTTCTCTTGATTATACTGATCATTTTTTAAAAAATCTATGTATGTGATGAATATTTAAAGACTTTCTTCTTGCCAGGGGGTAGGCTAGGAAAGAAAAAGCCAGCAAAGGAGAAGAGAACGCAGTGGTGGTACAGATATACAGATTTCATAGAAATAAATAAGGACAGAAAAACTTAAAGCTAAGACCCAGTATAGGAGTAAAGGACATGGACAAAACAATTCACAAAAAAGGAATTATAAATGACTTATAGGACCATGTAGGGTAGTAGGTAGGTTCCAACCTCTAATAAAAATTAAAAAGGAGGCTGTTACAAAAACGAGAGGAAATTTTTCACCCATCTAATTAACACACATTAAAAATTTAATAGACGGGAGAGAAGAGAAAATGATGCTTAAAAGAGTTTGGCTTAACTTTCTTTCCTGCATTTCTCTAGGGAGCATTAATTAGCACAAACCTTTTAGAAGCATTTTAACAGTATGTATCACAGGCCTTTAAAACATTCCTACCTTTTGGCCCATTAATTCTACTTCCAGGATACAAACAGAGATGAACTAATCCTGACTAGCACAAGAAGTGCATGCACACTTTATGGAAATTATGCTTAAAATAGTGATACATTGAAACAACCTATGCGTCCAGGGTATTAGAGTAGGAGCTCTGAAAAACAGTTGAAAAACAGATTTGTCTTATTGTTAAATTCAAAATAAAAAATTTCATAATAAAAGCTTCATTGAAGTATGCATATAAAGAGAGCACCAGAATTATAAAACTGCTTTATAAAACTTGAATAGCATCATGACTGATTATCCTTTTTTCCTTTTCCTTTTTCTTTCCCAGATTTTATATAGGTAATCCATATTACTGTAATAATTAGGAGGAGACCTTATATAAAAAAATGGAATTGATTGTGAGGTCATTATATGATAAATCATGGATGAAGCCCCAAATATAGACTTCCCCGTGTCTTCAGCAGGTTGGGGGTAAAGCGAAAGGCATTTCATGGTGCCCCTTGAATCACACCCATAGAGGAAAGCCTAGACCTAGTAATCATTTGTAATATAACAGCGCCAAAGAGGTCTCTGAAATCTGTCCTGACCCAGCAGGAGACAAGCAAAGTCATTTTGGAAGAAACTGAATTTATATTGGATGAGAGCAAGTCAGAGTCATCGCCAAAGCAAATTGTCTTAGAATTGTAGCTGACGAATGTCCTGTCCTCCAAAAACCAGATTCTGAATGACTGGAAAGGGAAGGAATTCTCTGCAATTAGCTTGTCAGCTCTCCTCTCAAGGGATGTTAACTCCATGAGAGCATGAACCTTTGCTGTCGGGCCCGCCTCTGTCATATCCAGGTCTGGCGTATACTAAGTGCTTTAAGTGCTCAAGGACTACAAGCTGAATGAACTAGTAAACTCAGGTGCTCGGGCCAGAAACCTAGGCGCCTTCTTGAGTCTTCTCTAGCCTCAGCTTCCTAACCAACCCCTCCCTCTGGTTCTTTCTTAAAATGCATCTCCATCTATCACCTCTCTCCCTTCCACCTCCTATCCCTCCATCCCCCCAACTCTCTTGTCTGGAGAATTTCAGCAGCCTCCATTCATGCTTCCCTCATCTCAGCCTCTTCCTATGCATTCTCCATCAATCAGCAAGAGTGATGACCTGAGAGCCCAAGCATATCAGCTTGTTCTCTTGCCTGATTTCTCCAACTGCCTCATCTCTTCTCACGCTCCTTAATGGCCTGTGTTGACTACCACCTCCTATGGCCTCCTAGTTCTCTGCCCACGCCACCTTCCCCCTCATTCACCATGCCATGATTGCTCTTCTTCCAGGCCTCCTACATTTTTTCAATAACCCAACTCCTTCCCCTGCAAGATCTGTTTCAGTGTTTTTCCTCTGGACTTAATCCCACTCGGGTTTCAGTTTAAATCACCAGTCTTCAAAGATACCCATCTTGTCCACCTAATTAAAGAAGCCTCCATTATTTTTGCTCAGTCATGTCTGACTCTTTGTGATTCCATGGACTGTAGCCTGCCAGGTTCCTCTGTCCATGGAATTCCCCAGGCAAGAATACTGGAGTGGGTTGCCATTCCTTTCTCCAGGGGCTGTTCCCAGCTCAGGGATGGAACCCGGATCTCCTGCATTGCAGGCAGATTCTTTGCCATCTGAAGCACAGGAAAGCCCATTATTTTCCTTACAGCTCTCACTCTTTCTTGCCTTGCATAGCATTTGTGGCAATTTGCAATTATATATAGTTCCACTTATAGTCTGTTTCTCCCACTTGGATGGCACCCCTTGAGAACAGGGACCATTGTCAGTCAATTTTACCATTGCACCCTGGTGTCTAAGTGCCCAGCTCTGCAGAAAAGCAGTTCCTGACTGTTTGCTAAATGAATGAGTTCCTAAAGAAAGAGTGATTGGAAATACAGATTCCTTGACTGAATGAGGGTTGGGATGGGCCAGCCTACACTTAGGAAGCAGTTAAGAGAACGATGCCAATAATAAAAGCAGTCCTGAACAGCTATGGTCCATCCTGTACAGAGCTTCACCATTGCTCCTGGAGGAGGTGGATGGCACGGCATCACTAAGAAGACTGCAGATGCTGATGGAAGCTGACGCACTCCTCACTGCCTTCTTATAAGCTTTATATAATTCATTCATGGGTAGTCTCTCTTGAAAGTAGCATTGATGCATATGCATTATCCTATGGAAAATAGAGAGCTAATGGGAAGTTGCTGTATAACATAGGGAGCTCAGCCTGGTGCTCTGTGATGATCTAGAGTGGGATTGGGGTGGGGAGGGAGGGGACGTAGGTATCCGTATGGCTGATTTGTGTTGTTGTATGGCAGAAACCAACACAACATTGGAAAGCAATTACTCTCCAATTAAAAGTAAGTTTTAAGAACTATATATAAAGAGCTCTTACTTTTTAATTTTATTTTATATTTCACCTATTTTTGCTTGTTTGTTGGTATAGTTTCCTGAGTTTTAAGAAAACTATTGGGCGAACAGGAATCAGAGAGTGAAGCCTGGGTACCAGAGTGAGCAGCGTAGCTGACACCCCTCATCCCCCTTTACAGATGAAAGCTGAACAGAGCCTATTTATATGAGGGGGTGCAGAACTATCTCTTACGAGAACACAGATGGCAGCGGACACACTTTGAGACTATGAACTGAACATGTTGGGAAAGCAATTATAAAGTGTTTTAAGTAGATGGCATAAATGGAGAGGTTAAGTTGCAATCCCTTCTGTGGTATATTAAACAGTGAAGTGAAAAAGCTTTGGAACAGCAAACTAAACTCATCTGGAAAACTGGTTTTGGAAGGAGATGGGCTTGAGCGTTTGGACTCCCGTCAGCTGTGTAAGCACCCCGTTACCTCTGTGGTTCTGTACGCCCCGCACAGGCTCGCTATACCTGCCTGAAGGCGCAGCACGGCCTGGAAGAGCCGCCTGTGGGAGAGGGAACTTCTGGGCAGTCTCCATGACTGCCATCTCCGTGCTGGCGAACTTTGAAGCTGGGGGTTTTGGGGTCGCAATGACCATTTTTGGTAGGAATCCAGCCCTGACAAGCATGGTTTTCCAAAAGAATGAGGGGTTGGTTGACATCCCCAACTGAAAGGCAGGATGCAAAAAAGATGGTCTGCTGGCTGAATAATCATTTTGGTTTCTTTTCAGGTCCCCCGATTATGTTAATTTGGGAACTGTATCTATTAATGGCCCAATTAGACATCTGGTGATCACTCTCTACAGAAATATCCCCAGTCATAGTGGAAAGGGCTGGGTGCACTATTTTATTGTATCACAAATAAAAATCTAATTTAGATTTAATAAAAACTAATTCTAGCTAATTTAGTACCAATTGATCATTAATGGGATGCATTTTGTGGTTTATCAAGACTATAAGAAGGGTCCATAATTGACTGGAAATGGCATCCACAAGGTTATAATTAAATTCTTGGTAACTTTTAACTTTCAGCAAATGTCTTACCACTTAATTAACATTTCAGAAGATGATTTATAATGTGACTTATTAAACAAAAATCGCATTGCATGAAGTGCTGGACCAACTAATCAGTGTAGTGATGGAGCCTCCTATTTATAAAGTGTCTCTTCTTTCGCATTATGTCAATATCTTATTGCAGTAAGATAGCCACATACCCTTTTAGTAAAAATTAATAATCAATTATGGGCTTTAGTGATTGGCTTTTTTTAAACACTGTGGTCATGGCACTTTATTCATAACATTTCATTTTTATTTAGTAGACACCCAGAGAGTCAGATGGAATAGGAAAGGGTAATGACTTGCTTGATTTTTGTCTGGACTCTAAGTACCACCTCTACTGGGCTCACAGGCAAGAGGGCTGGACCAAGGAGGAACACAGGCATTTGCCTCCCTAGCTCTTTTCACATAGTCAGCAACTAGAGAATCATTACTTACTACAAAGACAGAGTGGGAGCTAATGGGAGAAGCACAAGGATGAGAAGGTGACAGGGTCTGTGATGTCTATAATATCTAAGTCATCTCAGTTCCTGTTCAAAATCCCCTTGCTGCTAAAGTTGGCTGCTGTGAACTTTGTGTTTTGTTGATTGACAGTCTGGATGAACGTATCAAATGAAAGTGCTGTTGTTGAGACTTAAATGAGAGCTTACGTATGAAGGGCTGGGGGGCCTAAATATCCAACAGTCGTTGGCCACAGCCCTTCTATCACAATTGTAATTTCACATTGATTTGGGCAGTTGTCTGACCACTGTCTTTCTTCCCCAGCCCAGACTGCAGACCTGACAAAGGCAAGACCAGAAGCCGGTTTTGCTCACCAATGTATCTCAGTGCTGACCTTCAGCGAACATTTGTTTAACCTGTGAACGGATGAGTGAAGTCATTGATGTTGGTTGTTCAAATTGCCCAATGTATTTGGGCCTCTGAATGTGTGTTCTAAAAACCCGAACTCAAATGATCATCTGTTTCTCATGAAATGAACTGTTGGGGGTGGTAAGAATTGCAGCAATCTGTTCTCTGTGGCGAGACCGGTCTCCACAGGACTCAAATGACGAGTTCTGCCTTTAACCTTCCAGCAGACCTCCAGTGACGGCAGAGCTGTGATCTTCTTGCATTGCGTGCTGCCTTTGTACTCCCAGCACGGCCGATGAAGCTCACTGGGCTATCGTCTCCCACAAATATCTCAACATGCTCTCATGCCAAGACTGCTCCTGCAGGAGTTGTCTCATTTGCATCTGAAGGTATCAAAATCTTGCTGAGCAAGTCCTCTCCATCCCAAACATCTTTCGCGGTCTGAGCTCAGCACCATTTCAACATGATGTTTCTTGCTTTCCCTGAGGTCTGTGTTCCAGGAAGGTGAGCTATATTAAACTTGCCGCTCTAATGTTGGGTTTATTGATTTTTTTTTTTAACTTGGCACCAAACATCCAAAAGGCGGTTTAAAAAAAAATCAAAATGGGAAAGAAATAAAAAGAGAAGACATGCACCCAATTGAGGAATTTAGCACTGTCCACTGTAGTCAGTTTCCAGATGCTTATGCTCCAAAATGGAGCAAAACTAGGACCCTTTCTTTGATGGCTCTTGTAAGCAGAGGTGACAGTTTAAGGCTGGAGGCAGTACCAGAATAGGAATGTGAGTCTGTGGTTTTATATTGTCAATGCTTGGCTGACTCCTAGAAGGTAGAAAACATATTTAGGTGAGACTCTTTGCAAGTAAGGACTCTCTTCTGCCATGTGTTCTGGCAACCTCTAAAATTTGACAGCCAGATTCATTATGAGAATCTTGAGGTCTGTAGTATTACCACAAATTCAAAGGCACTCTTCACACAGCTGCCTTTTGAGGGTTGTAGGATCAAGTTTGCTCATCGATTAGCTTTGGCCTTTTTGAGCAAAGTGCAGGAAGCCCTGGGAGGGGATGTTTAAACCAGACTAAAGTACAAAATAGTCATCCCAAATGTGCCACTAACAGCCATCATTGGAAAGGAGGCTGGGACGACAGTAACATCCATCTCACCCTCCATCCATTTATCCATCCATCCACCCACCCAACTCTCCCTCCATCCCTCCTTCCCTCCTCACACCCTTGGAGCCATTTTTCCTTCCCTCAGTCTGTTCCTGCTTCTTCCCTTCCATCCTTTCATCCGTCTTTTCCACCCATCCATCCATCCAGTCAACTGTTACATATCAGACACTATGCTAAGAATCATGGATTAGCAAAATGAAAGAATTATTTCATGGTATAACTAGAGAGGTTGATGCCAAACCCAAGTTCAGCTGCTTGCCACTCAAAAAGCTAATAACTGACAGACAAGTGTTGGAGGAAAAGGAAAAGTTGCATTATTCAGGGGGCCTACAACCTGGGAAGATGGTGGATTAACATCATAAGACCATCTCCATGTTGGCGGTTAGAAGACAAAAGTTTTAAAGGCAGTGTGAGAGAGAGGCTGCAGGGCACATGATCAGCTTGTGCACAATTCTCAGATTGACTGGCATCAAGGTGAAGTTTCAAGCTTCACCAATCTGGTTTTAGCCAGTCTGGGGTCTCTGCTTGTGGTCAGCAGTTTTCATCTGGTGGGGGTTTGCTTCCTGTAAAAACAGCTTACGAATATGTATCAGACTTTTTATCTGTATCTTTTAGGGAGGTGGAAGTTTTGTGACTGTTCTATGCAGCTAGCTTATAATCTAAATTGTTATTGGTTTCCCCAACCAACAGCTATTATTTGTTTCTACATCTTCCCATTTCCTAAAAATGAACTCTTGAGCCATCATTTTGAGACTCAGAGGAGGCCTGGGAGACTAAGTCCGGTTCGTTCAGTTGCTCAGTCATGTCCGACTCTTTGTGACCCCATGAATCGCAGCATGCCAGGCCTCCATGCCCATCACCAACTCCCGGAGTCCACCCAAACCCTGTCCATTGAGGTGGTGATGCCATCCAACCATCTCATCTTCTGTCGTCCACTTCTCCTTCTGCCCTCAATCCTTCCCAGCATCAGAGTCTTTTCAAATGAGTCAGCTCTTCACATCAGGTAGCTAAAGTACTGGAGTTTCAGCTTCAGCATCATTCCTTCCAATGAACACCCAGGACTGATCTCCTTTAGGATGGACTGATTGGAACTCCTTGTAGTCCAAGGGCCTCTCAAGAGTCTTCTACAATACCATAGTTCAAAAGCATCAATTCTTTGGCGCTCAGCCTTCTTTATAGTTCAACTCTTACATCTATACATGACTACTGGAAAAACCATAGCCTTGACTAGATGGACCTTAGCAGAGGCCTTTTACCTTAAAGGACAGGGACACTGGGGCGTGGATCCAGGTTCAATCCCCCCCTTTTCTTCAATACCCCTCAATCTTGAGGGGGAACAGATGTTAGACAAAAAAAGAAAATAACATTTTGGATAGAGAGGTTAATCATAAACTTGACAGAGGAACTCATTAAAAAAATTTTTATTGGACTATAGTTGCTTTGCAATGTTGTCTTAGTGTCTGCTCTACAGCAAAGTAAATCAGGTAATATCTCCCCTCTGTTTTAGATTTCCTTCCCATTTAGATCACCACAGAGCATTGAGTCGAGTTCCCTGTGCTGTGCAGTAGATTCTCATTAGTTATCTGTTTTCCACATAGTGTGTATATGTCAATCCTCATTTGTCTAGGGATATGATTCTTGCTTCAGAACTCATTTTTAAGGGTCTCGGTTTTAATAGCATCAAATGTCTCTCCAGCCTCCAAATCCAACATCTAGCATTCATACTTTTGATCTTGCTGTTACCAACCCTGGAATATCCTTTTCTATCAGGAAAATTTCTTCTTGTTGTCAAAATCTTAATCCAAAAGTACCATTGTCTGAAAAATGTTCTCAAATGTCTGATCCTGAATTAGGTGTTTCTGCCTATTTATTCACTTGATACTTTGTACGTATATATTCACTACCTCTTGTCACATTTTATTTTAGTCTTTAAAAATAACAATAGCAAGAATAACAATGACAATAAATAGATGTTGTTTGACAAGTACTCACTATGACTAGGCACTTCGCCAAGCATGTCACGTGTATTAAACATTTGGTCCTCATAGTAATCCCAGGAAGAAGCTACTGTTATTGCCTCTATTTTAAAGGAGAAACTGAGGCACAGAGAGGTCATATATGGGTCACTCCATTTATACACACTCCAGTATTCTTGCCTGGAGAATCCTCACGGACAGAGGAGCCTGGTGGGCTATAGCCCATGGGGTCACAAAGAGTCATACATGACTGAAACAACTTAGCACACACCTTGGCAAGGGCTTCCCTGGTGGCTCAGATAGTAAAGAATCTACCTGCAAAGCGGGAGACCCAGGTTCAATCTCTGGCTTGGGAAGATCCCCTGGAGAAAGGAATGGCAACCCACTTCAGTATTCTTGCCTGAAGAATTCCATGGACAGAGGAAACTGGTGAGCTATAGTCCACCAGTCTTTTTGGAGTCAAAAAGAGTAGGACATGACTGAGTGACTAAGCACACACATACCTTGGCAATGAGCTCCCCTTGGTTTGAAGGGGTACTAATACCACGAAATTTAGTCAGTGCCTATCAGAGAGGTACAAAACAGATACTAAAAGAAGGATGAAATGAATCAATAATGCAACTCAGAAATTATAGGTTTAATCTGATCATCACAAAATAGCATAATCCTGATGTCCAGGTGGTGCAGAGGTAGAGAATCCCACTGCCAATGCAGGAGACACAAGAGATGCAGATTCGATCCCTGGGTCAGGAAGATCCCTGGAAAAGGAAAAAGCAACCCACTCCAGTATTCTTGCCTGGAAAATCCCATAGACAGAGGAGCCTGGCAAGCTACAGTCATGGGATTACAAAAAGTCGAACACAGCTGAGTGCACAGGTTCACACAAGTGGTTCCTGCTTGACCACCTACATTTGTCATTCAGATGTGGATTCACTATGGGTTTTGGTGCCATTCAAGGGACTGTCACTAGATGGTGAATATATATCAGGCACTCCAACATTCACTTTACATAGATTGCCTCACTAAGAACTTACCCTGTGAGAAAAGGACACTTGTTACTCAATTTTAAAGGCGCAGGAAAACCAGGCGTCCGAGATGTTAAGAAGCTTACCCAACATTTATTATTTGTAGACTTTTGGATCGCAGCCATTCTGACTTTACTCAGCCATTAAAAAGAATACATTTGAATCAGTTCTAATGAGGTGGATGAAACTGGAGCCTATTATACAGAGTGAAGTAAGCCAGAAGGAAAAACACCAATACAGTATACTAATGCATATATATGGAATTTAGAAAGATGATAACAATAACCCTGTGTACGAGACAGCAAAAGTGACGCTGATGTATGGAACAGTCTTATGGACTCTGTGGGAGAGGGAGAGGGTGGGAAGATTTGGGAGAATGGCATTGAAACATGTAAAATATCATGTATGAAACGAGATGCCAGTCCAGGTTCAATGCACGATACTGGATGCTTGGGGCTAGTGCACTGGGACGACCCAGAGGGATGGTATGGGGAGGGAGGAGGGAGGAGGGTTCAGGATGGGGAGCACATGTATACCTGTGATGGATTCATTTTGATATTTGGCAAAACTAATACAATTATGTAAACTTTAAAAATAAAATAAAATTAAAAAAAAAAAAAGAAGCTTCCCCAGGGTGACCTAGCTGGGAAGTGATGAATCTGGTGTTCAGAGCCATGGAGGCTTTCCCCAGAGCCCTCAAAATTCAACTGGCATTTTATGTCTTCTCTGCTAACAGACAGATAGAGAGAACACACTAAATGAGGAGAGAATGAGGCAGATACAGAGAAAGCAGGAAGGGACATAATTTCCTGAGTAGTTTAAATAATTAGGCTGCTCTATATCCCAACTTTTCCTTAAGGCTCATTGTTTCAATAATATCTATTCAAAGTGCCTTGAGATGTTAAGTACTTAAAAAAAAAAAAACCTGAGAAAAGACTAACCCCCTGCTTAGTGACAAATTATGTGTAATTTACAATATAAGAATTTACTTTAATGTTTGTTCAAGCTTTTAGTTTCAAAACAATATTCTTAATTGCATTGCCGTGGTGGCATGGCAGACCGTGATGCCTCTTTCATCTCTGTAGGATGTTTTCTGTTTAGATTTATGAATAGATCTGTATATAACACTAGCCTTAGCATTCAAAGTAGCCCTACTAATGCAATTATTTCTTGTCCTGGAATCTCCTACCAAGAGTTCAGCAAAGCTGTGAGTACAGATTGCATGCAATCATTCTGCAATCACTTGCAATTGTTTATCTGTTCCCACCACGACCTTGAAATTCCTTTTTCAGAAATCACAGATGATCCTTTACTCATCCAAAACTAATGGTCTCTTCTCAGCCATCATTTTCCTGTAAGTTGCTGAACCATTTGATGTCAACTACTCATCCCTCTCTTCGTGAAGCTCCTTACTGCCTGAGTGTCTGTGTCTTGAATAATGGGTACCTTTTAATTTCACCATTTATTTACAAATTTACTATTTGACTGGCTGAGGTCCCCAAATTCTCTAGACTTCAGGGTCAATTTTTCTGTCGATATCTCAAATAAAAATGTTTCAAACCCTCTTCTGGTGATATAATGGGAAAACAAGTTTTGCCATTACCCTCAAGATTTTGACAATCCATTTGGGAACCCCCTACCACCTCATGTGAAGAGTTGACTCATTGGAAAATACTCTGATGCTGGGAGGGGAAAGGGGACGACAGAGGATGAGATGGCTGGATGGCATCACCGACTCGATGGACGTGAGTTTGAGTGAACTCCGGGTGTTGGTGATGGACAGTGAGGCCTGGCGTGCTGCAATTCATGGGGTCGCAAAGAGTCAGACATGACTGAGCGACTGAAATGAACTGAACTGTAAGATTATCAGCTGCGGGGTCAATGTCCGTAACTCCACATTGAAATAGCTCTGCAGAGAAACAGAGCACAAACCAAACTTTCTAAAGTAGGTATGGGACAACTTCATTTCTAATCATCAGAATCTTGTGTCTCTGCTTTATTTGACTTCTATGCGTTGAGTATGAACAAACTACATTTCAACATAGTTTGGAGATTGAGAAATGTGACAGACAGAAAGTGAGAAATGGAAAGAAAATGTGAGTCCTCTTTAACTTATAAGTCAGCATTCTTTCAGACCTTGTCTTTTAAACACTAGTTAGAGAGAAATGAGTATCTATAACCTCAGAATACCCCTAGTAATGACATGAAAGTGAAGATTTGAAACTGTTAGTCGCTCAGTCATGTCCGACTCTTTGCCACCCCATGGACTGAAGCCTGCCAGGCTCCTTTGTCCGTGAGATTCTCCAGGCAAGAATGCTGGAGTGGGCTGCCATTCCATACAATTGTACAAAATAGTAAGGAAATGAAAATCATGTTTTAGAGAGGTCCACAACAAGCTGTGGAAAATTCTCAAAGAGATGGGAATACCAGACCACCTTACCTGCCTCCTAAAAAATCCGGATGAAGGTCAAGAAGCAACAATTAGAACCAAACATGGAACAACAGACTGGTTCCAAATCAGGAAAGAAGTACATCAAGGCTGTATATTGTCACCCTGCTTATTTAACAAATATACAGAGTACATCATGTGAAATACCAGACTAGATGAAGCACAAGCTGGAATCAAGATTACGGGAGAAATATCAATAACCTCAGATACACAGATGACACCACCCTTATGGCAGAAAGCAAAGAAATAAAGAGCCTCTTGATGAAAATGAAAGAGGAGAGTGAAAAAACTGGCTTAAAACTCAACATTCAAAAACTAAGATCATGGCATCTGGACCTATAACTTTATGGCAAATAGATGGGGAAACAATGGAAACAGTGACAAAATTTATTTTCTTGGACTCCAAACTCACTGCAGATGGTGACTGCAGCCAAGAAATTAAAAGACGCTTGCTCCTTGAAAGAAGAGCCATGACAAACCTAGATAGCATATTAAAAAGCAGAGACATTGCTTTGCCGACAAAAGTCCATATAGTCAAAGCTATGGTTTTCCCAGTAGTCATGTATATATGAGAGATTTGGACCATAAAGAAAGCTGAGCACTGAAGAATTGATGCTTTTGAACTGTGGTGTTGGAGAATACTCTTGAGAGTCCCTTGGACTGCAAGGAGATCAAACCAGTCAATCCTAAAGGAAATTAGTCCTGAATATTCATTAGAAGGACTGATGCTGAAGCTTCAATACTTTGGCCACCTGATGTGAAGAGCTGACTCATTAGAAAAGACCTGATGCTGGGAAAGACTGAAAGCAGCAGGAGAAGGGGATGACAGAGGATGAGATGGTTGGATGGCATCACTGACTCAATGCACATGAGTTTGAACAAGCTCTGAGAGATGGTGAAGGATAGGAATCCTGGCATGCTGCAGTCCATGGGGTCACAAAGAGTCAGACACGACTGAGCAACTGAAAAACAACAATTCACCCTCTGGATTTTCAAGGGATAAAAATCACGTGAGGCAGAGTATGCAGGCACACACACAGACATGTATTAATGTTCACAGTGCTTCCACCACAACCAAACCACCTGCTGTGATTTAGCCTGAACTGATATGAAAGCACTGTTCGAAATATCGGCACTTACCCTTGTGCTGTTCACAAACATTTCTTCCACTGAGACAGCGCTCAGATTCTCCTTCGGGAATATGGAAGGGAAGGAAGAATGGTGAGTCAGTCCTGACCTGAACGTGGGCATTTGCTACACAGCTACACACAGTATCACAAAGTGATGCTCAGAAATCACCAGAATTGTGTTACATTTTTTAAACTAAGAATGGCCAGAGAGGTCTAGTAACTGGCGTTTCCTCTTCCAAATTTGCAATACCGGCTGTCAAATCAGAGAACTCAGTGTAGGCTTTGGTTCCAAGGGCAGGTGAGTAACAGGGAAAAGAAGCCAAGCAAGTACTTAGGGGTCACTGGGCTGTAGAATCAAGTGAGGAAAGGTAATAAATAAAATCACATGTCCTAGATGTGCACTTGGACATGTCCTGGGGGGTCCAGGGTTCCGTTGTCCTGGCTGATGAATGAGTGGGATATGAATGGGTCAGTCTGGTGGCAAAGCACAATGTTGGCATGGAAAGGAGCCTGTAGGGAAGTACCATATGCATATTTCTCAAAAAAATATTGAATGAAAGACTGAAATGTCATTGAAAGGTTATTAGGCCCATTTCTCTGCCTATGAGAAGGATAAATGTTACACTGATATGCTGTGCTTTTTTTACACTTTTGTAAGAGGAGGCATTCTTGTCAATCTTTTAGATAATAATTTGATAAACTAAAATCTACTTCTCCCATCCCTGTTTTCTTTGTGACATTTTTAATACTATTTACATTGACATGAAGCATAGTTTTCCTGTCAATTGAGCCCGTTGGTATGGCAACGTTTAATATCTTGAAGAAATGTCTGTCAGCATCATGATGGAAAAAGTAGTACTGGTACATTGTACCAGTATGAATCATCACCACCTTCAGCAACCACCATGACAAAACATTATCATGATGATAGTAATAGTAATAACAACAACAGCATCACATACAACAATGAAGTAGAGAAAGCAGAGACTTGGCAGTCAGCCAGCCCAAGACTCACATATCCTGATCTCTTTCTGACTCAATAACCTTGAGTAGATCATTTCTTATCTAGAAAAGGAAGCTAACTATACATAATGTGTAGGTTATGCAAGTTCATAGAGATGGAGGGGGTATGTGAAAGTATTATTTAAAAAAATGCCCTGCATGTATTTTCCAGCACATGGTTGACTTCTAATACATGCTGGTTCCCATATCTATTTTCATGATCCCAAAGCGAGCTGAGTACTTTTGAAGAGTTTTAAGGAGAGGAAGATGGTACTGCAAACTGATGAGTCAGGCTTGTTCCAGTTCTTTTCTCCCACACACACCAGCGTTATGCCCTAGAACCGTTGGGACTCACTCTCCGTCAACAATAGGGATGCTCTTGTGAACTCCACAGAGTCCATTTGAGGATTCTGTCCTCACGTAGGTTCCTCCCTTAGCCATCAAGGAGTAAGATACTTCATAAGTCAAAGCTGAGAGCAATACACTGTTATTCAGAAAAATAATGGTCCAAACAGCTTTAAAAATAGAGAATGAGAGGGAGCTTATACACAGTATCATATACAGATTCAGTTCTTCCATGAAAGTCAGTGTGCTAAGAATTTCATATATAGAAATTTGTTTAATCCTCAGAACAAGCACTGGCGGTGGAAACCTACTGATCTTCACTTTACAGAGGAGGAGACAGAGATCTTAGCAACCCTGAAGCCGATTGTCCAAAGTCATAACAATTAGCAAGTAGCTAGCAAAAATTCAAATCCAGAATGAACTTTCTCCAGCTCATATGCTCCATCTTAAATTTATCCTACCCAGAAGAAAAGAAAAACATACTATAAACAGAGATGGGGAAAAGTCAGGAAGAAAGAGAGAGACAAAGACTAAAGACATAGAAACAAAGGGGAAGAAATTTTAATAGAAACTATTCTTTATAAAACATACTAATTCTTTTGTGTTTCTGAACATATGCACATAAATATGCATATATACATAAGCATATATGCATGTACATTTTTATGATCTTATACACATTTTTCCAGTTTATTGAGAAATTATTGACATACATCATTATATAAGTTTAATTATGCATTACTGTGGTTTGATTTAAATATATTGTGAAATAATTACCAGAATTGATTTAGTTAATATCCATCTTCTCATATAGATACAATAAAAAGAAAAGAAAAAACTTCTCCTTGTAGTTAGAACTCTTCGGATCCACTCTTTCAACAACTTTCCCACGTATCCTATCATATAGTAGTGTTAACTATAATCCTCCCACTATACATTGCATCTCTAGTACTTCAGTTCAGTCGCTCAGTCATGTCCAACTCTTTGCGACCCCATGAATCGCAGCATGCCAGGCCTCCCTGTCCATCACCAACTCCCGGAGTTCACCCGGACTCACGTCCATCGAGTCAGTGATGCCATCCAGCCATCTCATCCTCTGTCGTCCCCTTCTCCTCTTGCCCACAATCCCTCCCAGCATCAGAGTCTTTTCCAATGAGTCAACTCTTCACATGAGGTGGCCAAAGTACTGGAGTTTCAGCTTTACCATCATTCCTTCCAAAGAAACCCCAGGGCTGATCTCCTTCAGAATGGACTGGTTGGATCTCCTTGCAGTCCAAGGGACTCTCAAGAGTCTTCTCCAACACCACAGTTCAAAGGCATCAATTCTTCAGTGCTCAGCCTTCTTCACAGTCCAACTCTCACATCCATACATGACCACAGGAAAAACCATAGCCTTGACTAGACGAACCTTTGTTGGCAAAGTAATGTCTCTGCTTTTGAATATGCTATCTAGGTTGGTCATAACTTTCCTTCCAAGGAGTAAGCATCTTTTAATTTCATGGCTGCAATCACCATCTGCAGTGATTTTGGAGCCCCCAAAAATAAAGTCTGACACTGTTTCCACCGTTTCCCCATCTATTTCCCATGAAGTGATGGGACCGGATGCCATGATCTTTGTTTTTTGAATGTTGGGCTTTAAGCCAACTTTTTCACTCTCCACTTTCACTTTCATCAAGAAGCTCTTTAGTTCTTCTTCACTTTCTGCCATAAGGGTGGTGTCATCTGCATATCTGAGATTATTGATATTTCTCCCAGAAATCTTTATTCCAGCTTGTGCTTCTTCCAGCCCAGCATTTCTCATGATGTACTCTGCATATAAGTTAAATAAGTAGGGTGACAATATACAGCCTTGACGTACTCCTTTTCCTATTTGGAACCAGTCTGTTGTTCCATGTCCAGTTCTAACTGTTGCTTCCTGACCTGCATACAAATTTCTTAAGAGGCAGGTCAGGTGGTCTGGTATTCCCATCTCTTTCAGAATTTTCCACAGTACTTAGTTATCTTTTAAATGAAAGTTTGTACCTTCTTGCAATCTCTCCTCTGACCTCACACATGCCTCTGGTGATTGGAAATATGTTCTCTTTTTCTATGAGTTGGGTGTTTCTTTTTGTTTTTAGATTCTACATTTAAGTGAGATCACTCAGTATTTGTCTTTGACTAATTTCACTTAGTGTAATGCCATGTTGCTGCAAATGATAGGATTCCCTCATTTTTTATGGCTAAATAATATTCCACTGATATAATCACTGCAATTTCTTTGTCCATTTATTCATTGATGAACACTTAGGCTGTTTCTATGTCTTGGCTATTATAAACAAGGGAGTGCAGATATCTTTTTGAGTTAGTATTTTCATTTCCTCTGCATATATATCCAGTAGTGAAATTGCTGAGTTATTAGGTAGAACCTGCATATTGTTTTCCATAGTAGCTGTACCAACTTACAATCCCACCACCAGTGCACAAAGTTTCCCTTTTCTCAACATCCATGCCAGAATTTGTTGTCTCTTGTCTTTTCATTGATGGCCATTCTAACCGGCATAGAGTGATATCTCTTTGTGGTTTTAATTTGCACTTCCCTAGTAGCTTGTAATATCGAACATCTTTTCATATATCTGTTGATCATATGAATATCTTCTTGGAAAAATGTCTATTCAAATCCTCTTCCTAGTCTTAATTGGATTTTCTTTTCCGTTGAGTTGTATGAGTTATCTGCATAGTTTCAGTGTTAACTCCTTATCTGATATGTGGTTTACAAATATTAATATTTTTTCCCATTCCATAGGTTATCTTTCCACTTTTTTTGGTAGTTTCTTTGCTATGCAGAAGTTTTTTAGTTTGGTTTACCCACTTGTTTATTTTTTATTTTGTTGCTGTGCTTTAGGTGTGATTTCCAAAAAGCTCTAAAAAAGACCCACATTACGGAAGCTTTTTTCCTATGATTTCTTTAGGAGTTTCATGGTCTTAGGTCTTACACGTAAGCCTTCTTTGTGAGTAGTATACGGTAGAGTTAAGTTGCATTCTTTTAGAAAGAGCACAGTTGCAAAGATCCGGTGGACAAGGGAATGACTATGCACTCCAGTATTCTTGCCTGAGGAATCCCATGTTAAGAGGAGACTGGTGGGCTACAGTCCGTAGGATCACAAAGACTCAGACATGGCTGAGTAACTAAGCACACACTCACGCAGAGTTTAGAAACTTATTCTCAAAAGAAGGGTCTTATTTCTACAGCCTGCCATTCATACGGGCTTAATTCGATGTTACTTTTCTGTTCACAGTCTCAGTGGTGAAATGTTTTCCGTTTTCATCTCTACTGCCCTTGCTGGATGAATCCCATGCCCTTAGTGGAATTATTTTCATACTGGAATTATCCCCAGGAAATCAACAGAATCTGAAATAGCAATAGTTTATTATTACTCAACAACCTTTTCAATGTGATATATGCTAACTTTGTAACTTTTAAATTCTGTATCTCAAGGATCACAAGTCATTCTTTCTTTCCCAAATGTAATAGTTTCTTCTTAGACTTCAGTTACATTATGGCTTTCTTTTTTTTTTTTAAACACTTGATCCTACCCACCTCTTTGTACCTAGTCTTCTACACTTTTATAATCTTTTGACTTTATTTCATGTCTTTAGCAATAAAACTTTTTAAACATCCTAATGACACCATTCTCAGATTTTAAAAGTCAGCTTTCCTTGGATACCAATCACTTCCTCTATTGTGTCAAAAAGCCAAGGTCTACATGGTTTTGGTGAAGTTTCCTCCTTCTCATCTCTTGAGGATAAACTCCGGTCTCCAGGATCTGCTGAAGTTGAACTCCTTGGGCACAGTGATTAGTTCAAAAGTGGGCAGTTCTAGAACTCTCATCAGTCTTAGGAATTTTTTCACATTTTGTGGGGTGAGGTGGCTCTTTCCTCCTGAACTGGAATCTGGAGAGATGCAAGTGCTCAGGTGCTGGCAGCCACTCTGTCACCGAGTGTTATGTGAGAATTCATCCCACCTAGGAGAGAGGGATGAGCCACAACAGACAGATAATATTGCCTTTGCATCTCATTACCAGGAGTGGTTTCACAAGCCAGAGCATTAGTGCAATCACACAGGGCCCTACAAAGTTTAATGCTTTGAAATCACTCTTTTGAATTGTTAATGATTGTATCTTCAAAGTGTGAGTGAAGTCCAGTGGGACAGTAGAGCAAGTGTAGAAGCCCATGAGTGGTTCTGCCTCCTGCCAGCTCCTTCCCTCCCTAGGGCAAGCTCTCACCTGCTTGCTCCCGGGTTCCTATGCCTTGGGCACCACCCCAGTTCCTGATCCCTGTACTTCTTTTTTTTTTTTTTGCTGCACTGAGTCTTCATTGCGGAGCAGTCTCTTCATTGCTGTGTGCCAGCTTTCTCTAGTTGGGGAGGGCAGGGGCTACTCTCTAGTTGTCGTGCACGAGCTTCTCATTGCAGTGGCTTCTCTTATTGCAGAGTGGGGGCTCTCAGGTATGTGGGCTTCTGTAGTTGCTGCTCACAAGCTTTAGACAGCAGGCTCAGTAGTTTTGGTGCACGGATTTAGTTGCCCTGCAGCATGTGGGATCTTAGTTTCCAGACCAAGGATCAAACTCGTGTCCCCTGCATTAGCAGGCAGATTCTTAACCACCTGACCACCAGGGAGGTCCCCTGACCCCTATACTCTTTGGCCCTTCTTCAATAGCTGTTGTCCTCTGCCATGTTCCATCTTGGGGTAGCATGGAAGTGAGACAGAATGGGGGTCTCAATACACCATTACCCTTAACCCCCAGCAAGGACCTGGATGCAATTAGGAAGAGGGTTGTGTTGGCAGGCGCCCTGAAATATCCTAGAGTGGGGCTAAGTGGTGGGCATTCTACCCCAGGCTGGGAGCACCAAAGTGTGTTCAGCAGTCATTCAACTCAGCAGGACCTAAGTGGGGTCCCAGAGTGGAAGTTGCAGTTCTTGCATCGGGGGTTGGTAAACATGTTCACCATGGATGGGGCAGTGGAAAAAGAGGTTGATTTTGCCTCCTCCAGAGGACTCCTAATGTATTTTTCACTAGATCCTGCATTAGAGAAGGCGATGGCACCCCACTCCAGTACTCTTGCCTGGAAAATCCCATGGACGGAGGAGCCTAGTAGGCTGCAGTCCATGGGGTCGCGAAGAGTCGGACACGACTGAGAGACTTCACTTTCACTTTTCACTTTCACACATTGGAGAAGGCAATGGCAACCCATTCCAGTGTTCTTGCCTGGAGAATCCCAGGGACGGGGGAGCCTGGTGGGCTGCCATCTATGAGGTTGCACAGAATCAGACATGACTGAAGCGACTTAGCAGTAGCAGCAGCAGCAGATCCTGCATATTCTATAGCTGGCCTTGCCTTTCGTCCTTAGATCTTTCAACTAATGTGATAAAGTCAATTCTATTTTTTGTTTAAGATTCCTCAAGTTGGATTTTCTTTCAGAGGTCTAATGGGCATACTCATGTTTTCTGCTCAGTTCTGGGCCAGCTGACACATGTCAATCTCTGGTTACCACTCTGGTGACAGCTGTTTTCTGTTCTCACCAATCACCTGTTGCCTCATCTCAGTGCTTCTTCGTGCTACTGAGCTACCCATTCCTCTGAGCCCAAGGAGTGGGTGTTAGGCTCTCCCTTAATCCCCTTAAAGCACAGCTGAAACCAGGCTGTTCAAAAATGAGCTTCAGGACTTTACAAAGGTAATATAATAAAGGCATGTAAATCTAAGAGCTCAGTTGTGGACTCTGAGCTCTTCAGGTCCTCCCACTCAGCCCCTGGTCTGCCATCATGTTGCAGGAGCCATATGAGACCCCTTGTTGGATTAAGGTTTTGCACATGTTGCCCACACCCCCAAGAATCTAACCCACATTTTCCTGAAGCCCTTAGACAGGGGGATCTCCCTGGCAGTCCTTCTCAAGAACTGCAAAGCAAAAGTTTTAATGGTACCCCTGGTTTTTAAATTAAATCTGATCCCATTTGCAGCCATCAACATTTTAGAAATATAGTAACAGTTCAGTCACAGGGTACCTACTTATATGACACACCTCTTACTTCATATTTGTAATTTGTAAAAATTTCTGTTTCCAACAATTCAGAGGGAAATTATAGACTGGTCTTACTCAATAATATAGATGTTATTGAGTAATAGCACCCTGCCTTACGTGTTAGCAAAAGGAATTCAGGACTGTTATGACTAAATAGGACTTATGGAAGAATTTGAACAATAGTCAAATATTAGAAAACCTAATGTAAAAACAATTATATAATCCTCTCAAAAATACAGGAAAATTTACCACCAAGTTACGATTTTGAAAAAAACAAACTTTTGGGAAACTAGCCATGAAAAGAAATATCCTTACCCTAACAAAATTTACCTATAAATGATGAAGATTTAGTACCTTTTCTATTAAACTCAGGATCAAGGTATGGATTCCATTATTATATCTTGTATTTAACTCTACTCTGCAGATCTTAACTAGCAAGCTAAGGAAGGAGGGAAGGAAGAAAGGGGAAAAGAAGGAAGAAAAACAACTGTAAGGAAAGAATCAAAGTGAAAAAGTGAAAGTGAAAGTCACTCAGTCATTTCCAACTCTTTGCAACACCGTGGACCATATAGTCCATGAAATTCTCCAGGCCAGCATACTGGAGTGGGTAGCCTTTCCCTTTGCCAGGGGATCTTCCCAACCTAGGGATCGAACCCAGGTCTACCACATTGCAGGTGGATTCTTTACCAGCTGAGCCACAAGGAAAAAAATCAAAAGTCTTCACAAATCATAGTGCCCTTGTTGCATATGAAAGGGCATGAATATTGACAGGTGTTGTATTAGAAATAACGAGAATGTTTATCAGTACTGTTAGGTAATAGATCAATTTGAGAATACACAAAATATTTAAGGCAACAGTGTCCTATAACTAGTAAAAACAAATTAGGAGGTGTAATTTTTAAAGACTCACAATAGCAAAAGTTATATAAAATATTATAAGAAATTTCTTAAAATGTACAGGAAGATATAAAATAAGACCTACATAAAAGATGAAATAGACCATATTGATGAATGGGAGGATTTACTATTTCAAATATACCATATATACTTCAATTAATCTGATGTGAATTTTTACTTATGCTAAAATAGATTGTTTACTCTATCAGTTCAGTTCAGTCGCTCAGTTGTGTCTGACTCTTTGTGACCCCATGAACCGTAGCACGCCAGGCCTCCCTGTACATCACCAACTCCCGGAGTCCACCAAAACCCATATCCATTGTGTCGGTGATGCCATCCAGCCATCTCATCCTCTGTCATCCCCTTCTCCTCCTGCCCTCAATCTTTCCCAGCATCAGGGTCTTTTACAATGAGTCAGCTCTCCACATGAGGTGGCCAAAGTATTGGAGTTTCAGCTTTAACATCAGTCCCTCCAATGAACACCCAGGGCTGATCTCCTTCAGAATGGACTGGTTGGATCTCATTGCAGTCCAAGGGGCTCTCAAGAGTCTTCTCCAACACCACAGTTCAAAAGCATCAATTCTTTGGCGCTCAGGTTTCTTTATAGTCCAACTCTCACATCCATACATGACTACTGGAAAAACCATAACCTTGACTGGACGGACCTTTGTTGGCAAAGTAATGTCTCTGCTTTTGAATATGCTATCTAGGTTGGTCATAACTTTCCTTCCAAGGAGCAAGCATCTTTTAATTTCATGGCTGCAATCACCATCTGCAGTGATTTTGGAGCCCAGAAAAGTAAAGTCAGCCACTGTTTCCACTGTTTCCCCATCTATTTCCCATGAAGTGATGGGATCAGATACCATGATCTTAGTTTTCTGAATGTTGAGCTAGCTTTAAGCCAACTTTTTCACTCTCCACTTTAACTTTCATCAAGAGGCTCTTTAGTTCTTCTTTACTTTCTGCCATAAGGGTGGTATCATCTGCATATCTGAGGTTATTGATATTTCTCCTGGCAATCTTGATTCCAGCTTGTGCTTCTTCCAGCCCAGCGTGTCTCATGATGTACTCCGCATATAAGTTAAATAAGCAGGGTGACAATATACACCCTTGACGTACTCCTTTTCCTATCTGGAACCAGTCTGTTGTTCCATGTCCAGTGCTAACTGTTGCTTCCTGACCTGTATACAGGTTTCTCAAGAGGCAGATCAAGTGGTCTGGCATTCCCATCTCTTTCAGAATTTTCCACAGTTTTTTGTGATCCACATAGTCAAAGGTGTTGGCATAGTCAAAGTTTACTCTCATATATTATCAAAATCCCAAAGGATTTCTTTTGAGCACTGGATAAGTTTAACCTGAAATTATTACAGATGAGTAAAGGTGAGAGAAAAAAGGTAAAGATTACTCTAATAAGTAGCAACATTTAATTTGAATCTATAATAATTATTTCAGAGTGGTATTGGTGCAGATAGTCAAATAGGTCAGTCTTTCTATGTACCATTGTTACATTGTTGGAATGAGAGTCCCAAAACATGGTTGCATATAAATGAGTACTTTCTGTATTTCACATATGTATAATCAGTGAGTGATGGTGGACACTTCAATAATGATACTGAGTTTGAGGAGGTGAAGGTGATCATTCCTTTACAAAATCAAATACATTTAGATACTTGTTTTATACTGGACACACAAAAGTAACAATACAGTTGGATGCCACCAATCTACATGTTACAAATACAAGAAGCAATCACCAGGCTCCCCGTCCCTGGGATTCTCCAGGCAAGAACACTGGAGTGGGTTGCCATTTCCCTCTCCAATGCATGAAAGTGAAAAGTGAAAGGAAAGTTGCTCAGTTGTGTCTGACTCTTCGCGACCCCATGGACTGCAGTCCACCAGGCTCCTCTACCCATGGGATTTTCCAGGCAAGAGTACTGGAGTGGGGTGCCATTGCCTTCTCCACCTAAAAGTAGTACAGGAACACATATATGAACTTACAGTGTAAAAACATTCATGGGAAGATTTCTCATCCATTTTAGGATTGTGGAAGGGAGGATATGGGAGGTCTTTAGCTGTATCTCTAATATTCTATCTCTTTGCAAAAAAATAAGAAACATGGCAAAATACAAACAGTTTAATAATGTGGTCAATAGGTATTGTAATATCTTTTTGTAACTTTTTGTACTTTTCTGTATATTGAAATAGCCTATAATTTAGGAGGGAAAAAAAGCAATTACTATAATGGACAGGTCAGTCAACATGTATTTATCCACTGAACTCACCACTTAAGCAGAATAAAGGAGAGGGGAAAAAAACATATGAACATTTCAATAAATGCAGAGAAAGCTTCTGTTAAAGTCAATAACTATTTGTGATAAGTGGGGAAAAATATTCAGTATATTAGGAATAGAGGTAAGCTCTCTAATCTGATAAAGGACATTAAACAAAGTACAACTAACATAATAACCATAATAACTTTTTACTAAATATTTAATGTTTTACCCTCTATGCATAGAAACAAGAGAAATATATTCACTCTTATTTCATCCAGTCAACATTGCACTGGAGGCTCTAGTCAGGGAAAAGAAGGCAAGAAAAAAGAAATGAAAGACATACCACTAGAAAAGTAAATTTTATTGTTGTTTTTATTCACAAATGACATGATTAGATATATAGAAAAACCAAAGGACTCAACACATAAACTACTAGTTAGTGAAATTAGTAAGGTTTCTGAATACAAGGTCAAAATGTAAAAGCAAATTGTGTTCCAGGGACAAAAATTTGTAAAATTCATCATAATTCAGATTTTTTGAGAGAAATTAAGGGAGTCATAATTAAATGGAGGATGCGTGCATACCAAGTTGCTTCAGTTGTGCCCAGCTCTTTACGAGCCTATGAACTGTAGCTCACCAGGCACCTCTGTTGATGGCATTCTCCAGGCAAGAATACTGGAGTTGGTTGCCATGCCCTCCTCCAGGGGATCTCACAGACCCAGGGATCAAACCCACATCTCTTATGCCTCCTGCATTGGCAGGCATGTTCTTTACCACCAGCTCCACCTGGGAAGCCCTAAATGAAGGATATCTACATATAAATATAAGTATTTATATAAGTATCCATATCTAATAAATATAAATGTCCATATTCAAGAAGAAAGCAACCTGATCTTGCCTTCATTCTTGTCCGCTTCCAGGCATCCTCTACATTGTCCAGAATCAGGGGTCTGCAGTGGAGGTGAGCTTGGCTTGACCTCCTTGGTTTAAAACTCCTGAGCAGTTGCCTTGTTATTTGAAGCAGAGGTTATAAGCAAGACCCCTGTAAAGGACATGGATGAGACTCCTTGCAGATTTTTGTGTATCTGTTTGCAGTCTCTGCTTGACCCTCTCTTGGCTTCCTGCAGTTGGTGACTGGGCTGTCGTCACCTACTTGCACAGGGAGTTCAAAGTGCCTAGAGGTTTCCATTGTGTAGGGTGGCCCTAAACCATGACTGATGGACATGGGAGCAAGAACGCTAAAAGCAAGCCCCCTCGCTTCAGGTCGGGATAACTGAGACGTCACTTCCACTCCAAAAGCTCCTGCAGGTGAGCTGGAAGCTGTTGTAATCCCTCCCCTGCTTGGATTCTTGCCGGGCCTGCCCTGCTTCCTCCATTTCCAGATTGTCTTCTGGGTGCAGCACCTTCTAAATAAACACCTTGCATACAAATCCTCATCTCAGGATTTACTTCTTGAGGCCTGACCTAAGACACTCCACTTTGCCAAATTTAGATTTCAAATATTGCTTGTAATATATAAATTTCAAACTGAGTATTTTTAAACTGCATTTACTAACGCGACTTGGTTTTTACCACTTCCTTCTGGTTTATTTTCATCCTGTTTTGTTTACTGACCTTCTCTGCCCTATCCGTGAAGGCATTTGAGGGTTTAACCCCTGACCTATGGGCTGTCCACCAGGGAAGGCTGATTTAGGGCCCTTGACCCGGTCACCTCATTATACATGTCCCACTTCATCTCCCACCTCGGGCGCAGACACCTTCATTTCCTGCGACCACTTAACATCATCACAGCCCCCATCCACGCAGGCACTTGCTCAGTGTTGTCCCTTTACCTGTGATTCTTGGACTGAATGAAAGATTCTCCCCTACTTTATTTTAGTTTTTGTAAGCTCCTTTATTATTTTTATTTTTATAATTACTTTTTGTGTTGGAGTATAATTGCTTTACAATGTTCTGCTGTACAGGTGAATCAGTTATATGTTTTCATATATCTCCTCCTTGTTGGGGGATATATCCCCTACTCATATATGAATGGGGATATATCCCCATTCATATATCCCCCCAGCCCACCCCCTAGGTCACCACAGCGCACTGAGCTGAGCTCCCTGTGCTACACAGAAGGTTCCCACGAGCTGTCTGTTTTACACACTGCTGTATACATGTCAAGGCTGCTGTCCCAATATGCCTCACCCTCCCTTTCCCCTGTTTGTCCACGTTCCATTCCCTAGGTCTGCATCTCTATTCCTTCCCTGCAAACAGGCCCATCTGTACCATCTTTCTAGAGTCTATTGTACAGACTGAAGTAAGTCAGAAGGAAAAAAATAAATATTGCATATTAACACATGTATATGGAATCTAAAAAGATATTATAATTACTTTTTTATTGGTGTGCAGTTAATTTACAGTGTTGTGTTAGTTTCTGCTGTACAGCAGAATGAATTAGCTACACATATACATATATCCACTTTTTTTTTTAAGATTCTACCGCCATAGAAGTCATTACAGAGTATTGATAGAGTTCCCTATGCTGTGTTGTTGGTTCTTATTATTTACTCTCTCCTTCTTTAGATCCACCTAACAAAATCCTGTTCATCAAGGCCCTCATCAAATGCTGCATCCTCTGGAGAAGCTGTTTCTCCAGCCCTGCCTGGGCTCCTCCAGCACCCTGTCCACATGTCTGTGACTTGACATAACGTATCAGAGTGGAATCGGAAGGGCATCTGGGATTAACTTCCTAGACGGAGAGAGAGGGTGAGGGTGTCTGGGCAGAAAAACAGCATGAGAAAAGATCTGGTGGCGGGCTGGGAAGAGGTGGATCGAGTGGAGCATCATGTGTTAGAGAAACTGACTAAAGACCTGCGCTGGGGGAGGTTGGAAACCGGGAGGGATGGGTGGAAGGTGAGAAGGACAGGTGACGAGGACATGCAGCAGTTTCTAGTTTGGAATTCATGGATGAACATGGGGAGATAAGGAAGTGCCTCCAAAATGCTTTTGCGTCACTTCCTGAGGCCAGAAGAGTATGAGCTGCAGGCAGAGGGTGGCTGGTGTGGCTTCATCATAGGCTCCTCTGCCCAGTTAGTTCATAAAACCGAGGTTTCTTAGGAACCATGGTCACAGGGGCCAGAGCTTGCCTTGACAGCTTCATTTGGGAAAAGAAAAAAAAAGTTTGTAATAATTGAAAGCCTGAGAACAGAAAGGTCAAAAATTAAAAAGCCCGTAGTGCTCTCAGGACCCTGTAGCCTTCTTTGACTTAGCAAGTGTTCTTTCTAATTATCTATACTCCAAAGTTGTGGGTCTCAAAGTGTGGTCTCAGGACCATCAGCATCATCTGAGAACTTGTTAGAAATACAGATTCTTGGGCTCCACTCCAACCTGTGCTGTGCTGCGCTTAATTGCTCAGTTGTGTCTGACTCTTCAAAACCCCATGGACTGTATCCCACCAGGTTCCTTCTGTCCGTGGGGATCCTTCCGGTAAAAATACTGGAGGGGGTTTCTCTCCTCCAGGGGATCTTCCCCACCCAGGGATCAAACCCAGGTCTCCTGCATTGCAACCTACCTAATCAGAAACTGGAAGTGGGGCCAGAAATATGTTTTCACAAGTCTTTCATATGATTCAAATGCATGTTTAATGCACTGATTGGAAGCCTGCAAAGCCCTCTCAGAGTCATTATCACAGTGGTTCTCCCTGGAAACCCCAAATACATCTTTCTTGCACGCACAGTGCATTTGAGGGTATTAGGGGTACCAAAGGATGCGATTTCCAGCATGCAGGTCCAGGTCGGTTGCCTCTGTGGGACAGCCCACTTTCTTTGAGTAGGATGTGCCTCCCACCATCTCATGTGGTCCCTGTGAGACCCCAAACCCTCAAGAGAAAGAAAAGACATCTTTGCCACCTCTACTCTGAGCATTCTCCCGCTCTGTGACAAGCCACAGGACAGACATTCAAAGCGATGACTTGCATGACCCTAACTGCTATGAGAAAATATATTCAGCACAATTCACCTGGCTTCAGTTGGAAACCAGTGAGGGTGTCCTAGTAGACTTTTGACCCATTAGGGATGTTGCCCCATTTAAAAAATTATGCACACAGATAAAATAGGCAAGGATTTTTTAAACAATAAAGAACTATTTAAAATGTAAGAATCATGACCCTTTTGATAAACATCATCGAATGTACTGTCAACACTATTTTCCATACGTTATTGCATTCAACCCTTATAACAAAGGTACAGACTTGGTTTTTTCCTTCTCATTTTGCTCAAGGAGGAAAACTTAGTTTCTCATGTAATCATGGTCATGGTCACTCTCTTGCTTCAAATCTTTCAGTTAATGTCCATCAATCTATAACAGTGTGTCTCAGCTGTGGTTGCGCATTAGAACACCTGGGGGATTTAAAATCCTGATGTTCAGCCCTGACCCCAGACTAGTTAGAATCCCTGGGGGGATGGGCCTGGCATTTTTTAAAGTCTTCCAGATGGTTCCAATGCACATTCCATTTGGACAATCACACTCCGGTCTCCTTAGTGTCGCCTACAAATGCTTAAATGCTCTGGCTCCTACCTACTTGTCGAAACATGTCCTGTTCCTTCTTTCCAGGGCTTAGCATCCTGATCTCTTTCTGTTCCTCAGCTGTATTTCAATGGCTTCATCACTTCCAAGCCTTTGCAATTGTTGTTCCTCCTGCCAGGACGCTTCTTTCCTTACTTTTACATATTCATTTATTTGGCTGTGTGGCACCTGGACCCCCGGTTGCTGTGCATGGACCCCAGAGCACACAGGCTTAGCAGTTGCCACCCTCGGACTTAATTACCCTGAAGCACATGGGATCTTAGTTCCCCAACTACGAATTGAACCTGTGTCCCCTGTCTTGCCAGGTGGATTCTTAACTACTGGACTACCAGGGAAGTCCCCCAGATGCTTCTTTTAGCAACTCTTCATGTGGTTGACCCGGTAGCACCCTTCAGGTCTCAGCCCAAATGTTTCCTCTTCTAACGGCACATCTTTGGCCTCGTCATCTGAAGTGATTCTCAGTGTCATCCTCACTGATCTCTTTGCTTTATCTCTTTGGAAGCATGTTTTACAACCGTGATTATATATTTGCTGAAATGTGTGTTTTGTTGGTCTTAACACCATTTAAATGAAGGGCCCAGAAAGCATACGATTCTTCACTACCATATCTTCAGTGTTTGGAAGGGTATCTGTTTCAACAAATATTGCTGGAATAAATGAATGGAGGAGACTGAATAAACTCAGAGGGTTAAGGTGATAAATCCTCAGCCATATAAGTGTATTAATATTGATATTAATATTTGAACCCCAATGTTTGGATTCAAGATTCATCAGTTTTTCTAATACCTTCGAATTGACCATTTCTGCTTTCACTCTGTTCATACATGTTTAAACACATAAGGTTAGAAAAAAAACATACCGTTCCTAATAAGGAACCTGAAACTTGGTGATAGGAGTTTACCTTCTGTGATGTGCAAGGAGTACGTGAGTAGGCACAGTACAAGACCAGCTGTGTAAATAGCATCACCTCCAGTCCAGTTTAAATGAAGTCAGTAAATTATGCTTCCAGACCCTAAACCATTTATTACACCATGCTAGAGGAGAAGAAAAAAAAAAAAAAAGGAATGTTCAGACAGCTAATTTCTCTGCTCAGGCCTTTCATTAAAAACCAAATGGAAGCGGGGCCCTGTGGAAGAACGTGGTGCCTGGTATAACTGTGGGAGACACATTCTTTGAAAATTGGAATAATCAGATGGTGGTTCACCTTCTTCAGTCAGTTCTCGTGGGCTGACCCCCAGCCCACAGCGTGCCCTGGAGGAGACACAGAGGACCAGGCCAGCCCTCTGCCGGCAGAAGCAGTAACACTTATGTTGATAACAATGAGTCACCTGTGTCAGCTCTTTGGGAAATAGCTGTTAGGTGTCGGGGAACGGTAATATTTTTCTCCCTCTCCATTGTTTTCTGACAATGGAAATGCACCTGCAAATAACATTGCATTGGCTTTAAGTGCACCAGAGAGTCAGCTTTTACTCTCTTGCTACCGCAATAAAATAATCATATCCAGTATTGGTATCAGAGAAGGCTAAGTCTAGGCAGCCATGGCTGAGGTTGGGTATCAGTCTTCACCCGACTAGCATTTGATCTTAAAGAGTGATTGAGGCGCAGGGGGTACTTGCTTTCAAGAACAATAATTTGCTTTCAGTACCCATCATTTTCATTGAGCTTTGCTCTGATGACAAGAGTTGTTTTCACATGAGAGAAGAGGAATCTGCAACTTGCCAAAGATCCCTCCGTTACTGATATCAGAGCTGAGATTCAAACCCAGGCAAAGCATAATTCATACTGCATTGCCTCTCTCTGTGTTAATAATAATATGAATAACAGTAATAATAATATGGTTAATATTAGTAATAATATTTTTTTAATATTGAAAGTGAAAGTTGCTCAATCATGTCTGACTCCTTGCAATCCCCTAGACTGTAGCCCTCCAGGCTCCTCCATCCATGAAGTTTTCCACGCAAGAATAGTGGAGTGGGTGGCCATTTCCTATTTCAGGGGCTCTTCTTCACCCAGGGATCAAACCCAAGTCTCCGGCATTGCAGGCAGATTCTTTACCATCTGAGCTACCAGGGAAGTAGAGTCGTCAATTGTTGGGGGTAGGAGGATTGGTTTCAGGACCCCCATTGACACCAAAATTCACAGATGCTCCCTTACATAAAATGGCACATTATTTGCGTATAACCTAAGCACATCCTTCTGTGTGCCTTAAAAAAAAAATGTTGATTGATTTGGCTGTGCCAGGTCTTAGGTGCAGCATGCAGGATCTCTAGTTGTGACATGTGAACTCTTAGTTGTGACATGTGAACTCTTAGTTGTGACATGTGAACTCTTAGCTGTGACATGTGAACCCTTAGTTGCAGCATGTGGGATCTACTTCCCTGACCAGGGATCAATGTCCCCTGCATTGGAAGCTCAGAATCTTAGTCATGGATCACCAAGGAAGTCCCCTCTTGTGTGCTTTAAATAACCTCGAGATTACTTATGAAACCTGATACAATGTAAATGCTATGTAAATAGTTACCAGCATGTGTCAAATTCAAGTTTTGCTTTTTGGAACATTCTGAAACTTTTTTTCCCCCCAAATATTTTCAATCTGTAGTTGGTTGACTCTGTGGATATGGAGGGCTGACTGTATATGATGCTATAAGCCCTCACACATATAATTTTATCTAAATCTCATAAGAAGTCATTTAATTCTCACCGTGATCTTACCATGTAGAAACTATTACTCTACTGATGCAAATACTAAGGGTCAGAAAGTTCAGTGGCTTGCCTGTATAGTCGATAAGTGGCAGAGCTATAGTTTGAATATTCTTCTTTCAACCCCTTTTCACTCTTCCCTGTACTCCACACAACCTAGGCTAGAAATCATCAGGCCTCTCACAGCATCAGGCATACTGAACCCAGAGATATGAAATCCAGTTAGCTACCAGGTCATTGTGTGACCTTTGAATGAGCCCTGTCTCCCATCCCATGGCTTGCCAGGCTGCCCAGTTTCTTTCTTAATTCCCACTCTCGTGTGCTTGCCCACTGCAGAGAAGCTACAACAAGACACATAAAGCCACCATCTAATTTCAAATTAGATTCTTTCATATACCTAGACAGCATATTAAAAAGCAGAGACATTACTTTGCCAACAAAGATCGTGTAGTCAAAGCTATGGTTTTTCCAGGAGTCATGTATGGATGTGAGAGTTGAACCATAAAGAAAGCTGAGCACTGAAGAACTGATGCTTTTGAACTGTGGTTTTGAAGATTCTTGAGAGTCCCTTGGACTGCAAGGAGATCCAACCAGTCCGTCCTAAAGGAAATCAGTCCTGACTATTCATTGGAAGGACTGATGCTGAAGCTGAAACTCCAATACTTTGGCCACCTCATGTGAAGAACTGACTCACTGGAAAAGACCCTGATGCTGGGAAAGATTGAAGGTGGGAGGAGAAGGGGACAACAGAGGATGAGATGGTTGGATGGCATCATTGACTTGATGGACACAAGTTTGAGTAAGCCTTGGGAGTTGGTGATGGACAGGGAAGCCTGGCATGCTGCAGTTCATGGGGTTGCAGATTCAGACACGACTGAGCAACTGAACTGAACTCAACTGATATGTGATTTCAAACTGAAATCACCTAGTTTGAACATTAATGATGAAAGCAAACTCTCTCTAGACACAAGTCTCAGGGAGAGAGAAAAAGGGGGTGCTGCAGGAAGAGGAGCAGAGGGATACCCTGTAGTCTTTTCACTGTGGCTCCAGGGAGAGGAGCCAGCGGCTTGTTTCCTCACCCCCTGCACTGCTCACGAGGGGCCCTGGGAAAACAACAACAAAACCAACCTGGAGCTGAGAACATAATCACATGAACTTGAAAACGAGGTAAAGACCAAATTAAAGCAGGAAGACTTAGGCATAAATACAAATGGATGGCTATCACCAAAGCTCTGCGGCAGCAAGTTAAAAAGAAAGTAAGGGGGATTCTCATGCTACTAAAGTAAAATCTGGAAGAAAAAAAAAATGGGGGAGGTAGCAGGGAGGCAGAGTGCGCAGGTCGAGATTCTTCACGGGGCTCCCAAAAGAGTCATCTGGTTCTGTGCAAAATGAAGTTTTAGGCTCCAAATCTGAGTTGGTAAGAAACCCAGTCCCTCCTACCCCCATGGTGCTTCTGTAGGTGCCCATGCAAGGCCAGCAGCCACTGCTGCCTTCACACCTCTAATGCTTCAGAGGAGTCCACAGTCACACTGAGTCTTAAGTGCCCTGATGAAAATAAATATTTTTTTGCTCCATTGAACTTTCATTGCTCCTCCACCTAGATGCTGGCACTGCCTCCTCAGGTATGAACTAGTCTCAAATCTCTTGATTTTTTTTGCTCCTAGATGTCCACATATCACATGGTAGCTATTGCCTAACTGGTCACGCGTCATTCACCAAAAACTTAAAAAAATTATTCATTCATGCTGAAGCTGAAGCTCTATACTTTTGCCATGTTATGCAAAGAGCCGACTTGCTGGAAAAACACCCGGATTCTGGGAAAGATCGAGGGCAGGAGGAAAAAGGGACAAGAGAGGATGAAATGGTTGGATGGCATCAATGATTCCATGAGTTTGAGTAATCTCTGGGAGATAGTGAAGGACAGAGAAGCCTGGTGTGCTGCAGTCCATGAGGTCGCAGACAGACAGGACTGAGCAACTGAACAGCAACGTTAGGCATTTACCGAGCACCTGCTGGGCACCCAGCTCTGTTCTAGGTGCTCGTACCCTGTGATGGAATAAGAGCAGACATAATCTGCTGCTCAGGCAGAGCTTGGGGAGACAGCCATTAAAAATATAAGTAAGTAATGCTAGGAAGTGTTTTGAAAGGAAACTAACAGGGCCTGAAGTTGGGAAAATAACAGAGGTGTTAGCATACATGAATCTAAAAAACCTGAAAACCAAGGACAAAGAATCCCCCAAAGACCCTGAGTCACGGAAGGGCTTGGCATCTTCATGAAGCCACAGATCAAAGTGAGAAGGTGATGAGAAAGGGGAGGAGTAATGTGAGACCGAGTTGGAAAGGCAGGATGGGCTTCATGACCTGCTACCTTGTGGCCATGGATGGTGCGTTGCAGTTTCACACAGGAGGTGATGGAAAGCCGAGGAAGGATTGAAGCAGGAGAGTGATCCCCGTTGGATCCCTGGTGTATGGCTACAGTACCACATTTTTCATCCTTTCATCAGTTGATAGATATTTGGGTTGTTTCTATCTTTTGTTTATTGTGAATAGTACTGTTATGAACAGTCACAGACAAGTTTTTGTTTGAACACCTATTTTCAGTTCTTTGGAATATATATACCTAGGAGTGGAATTGCTGGATTGTATATTAATTAAACGTTAAGCTTCTCAAGGGACTGCCAAAATCTCCCCCAGTAGCTGCATTGTTCTGCCTTCCCACATCTATGTATGAGAATTCTAATCTCTCCACATCCTCTACATGCTATAGCAAGGATGAAGCTTGAATATAGTATGCTAATGAAAAACTCAGGCACAAAAGTCCTTTAATCATATGGCTATGTTTATATGAAATCTCTAGGACAGGTAAAAATCCATACAGACAGAAGGCAGACTGGTGGTTGCCAATGGTTGAGGAGAAGGGGAAATGGGGAAGGACTTCTTGACAGGTGCAAGGTTTCCTTTGGGCGTGATGAATTAGAGCTCTCATCCTAAACTCTGGAACTAGGTAGCGGTGATGGTTCTACACTCATGTGAATGCATCAATACTTAATGCACCTGATGGCTAAAATGGTCAGTTTTATATTGTCTGTCTTCTATTGCAATAAAAAAGAATGCCTAGCAATTGATGGAGAATTATTAATAGTTAAGAAGGAGACTGAAGAAGGAGATGACATCTTCAGTAGAAGGAGACTCTGAGAGGAAGGAACCAAAGATGTCATTCAAAGAGGAATGGAATTCCGTTCAGTGGATGCTTTGTCGGTCCTTCACGCTACCTCTTTTGCCTTTTCCCATCAATATCCTTGTACCCACTGATTCATCTCTAGGCCTCTCCTCCTGCTGAGTCCTCTTTGGTACCAGAGGTATCCGTGTCTTATTACATTTGTTAAATAAATAAATGAGTAGCATCAGGTGGCTTAAGGCTGTGTGTGTGGACCTGCTGAGCGGCTATCATTACACCATCCTCCCCATTCTCCTACCTCAGCCAACCAAGGATTGTCAGCCACATGGAAGGAAAAAGGCCCTGAAATCAATACAATATTTATCAGGAAGGTGCTGAAGCGTGGCCAGCCAAGAAACAATCTGCTGACTCGGAAGCATGGGGAGGGCTTCTCCGGCCAGGCTACTGCCTGCCGGAGCCTGGTGGAAGCCCCAGAAAGACAAATTGCAGTCATCAATCCCAGGGAAGGGAGACTTGAGTCTACTTCCTGTATCCGCAGGAGGGAGAAAGAGTTACAATCCCAGAGCTCTGTTGCTGAGAAGGTAATGAGGATCCTTCCACGCTGGATGACAGTCGACTTGAAAGCAAGTTGGAAATCGCACTGTTTCCTATTAACAGCTTGACGTTATGTGCTGTGGGGTCAACACGGGCCAGGCCTGTTGGTGTGGCTTTGCGGAGAAGGTGCTCTGATCCCATTAATGTGGGCTCTGCTTCCTCTGACCCTCACACGGATAAGCACTGCTGCCATCCACTTGCACAAAGATCCAGTACAAGAAGGAGGGCTCAGAACCATGATAAATAAACACAGCAGACTTAGGCAAGCATCATTCTTTGTATTCTCATCTCCAATAATACTATCCTGCAAGTCAGTTACTATGGAGCCCAGTGCTGGGCATCGTTACCTGTCATTACTAAAAAGAAAAGCTTTCTTTGTTTCTTTAAAACAAAACAAAACATTTATTTATTTTTAATTGGAAGACAATTGCTTTACGATAGTGTGTTAATTTCTGCCAAACGTAAACATGAATCAGCCATAGGTATACATGTATCCCCTCCCTCTTGAACCTCCGTCCCACCTCCCACATCATCCCACACCTCTAGGTTATCACAGAACCCCAATTTGAGCTCCCTGCACCATACAGCAAATACCTACCTGGCTATCTATTTTAAATATGGTAGGTATATGTCTCTCCCTCCATTAGTCCCACCCTCTCCTTTGCCCCCGTGTCCACAAGCCTGTTCTCTATGTCTGCATCTCCATTGCTGCCCTGCAAATAGGTCATCAGTACCATCTTTCTAAATTTCATATGTATGCATTAATATGTGATATTTGTTTTTCACTTTCTGACTTACTTCACTTTGTATAATAGGCTCTGTGCTGTGCTGTGCTTAGTCACTCAGTTGTGTCTGACCCTTTGTGATCTCATGGACTTTAGCCCACCAGGCTCCTCTGTCCATGGGGATTCTCCAGGCAAGAATACTGGAGTGGGTTGCCATGCCCTCCTCCAGGGAGTCTGCCCAGCCCAGGGACTGAACCCAGGTCTCCAGCACTGCAGGTAGCTCTTTACTGTCTGAGCCACCAGGAAAGTCCAAGAATACCGTAATGAGCAGCCTGTCCCTTCTCTAGGGGATCTCCCGATCCAGTAATCAAACTGGGGTCTCCTGCATTGCAGGCAGATTCTTTACCAGCTGAGCTAACAGAAAAGTCCCATAATACATTCTAGGCTCATCCATCTCAATAGAATTGACTCAAATGCCTTCATCTTTATGGTCGGGTAATATTCCATTGTATATATGTACCACAGTTTCTTTATCCATTCATCTGTCAAGGACATATAGGTTGCTTCCATATCCTAGCTATTGTAAATAGTGCTGCAATGAACATTGGGGTATATGTGCCTTTTTTCATTATGGTTTTCTCAGGATATATGCCCAGTAGTGGGACTGTTAGGTCATCAGTTCAGTTCAATCACTCAGTCGTGTCCAACTCTTTGCGACCCCATGGACTGCAGTATGTCAGGCTTCCCTGTCCATCAGAAACTCCCAGAGCTTGCTCAAACTCATATCCATTGAGTCAGTGATGCCATCCAACCATCTGATCCTCTGTCATTCCTTTCTCCTCCTGCCTTCAATCTTTCCCAGCATCAGGGTCTTTTCCAAGGAGTCAGTTCTTTGAATCATGTGGCCAAAATATTGGACTTTCAACTTCAGCATCAGTCCTTCTAATGAATATTCAGGACTGATTTACTTTAGGATAGACTGGTTGGATCTCCTTGTAGTCCCAAGGACTCTCAAGAGTCTTCTCCAACACCACGGGTAGGTCATATGGTAGTTTTATTCCTAGATTTTTAAGGACTCTCAATACTGTCTTCCACAGTGGCTATATCAGTTTAAATTCTCACCAACCCATTGCAAGAGAGTTCCCTAAGAAAAGCATTTTATAGACATCCCTCAGTAGGAAGCAAAGTAGCAAGGAGAAAAATACCATATTCTCTGAAGCCACACAAACCCAAGTTTAGCCTTTTCCTCCACGACTTCCTAATTGAATGACCTTAGGAAAGTGACTTGGAGAGTGAGACCCTCAGCCTTCCTGTCTGGAAAGTGGACATAACAATATTTATGTCATAAAGCCACTGGGGAGTATATGGTATATGTGTGTTAAGAACTAAGGTATGGCCTGGGTGCTTGGGAAGTTCTGCAATAACACAGTAACACAGTACCTGCAGACAGCGAATGTTCAATATTTTTCAACTCTTATTCTTATTAGAATCACTGTCTTATGCAAAGCAGAGAATTCCATTGCTGTACTGATCTCCCCCAGGAGGAGGGGAGCAAATGCTAATGACTGTCAATAGCTAACTTACTTTTTCTTAACCTTTTTCTCATCAGGACCCACTTCCAGTACTGATCCGGAGTCCTGGCTTGAGTCAAAGCTGCATTTATCCCAGCTGTAGCAGGGAGAGTACTCCAGAGCCCTGGAGAAGGTATACCACCCAGAGGAGACAGAAGTGAGGTCCACCCATGGGTGCTTGTGGGAGGAGAAAGGAAGGGGGTTTGGAGAGAATCTGGGTGCCTCCAGCATGGGTCCCTTGAGTGTTTGATTCACTGTGCAGGTTAAGGGTGCCTTCCCAGGAGATGCTTTCAAAGGACATGCCTAGTGAGGTATCCTCCCTGCATTTGAGACTCCTTGCTCTAGAAAGTGCTGATTATTTCAGCGACAGTGATGACTTGTGACTTTGTTCTGGATGGCAGAGGTGGGCTGGAGGGAGGTTGGGAGCCATGTCACTAAGGCCGGGAATTTAAAGAACGCTTTTATGGCAAGGAAAACCTAAAGGCTGAGACAATAAAAGAATATTCATACCTATTTGATTCATTTAACTTACATGCAGAATACATCATGAGAAACACTGGACTGGAAGAAACACAAGGTGGAATCAAGATTGCCAGGAGAAATATCAATAACCTCAGACATGCAGATGACACCACCTTTATGGCAGAAAGTGAAGAGGAACTCAAAAGCCTCTTGCTGAAAGTGAAAGAGGAGAGTGAAAAAGTTGGCTTAAAGCTCAACATTCAGAAAACAAAGATCATGGCATCCGGTCCCATCACTTCATGGGAAATAGATGGGGAAACAGTGGAAACAGTGTCAGACTTTACTTTTTGGGGCTCCAAAATCACTGCAGATGGTGACTGCAGCCATGAAATTAAAAGACGCTTACTCCTTGGAAGGAAAGTTATGACCAACCTAGATAGCATATTGAAAAGCAGAGACATTACTTTGCCAACAAAGGTCTGTCTAGTCAAGGTTATGGTTTTTCCTGTGGTCATGTATGGATGTGAGAGTTGGACTGTGAAGAAGGCTGAGCATGGAAGAATTGATGCCTTTGAACTGTGGTGTTGGAGAAGACTCTTGCGAGTCCCTTGGACTGCAAGGAGATCCAACCAGTCTATCCTGAAGGAGATCAGCCCTGGGATTTCTTTGGAAGGAATGATGCTAAAGCTGAAACTCCAGTACTTTGGCCACCTCATGCGAAGAGTTGACTCATTGGAAAAGACTGATGCTGGGAGGGATTGTGGGCAAGAGGAGAAGGGGACGACAGAGGATGAGATGGCTGAATGGCATCACTGACTCGATGGACGTGAGTCTGAGTGAACTCCAGGAATTGGTGATGGACAGGGAGGCCTGGTGTGCTGCGATTCATGGGGTGGCAAAGAGTCGGACACGACTGAGTGACTGATCTGATCTGATTTGATTCACAATGGATTCAAACTGGAAATGTCTAAATGTCCATCAACAGTACAATGATGAATGTGCTACATATGATTTCACTTATGTAAAGTTCAAAATTCAGCCAAACAAGTTGATGGGTATACATATGAGAATATTAGTTACCTTGTGACGGGAGTGACTGGGACAAGGGGTCCTGGAATGTTCTATTTCTTTCTTTTTTTGTTGTTGAAGTATATTTGACTTACAATGGTGTGTTAGTTTCAGGTGTATAGCAAAATGATAACTTTTTTCAGATGTTTTTCAGATTATATCCCTTATAGTTTATTACACAATACTGAGTTTATATCCCTGTGCTATACAGGAGGTTCGTATTGGTTATCTATTTTATATGAAGTTGTATGCTGCGCTCAGCTGTTCAGTCGTATCCAACTCTGCAACCCCATGGACTGTAACCCGCCAGGCTCCTCTGTTAGTGGGGCTTTTCTAGGCAAAAATACTGGAGTGGTTTGGAAGATCTCCTCCAGAGGATCTTCCCAACCCAGGGACTGAACCTAGGTCTCCCGCATTGCAGGGGGATTCTTTACCATCTGAGCCACCAGGGAACACGATGTGAAGTTGTGTGTATTACTCCTGTATTCCTAATTGATTCCTCTCCCTTTCCCCTTTGGTAGCTGTAGGTTTGTTTTCTATGTCTGCGAGTCTGTTTCTGTTTTGTATATAAGTTCATGTGCATCATGTTTTTTAGATTCCTCGTATAAGCAATATCATATGATATTTGTCTTTCTGTGGCTTATTTCACTTAGTTTGATAATCTCTAGGTCCTTCTGTGTTGTAGTGCTGGAATGTTCTATTTCTTGATCCAAGTGGTGGATACACAGGTGTTTTCATTTTACAAAACTCCTTTGGGCTCTAAATTTATGATCCATGCACTTTTCTGTATATATGTTATTCTTTCCCCCAAAATAGTTTACTTAAGTCTAAAGCACTGACTTCCCATGTCTCTGTGAGGCGTTGAGCGGATTCAGAGTGTGTGGCTTCAGCAGACGTGGACCATTGTGCCCTGGCACCAGAACCCTCAGAACCCCCCACCCCAGGGGGTCTTCACTGGGCGGCAGCAGGGGTACAAGTTCCTCCCAGGCCACAGAAGCCCAGACACTGGGAGACTGTATGTGAGGCCATGAACCACTCATTGGAGCCCACGTGTGTGAGCATCTCTCATCTAAAGATCCTCAGGAAAATTTTAGGGAGAGTTTGGGACACCCCGGCCCTACTACAAAATGGGGTTAGTGCACTTAGAAAATTAAACCATATTTTAAAAGTTGCCATAATCCCGCTTCCCCCCTCAAGCTGGTGACAACAAAGAAACATATTTTGACATGTTTTATGATGACTTTATCCCAAAACATTTGTAAGAAATTGTGGACAAGAAGTGATTAAGGAATATTCATACTCCTCTCCTCATGCCAAGTTGAAGCCATTGAGAAACAATAAAATGATCTCCTCAAAGGCTGCTCTGTCCATGGGATTTTCCAGGCGAGAGTACTGGAGCAGGGTGCCATTGCCTTCTCCGGTAATACAATTAAAGAATCTAAATTTCTGTTCTGTGGATACACTTCCACTTTTGCTTCCAGAAGCAAATTATTTAAATTAAAATGCCCTTCCCTGCCAAAACAATATTAATATAATATTAATGACTATTAAACTGAATAAGAAATTGCTCGCTCATGACACCTCTGTGCTAGTTAGTGAAGCTGTTGTCTTTAAGCATCCATTGATGGACGTATGTTGAATTTTGTAATCACTCCTACTCCACTGATGCTGGATTTTTTCTAACTTTTAATGCTATAAATATCATTACAGTGAGATGTTTGAACATAGTCTTTTTTTTCCCCTCTCTTTTTGGAATATCTCCAGTAAGTTAGTGGAATTAATTTCTATAAATAGAATAACTAGGTATACAGATTTGGACATGTTTAAGGCCTGTGAAAAATGCTTCCCAAGTTCTTCCTTTTAAAAATTAGAAATTTCACTTCCAGAGATTATTTTTAGCTTGTTGTTCTTTTCTTTTCTTTTATTCATTCCTCTATGTGTGTGAGTGTGTGTGTGTGTGTGTGTGTGTGTGTGTGTGTGTGTGTGTTGCAAGGTTATTTGGGGAAAGGTCAGGAAAGCGTTGTCCCTCATGCCTAGCTCTGGCCTATGAGAGCACTTTGGATTCAGAGAGAGAGGCAGTTCTGTGAAAGGTGAACTTTATGGTTTTGAGCTTAGCCAGGCTCTTGAAATAGGGGCAGCCATATGCAACACCCTCTCACTATTTCTAAACCAGCTAAAATCAGACTTCATATTCAAATCGTATCTGGCTGAATTACTTCCAATCTAAAATGGCTTTGAAATTTTTCATATTAATGGATTTGAATATAAAAAGTAATAAGAGAAATCTATAGACCTATATAATTTTAAAGTTTTATGTGTGTGAACCTGGAAATATTAAAAACGTAGCTCATGCTGATGAATAATACTCGCAGTCTAAGAAGATCTATGATGTGGCCTGGGTGTGGAGAAAGACTTGTCCAATAGCACAACGATTTTCTTGAAGGGCACAAGAAAGAGTTTAAGGCAGGGAAATTTTGCAACAGACAAAGAAAGGAAGAAGGGATGTTGCCATCTCATTTTCTGTATTTGCCTCCAGTGGGGACTTCAAAAACCTGCACTCTTCTTCCCACAGGTGTCATATTGTACTCTCTAAATCCTCAATTTTAATGTTTGTTTTTTTCCTCAAAATATTTTCAAATTTTTATTAAAATGACAGACAGTGTAGAAATTTTAAAAGGAGAATAATTGGGTAAGAAGGAAACAGATATAGCATAATAAGGGTTAAAGTGTTTCTGTGAGTCACCAAATGCTGGCGCTATGAGCTCCCTGGCATCCAAGATAAAGAAGGAAACGCGATGCTTTTCCTGTGACGTGAGAAATCCTCCTGACTCTGTAACTGAGTCAAAGAGAACCTTGATTTCTGAGTGAAACTTCTTTTCTGGGCCATTTTGAAAGGGCCATGGAGTAATATGAAGGTCAACATTATCTGCCAAAATTTTACTGCAAACGCCAAAGTTGAATTCATTCTTTCAGCTTTTAGCACAACCTTCAATTAAAGTTAGAGGAGTTGGCTGCCATCCAGTTCAGCGATGGCAATTGTGTGAGGACTAGGATGATATATTTCAGGTTTGTAAGAAGAGGACCTCGAAGACCTCTCTCCTGTTCAAGTTTCCAGGGAATGCCCTTTGAGCTCAGGGTCTATCCAGACAAAGGTTGGGCATGGAAAGTCAAGGTCAGCATGGCATTAAAAAAATCAGTGTTTCACAAAACCGATTCAACATCAGAATCGTGTGTGTGTGTGTGTGTTTTAATACCAGGGTCCCCAACACACAGGCCATGAAGCAGTAGTGGTCTGTGGCCTGTTAGGAACCAGGCCACACAGCAGGTAGTGAGCAACAGGAGAGCAAATGAAACTTCATCCATATTTACAACTGCTCCCCGTCACTGGCATTACCGCCCGAGCTCCACCTCCTGTCAGATCAGCCGTGGCGTTAGATTCTCATAGGAGAGTGAACCCTACGATGAGCTGCACATGCGAGGGATCTAGGTTGCACACTCCTTATGAGAATCTAGTGGCTGCTGATAGGTGCAGCTGAGATGGTGAGCCTAGCGCTATGGAGTAGCTGCAAATACAGGTAATCCTTAGCACAATCAATGTAATATATTTGAATCATCGTGAATCTATCACCCCACCTGGGTCTGTGGCAAAATTGTCTTCTGCAAAACCAGTCCCTGGTGTCAAAAAGGTTGGGATCCACCATTTAATACACTGAAACAGAAACACTGGGGGGATAGTGCTCAGGAATGTGTATGTGTTTTAAATGTCACTCTCCAAATGAATCACCAGCAGATAGTTTGGGCCAGCATCTGGAAACAGGTGGTCCAGGTGGCACCTCCTGAAGCCCTTCTCTCTCTTCCAGCCTTTGGCAGGAGCGAGGGGGCAAAGGAGAAGAGACTGGGGTCCCTGAGGAACATCTGCCACGTAGATGTGGAAGATGAGGATGAAATCTTCATCTTTTTTTTTTAAAGAGTTTGATTTATTTGGCCATGCCAGGTCTTAGCTGTGGCATGTGGTATCTTTGATCTTCACTGTAGTATGGGAGAATCTTTAGTTGTGGCATGTGGGATCTAGTTCCCAGACCAGGGATCATTCCCTGGTCCCTTTCATTGGGAGCACAGAGTTTTAGCCCCACTAGACCACCAGGGAAGTCCCCAAACCTTCATCTTAAGAGCTGCATATGGGACCATTTCAGTTTGGGAAGAAGGAACAAGAGCCCAAGACACAAACTCACCCTGACTTGCCCACCTCTTGCATTCATGGGACCCAGATACTCCCTACGGAGCACAGGGGCCCATTATAATCATCCTTCTCATGCGGCAATGCCTGTCTGCTCTGGCAAATTTTGATAAATGCAATGCCAAGTTGAGCAGTGTGTAACCACCGCAAGCAGTATTAATCAAAGAAGGGGCTGGGAGATCTCTCAGGTCTTTTTGTATCCGGGGAAAATAATCGCATGTCTGATTTCTTCAAAAGACTACATTCTTTGGTTCATTTTTAAAAAACCTAACAATCAGGTTGTCTGCAGTCCAACAGTTAGGCCGGTATCACCGGCTAGTATGTAAAAAGCTGTCCCCTGGAGGCCTATTCCTGATTTTTACTCTCTCTAGGTGCCCGAAACACTAAATAAATAAAAGTGGATGGCTTTTAATGAAGGCCTTAGCCTCCTCAGTTTAGCTTTTAATTGTGTGACAAATACACACACACACCACATCCTGAGCTGTTTATTGGAATTACAAACCTTCAGTCTAAATGTCAGGCTGTGCCACAGAGAAACATGAACAGCTCAGTTTATTAATGGCAAGTTCGAAGGTTGGTCCCATCATTCATCGCCATGGGGACTCCAGCTGGCTCAAGCTCTCAGCTTCCGATACAGATCAACACCATCCCGACGTTGACTCAGAACTGATTAGAAACCCACAGCACAAGAAGAGACTGATGACACCCCTTTGCAGGCTTCAAGTTATCCACATGCAGAAACTTGAAACAAAAGACAAGAGGTACCTTGTCTTGGATTGGCTTGGATTAAAAGGAATTCCAGGTTGGCTTGGATTGGATCTGTTCACCATGCATTTGGTGACAGTGTCTGAGGTTCCTTTTTCTCATCAGAAAGTAGCCATAATATTATCTGCCTGTGTTGGGTTGCTATTTTAATATCTGCTACCCACGTGGTAGAGCTTTCCCAGTGGCTTCGATGGTAAAGAATCTGCCTGCGATGCGGGACACCCAGGTTCAATTCCTGGGTCAGGAAGATCCCCTGGAGAAGGAAATGGCAACCCACTCCAGTATTCTGGCCTGGAGAATCCCATGGACAGAGGACAGAATACTTTGACTGGCTACAGTCCATGGGTTCGCAAAGAGTCAGACCCACCTGAGAAAGTAACACTCACTCATACACGTAGGATGTTGTCAAAACAATATTAAATAGTTTAATTCATAGAAAAATGTCTTAAAATGTACAGGATAGAATCTAATCTTGAGTTGAGTAGTTAATTCTTTCAATTTGAAAATTCCCAAGGAAACATTTATGATAAAGACCACATACAGATGAAGGCTTACAATATACACATAAAATAATACAACTGAAAGTTCAGCAATTCAGTCAGGACAGCTTGTAATGCTGGTTCTATACTCAAACTGGTACCATCAGATCAGAAGGGATCTGCCTGCATCAGAAGCAGGAATCACTTTTCCAGTTCCTGTTGTCGTATTGTTAAAGGGCCAGAATGCCAAAGGAACGGGAGCTGGGGAGAAAGAATAGGGCCAGGAGCCAACAATGGGCCTCCCAGCATCCTATGCTGATGTTACCATGCTGGATATTATCAGTTTGTGATGCATTTTTCATGTAAAAACAGCAAAAAACATTGACTGAAGAAAATAACCTTAAGTCAATAAACAACTGTGACCCCATAGGCATCTCAGCACTTATGAATCCCTTAATATCTTCACTGAAGGGTGAATGATTGATACTGGAAAAACAGGCAGCCAAGTAAAAAATGGATAGGATCGTGTTTTCTCAAGAAATTTCTAAAGGAGAATTCATTCCCATTGATCTGCTATTTACAGACCCAGAGCTTTGCTTTATTCGGTTCTGGCCCACATGCCCTGTAGACGTTCTCTCCCCTTGAGTCCCAAAGGGTGGGAACATATTTACCATAAGGAAGACAAGGTAGTTGGCTGCTACTAAGATTAACATCAACTACTAAAAATGACTCAGTTAAATGCTTGTCCGATAATGTTTATCAGTTTTCATGTGGAAGCTGTGAAGGGTTTTCTGGGTGCTTTTGGGTCCCAAATATACCTTGGTGACCAGGAATTGAGTTTCCTCTTATGATGGCAAGTGGGGAATAATTGGAAGATCTTAATGGATAGCACCATATGCTAATGTACCATCAAAGAATGTTAAAACAGTCGGCCCTTGAGCATAAGTGTCTGCTTTACTCCAGAGGCTGAGCCACCCTTGGGAGCCCGAAGACACATCTGTGAGCTTCCACGTACTGGGAGCATAGCTTCTGACAGTGCAGTGCATGCTGCATGCATGACTCGTGCATCATATCATTCCACTCCCACTTCGCAGATGAAAAAAAGAAAAAAAAACAGATTCAGAGAGATTAAGTGATTTGCCCTAAGGCACATGGCCAGTGAGCAGCTAAACCAAGGCTTGAAACTAGCTAAACCCCAATTGCATTCTGCCTCCTGAGCACCGATGTCGGAATATAAATGCCAGTCAGGGAGTGAGAGTCTTTTCTGCTCACTGCTGTAACCTCACCATCCAGTGGAGGCGTTGTATTGCGCTCAGTCGCTCAGTTGTGTCCCACTCTCCGCGACCCCATGGACTGTAGCCCACCAGGCTCCTCTGTCCATGGGGTTCTCCAGGCAAGAATACTGGAGTGGGTTGCCATTTCCTACTGGGCATGTTCCCAAGACAGGGATCAAGCGGAGGTCTCTTGTGTCTCCTGCACTGGTAGGCAGATTCTTTCCCACTGTGCCACCTGGGAAGTCCCATCATCTAGTATAGGACCGGATTCAAAGCATATGGTCTGTAAATATCTGATGAAGGGCAGATGTCCAAGACAACCATCGTAGACGTACTCTTAAACCCCTCCTCTCCCCGTCTGTTTTTACCTGATGCGGAGTTGGGCATTCTTTTATATATATATATATATATATATATATATGTGTGTGTGTGTGTGTGTGTACGCATATGTGTATATATATATGCATATATATATTTTTTTTCCCCCTCTAGAACTTCTCTCAGCTTTATCATAAGATTTCAGCTTTGTTTGCTGTCGCCCCAAGAGTCTCCCATTTCTCAGGGGCGCATTCCTAGTTCCCAATCCCAGCATCCCATATTTTATATCTCTGCCTCCCACTTCTTTACCATCAGCTCTGCCCAGTGGCTAGTCCTTGATCAAGAGCTCCAACTTCCAGCCCATGAGAGGAAGAAGCAGGTCATTTGGATTGAAGGAGTTGATGATCCCTCGGGTGAGGGAATATAGTAGGCATTTAGGAAAAGTCCCTATGTGGCAGAATCTTATGATTTGTACATTTACACCAGGCATTAGAGTTAATAAAGTATGTTCAAAATAAAAACTACTTTCTTTTTATAATGTATAACACGCCGAAATCAAATGGCATGGTTCACTTTTTCCTTTCTCGGTCCCTTCTTCAGAGACATTAGAGAAAAGAGATAGATGAATGGTCCAAGGAACACACAGGACAATACTTGAAGAATAGAGAAATACGAATGCCTCCTTTAACACTGACTTACAACTTATGAGTTCTTCACTTGTAATCAAATGTAACAAGTATCTGGCAGCATAAAATAAGTAGACTTGAATTCTAAGTAAAGATGAATAGAGTTTCTAATTATATGAGGTGAGTTTCTAATTATATGTAGGCTTCATAGGTGCTGAGGGTTTCTTCTGGAATGAAAAGGTTCTCTTCAGGATGTTTCTAGTGTCCCATCTGTGAAGAATCGTGTTCTGTGTTCTGCTGGGTTAGGGGTCTTATAATAGGCAGTGGCCCTTTCCTCTTAAATTCAGTGTGGGAAGTGCCTGAGACCAGAGCAGTCAATCTCTGAGTCAGACCTAGACAGGGCTTCATATGTACTCCTTGCTCTGGACCTCTGCAGCCTTTCTCTGATATTTTGTGGCTATTGATTGCTCTTCCTGGTGACCTAGATAATGATTACAGTAAAATGTGACTTGGGAGAGCATACTGTTCTGTCAGCCCTGGGGATCAACCTTGACCTCAGGATGATCCAGGAAATGCAGGTACAGAAGAGAAGGGTGTGTGTGTGTTTGTGTGTCTGTGAGTATGTCTATGTGCATTAGTGGTGGTGGTAGTAAGGTAAGGCAATGCAGGAAAACAAAATGATTGGAGCCTAGTCTTGCCTGGCGCATACTACCCAGGAAAGATGAGGCCAGAAAAGCAACCCAGATAATGACTTTTCTATGAAATAACCCCACGTGACACCCTTCCCTGCACCCCATCTTCAGTCTGGCCACTCACCTGCAACCTGCCCCCCAACTTCGTACTTCAGCTTCCATTTCTGTTTTTAGCCCTCTTCAGATTTGGATGGTTCTGCACCTTCCCCTTCTGGACATCTAGAATTTGGACAGACGTTTCAGCTGAAAAAATCCGCTTCTTCACCCAAAGACTCTAATTGATCTCTGTTTGCTTGTAATCCCACAACAGCTAAGATTGAGCCGAAGCAGGTGTCACTCATGACGGTCTGGGCGGCCCGAGGTGCAGGCGTGGCAGCTGTGTGCGGCCTGCGCCCTTGCGGCTCTGCGCTCGTCCACATCTTCTATTTCACAGCAGCTCAGGATCAGGCTTCTTCTATTCACTCAGCTCCAGCACTATTTTTACACCTCTGCCAAAGCTCTCCCTGATCCCCTTCCTTTGAAAAGGACCCTAGTAAATCCTCTCATAATGGCAGGAATGCAAGAAACAGCAAGGGTGGGGAGGGATGGGGCAGTCCGTGGTCCTACAGCTGTTACCATTTTGGGATCAGAAAGCTGGGGACATGGGTTAAAAGGCAGCCGCACGACCACATTTCATAATGTGTCTACCTTAACAAGGACTTTCGTGGATTATATTCCAGTAAATATATAAGTAATTTTAAAAATTAAGTCTTTTAAAGCCATTGGAACCATAGGAACATAAGCCAGATTGAATGCTTCATTAATTTATTCCCTGAGTTCCTGTCCATATGAGCTCACAGACCACTTATATATGTAGATGCTGAGGGGAAGGGGAGGTAGACTGTTTATAAATAACCAAGCAGTGACATAAATGTGACACATAGCCTCATTAAAGAAGAACCAAGAGTTGGAGGAACCCACAGCAGGGCCTAACTCAAATTTGCTGAATCAAATAATACTTTTCGGAGGAACTAGTATCCGGGTTGAAACCTGAAGAGTATGTGAAGAGCCAGATAGCCAGGGAGGAGAGAGTATGACACCCACACGCTCCACAGTGTTTGAAGATCCAGAAACCAAAAATAGTGCAGTGAAAGAAATCTGGGAATTTTTTGTACTTGGAATCCAGGGGGACAATGGTGAGGAAGGCAGCTACAGAGTCAACTAGGGCCAGATCATGACCATTATTGATATCCTCTAATCCCCACCCTCAGTTGAAAGCTGCAGCTGACCGAACTACTCTCTGTCTGGACAGTGGGGTCCTTGGCTGCTCATGGAACTTTTGGACTCCCCGTTACCCAGACTATAAAGTACACATTCCGGAGTTTTTTGTCAAAAGCCTCTAACTCACCGGTTCAGACTTATCTCACCCCATTATCATCCTCCCATGCAAGGTGATACTGTCATTCCAAATTTCTCCTCATTTCATAACTCTTCATGCTCTTTTTCTTACATCACGCCTCTGCCAAAGGCACCTCCTCTTCCTGCAATTGCCTCCTCACCCTCACTTTCTGCTCACAGATCCCTGCACTAGCTTTCAAGACCCAACTCAATGCCATTTCCTCCAGGAAGTGCCTTTAATTCCCTCAGCACCCTTCATCAGCACCTTCATACCATCAACATTCTACTCTGGATCTTTGTCTATGAGATTCATCACAGGCTCTCAACTTTCTCCACATGGGGTCTTCTCACACATACTTAGGTAAATACAAAGTGAAACTTTAAAATCAAGAAATGACAGTTTAGTAACTATTTGATGAATTGCAAAGGACAAATCATAATTATAATCTATAATTACTTTACTAAGGGCTTCCCTCGTGGCTCAAATGGTAAAGAATCTACCTGCAATGCAGGAGACCCAGGTTTCATTCCTGGTTCAGGGAGATCTCCTGGAGCAGGGCAGGGTAATCCACTCCAGTATAATTCCATAGACAGAGGAGCCTGGTGGGCTACAGTCCATGGGGTTGCAAAGAGTTGGACATGACTGAGTGACTTTCACTACACTACTCAGTTTAGTTCAGTCACTCAGTCGTGTCTGACTCTTTGAGACCCCATGGACTGCAGCATGCCAGGCTTTCCTGTCCATCACCAACTCCCAGAGCTTGCTCAAACTCATGCCTATTGAGTCAGTGATGCCACCCACCATCTCATCCTCTGTCGTCCCCATCACATCCTGCCTTCAGTCTTTCCCAGCATCAGGGTCTTTTCCAGTGAGTCAGTTCTTCGCATCAGTTGGCCAAAGTATTGGAGCTTCAGCCTCAGCATCAGTCCTTAAAATGAATATTCAGGGCTGATTTCCTTGAGGATTGACTGGTTTGATCTCCTTGAAGTCCAAGGGGCTCTCAAGAGTCTTCTCCAATACCACAGTTCAAAAGCATCAGTTCTTCGGTACTCAGCTTTCTTTATGGTCCAACGCTCACATTCATACATGACTACTGGAAAAACCATAGCTTTGACTAGACTGACCTTTGTCAGCAAAGTCATGTTTCTGCTTTTTAATATGCTGTCTAAGTTGGTCATAGCTATGAATACTCATGTTGACTTGTTTGTATGGTCCTCATTCCCAAATAGACCATAAACACTTTCAAAAAGGCAACATATTTTTCTTATTTAGTTCTGTATTCCCAGTGTTTAATTCCAGAGCATGGGACATATTAAGTATACTCATGAATATTCACTGAAAAAAGAAATGAGAAAATATAAGCAGTGGACTCCCCTCAACCCCTACTCACACATTCCACACACACCCAAAAAAGCTCAATTCTCTTTAATTTGCTGCTAAGAATTCCTGACTTAGTGACTGAGGACAACAATTGAATGTCCAATGTGCCTTTTTGGGATATCCAAGAAAAATTTAAACTTGTTGGTAGATTACTCAACTTGGCAGAATTCAGCAAGTTGAGAGTCACTGCAGTTTTACTCTTGACTTTAACACTGACCTTTGAAAGGCACTCAACATCCCAATTAGAGGCTACACATTTGTACAACTCAGTAAATTAATAGACGACCCACAAAAACCACTTTTCTCCAATTCACTGTCAAGTTTTCAATCTAGTAGTGCCCAAATTGCTACACAGGCTTTCAATAGGAAAAAAAAAGAAAATCTATTTTTCATCATGAGCTGCCTTCTGCTTTCTTCATTTTTTAACCCCATGTTGTATACAGAGTTGGGCTTCCCCAGTGGCTCAGACGGTAAAGAATCCAGCTGCAATGCAGGAGACCCAGGTTCAATCCCTGGGTCTGGAAGATCCCCTGGAGAAGGGACTGGCAACCCACTCCAGTATTCTTGCCTGGGGAATCCCTTGGACAGAGAAGGCTACAGTCCATGGGGTCACACAAGAGTTGTACAGGACTTAGAGACTAAACAACAATAATAAGCAAAGTTAACTACTTATGAAAAAAGAAAATGGTTTGGGGATAAGCCAACAGGCTCCTGCCTCAGCAGCCCCTTAACACATGGAGCTGCAAGTGTTCCCCTGTTTGCTAAACTTGGGGCGGGGGAAGGATGGTGAATTCCAGTCTTTGCATCTGTTTTTAATCTCGCTATTGAGAAGGAAATGGTAACCCACTCCAGCACTCTTGCCTGGAGAATCCCATGGACGGAGAAGCCTGGTAGGCTGCAGTCCACGGGGTCACAAAGAGTCAGACATGACTGAGCGACTTCACTTCACTTCACCTCACAGGGCTAGGCAGTTCTAATCCGAAGTTTGTTTGAGTGTAATTCTGGAAATCATCACTGGAGTAGACTCCTAAGGATAGAGACTGTTCTGAAGATAACACTGTAAAGGGTGGGAGACCCTGTTCTTCTGACTTACAGAGAAGACCAACAGGAGTTCATAGAAAATCTCTCCTAGTTATGGGAAGTAGAAAATGAACTTATGGATTTTATTTGGTTTAGCATCTGGTCTAGGTGCCTTTTTAAGTTACTTATAGAAGGGTATTAACATTACACCTGCTGGAAACTTTTTTTCTCCATGACCTATTTGTAAATACAGGATATTGAAGGTTTATGGTAATTGTAACATTAAAAATTATCCTAGTGTTTTGTACAAGGCTTGTAGTTGTTGCAGCTTAATTCCAGTTGCATTGTGTAAATTGACCTAAGAATAAAAGCCATACATTTTCATTAGTACAGTTGTCCTGTCTGCTGATGGCTGGCATTCTAACATTTGATAAACAGCAGGATTCTCTAAACTGCTGATTTTGCAGCTCAAAATTCTCCACTAAGAAGAAATAAAACTTGACTTTCTGAATATTGCTGATTAAAACTCATCCTCAAAGATGTTATAAAATTGTGGGCATATTTGTTGAGACCACTGGCAAAGGCTACTTTTTCATAAACTGCCTTTTCTCATTTGTACATGTGGACAATAATACATTTTAGAGGCTCGTTTATTTATGTCTTCATTCTTTTGACAGATATTTGCTGATAGCCTGTTTGGTACCTGGCTGTGTACTATGTGCTATGAGGTCGAAATGTTATTAGCTTGACATAAATATCCAATATCTGGTGCATAGTATAAATTCAATAAATGGCAGAGTCTTTCCTCCTTTCTTTACGAATGTAGGTAATTTGAATAATAGTAAGATATTAACAACATCATCAGAGCTTCCCTGCTGGCTCAGACAGTAAAGAATCTGCCTGCAATGCAGGAATCCCAGGTTTGATCTCTGGGTCGGGAAGATCCCCTGGAGAAGGGACTGGCAACCCACTCCAGTATTCTTGCCTGGAGAATTCCATGGACAGAGGAGCCTGGCGTCCTTCAGTCCACGGGGTCTCAAAGAGTCGGACACAACTTAGCGACTGAACAACAGTAACAGAATGGGCTTTCCAGGTGGTTCAGCAGGAAAGAATCACCTGCCAACGCAGGAGACGTGGGCTTGATCCCTGGGTCAGGAAGACCCCCTGGAGAACAAAATGGCAACTCACTCTCACTCCAGTATTCTTGCCTGGGAAATCCCATGGACACAGGAGCCGGGCAGGCTACAGTCTGGGGGATCACAAAGAGTTGGACGTGACTAAATGACTGAGCATGCACGGATGGGAAATAACATCAACAGATTCTCCTGTGGGCATCATGCTCATGAACCATTGGGTAGCCAACTACTTGGCTGTGTGTAGACTTACACGCAGCCCTATGAGGCTCCTGTTTTACAGCTGAGGAAACTGCGGTTCAGAAAAGTAATGATTAGCCTGTGCTCACGCAGATACTAAATGGCCAAGTTAGCATTTAAACCCTGAGACTCAGTCCTCAAAAGTCATTTGATCTTTTCCCTGCTCACAAATCCCTTGTAAGTGAAGTATTTATGAGTCATTCCCCTCTACGTTATTTACAGAAAATGTTTCTCTTGCTAACACTGGACCTAAAGAGTGAATATAGAGGAAATACTTGTTCTGAGTAGCAGTTCTGCATTGCCCCCTGAATGGAACAGTGAAGTGTGAGACAAGGAACCAGACAAAAGAGAATTATGTAGAATCAAGAGGGCTTCAGATGATATATGAAGGCGTTAATAGAAAAGTGGCTATTCACAAGGTTATGATTGATTATGTATTTCAAATAAACACAGTTGCCTTTCTTTACTTTGGCTCTGAGAGGGGCTTAACTTTAGCACCATAATGGCCCACTGTTGTCTACATGGCAGGTGGCTGGTACATAAATCCTGGCAAGGGGCAGACTGAGGGACCAATGTATGGATTCCATCTATGAACTGTGCATACCCTGCATTTTTTCAGAGAAACAAACCCGCAGTGTCTGTACGCCCAGGTCTCTGCCTCAGCTTCAGGGAAGAAGCAGTCAGACACTACCTTTCCTTTAGCTTAAAAAAGGAGTTGACTAAGTGAAAATAAGAGTTCACTGTTGCAGTTCCTCACGTGAAGCGTCTTTCTAGAGTACGGAAGATGCATTTTTACAAACTCTAAGTTTACAAAAGTGTCCTCCGGGGTCATCAAGCCCACCCCAATGGGATACTTTAGGCATCTTCTCCGGGACTCCAAGGCACCATAATGCCTAGTGGAATTTGTTAGGAGACATAAACATTATTCCCCAAAGTGGCTCACTCTTTTATATATTACTACATATTTCTTCAATATGGCAACTCAGTAGAATATCAAATACTTTCATGATAACAGTTCCTTCTAAAACTTTCTATTCACTATGTATGTGTCCTTAGTTGCTCAGTCATGTCCCATTCTTTGCAACCCCATGGACAGCAGCCTGCCAGGCCATGGGGATTCTCCAGGCAAGAATACTGGAGTGGGTTGCCATGTCCTCCCCCAAGTGATCTGCCCAACCCAGTGATCGAACTCAGGTCTCCTGCATTGCAGGCGGATTCTTTACCATCTGAGCCAACAGAGGTATAGAAAATAGGAGGAACAACCAAAAGCAAAAAGACTCTTCATTGAAAATCCATTCATGTGCCAAAGGCAGATGTGTAGGGAATAGAAATAACTTTTAGAACTATAATTGGCTCTGCCGATCATCTGGTCTACCAGCCTGATGTAGCTGTGAGAAAACTAAAGCCCAAATAGGGCCAAGACTTGGCCACCACAGAATAAACAATTTTATTAATAGAATCATCAGAAAACAGTTTATTAATAGAACCATCCCTATTCTACTAAACCAACAATCAACTGTAATTTGATGTCATAATTACCCAGTTACTCTCAACTTCAGACATGTATATAAGTGGAGTCACACAGTGGTTAAAAATTAGTGTAAATTTCTCTCTAATTACACGCATATGCACAGACCTCTAATCAGATTACCAGACATTTGTTCAATTATTTTCAGAAATACAGACATCTTAACTATTACCATCTGTTTTTTTAATCCTTCTGGAAACAAAAATAACAATTAAAAACATGTTATTCAGGGGTTAATTCTATTTTATAGATGATAGATGTAAAATTTTAGTTTAAATTACCATCTTCTTCTACCAATAACAACTGCAGTGATAAGACAGTTAACATTTACTGATCTATTATTATGTTCCAGGAATTATGCTTAGACAGTTTCTCATTAATATTTAAAATGTTAATAATATTTATTAAATGCTACGATTATGACCATTTTACAGAAAAAAAGAAACTGAAGTTTCAAGAGGTTAAATAGCTTCATTAATGTCACAGATCTGGAAAGTGATAGAGCTGAGATTTTAACCTAGGTAGTTGGACACTGAATAGCTACATTTGTACACATTTCCCCATTCTTTAGGAAGCAAGTGTGAAGAATATGTAGCAATGGGACATTTACTGATCTGTGAAAAAGAAAATACAAGTGTCTGCTTGGACACTTTGAAGAACTATGAGAAGGGAAAACTCAATCAGTTATTTTAAAATTGAGAAAAGCAAAATGCCTGATTGTGACTTTTGACCACAGTTATGCAAAGCACATGTCCATATGGACAGACATTAGAGAGATAAAATCACTGGTTTCTGGTTAAGGGGAACTTTAACTCTTAAAAACTTCTTTCACCTGATTCATAATTTTATCCATATCATTTTAAAAAGGCAAATGATAATAAAATGGAGATGCATGTTGCACTGTGGTCATATCCCTATGGAACTCTACAGGTTGGATGAGAAAAACAATGAAACTACCCACAAGACTCCTTTCTCCTGCACCAGCATCTCCTCCCCACAGCAGGGCACACCAGTGTGTCTCATTGGTTTCTACTTCATTCAGCAGATATTGTTGGGCACCTACTATGTGCCAGATGCCCGAGCTGAGACTTTCTCTGCTCTTAAGATACGCTAGTGAGTGAAAAGACAGAAACCATAATAGCTATAGAGAAGAACCCGCAGAGAACTGCCGGAATTTGAGACGAGGAAACACTGTGTCAGGGGCTTCACCAAGGAGGATTAAACCAAGTGGAAACTGTTAGGATAATGTAGAATGTACCAGAAGAGGAAGGATATAGCTGAATTTGGGGGGAACTGTGTGAAAAGGCATAGAGATGTAGAAGCAGCACAGGCCGATGTGTGTGCTTAGGTGTGAATTGTGGGTGAGGGTAGCTAGCAAGGAAGACAGATTCTGGGGGCCATTTCTTAGAGGGCTTTGTAAGCCACACTGAGGAGCTGCGGGGGCCCCGGATACACTGTGGGTGGCTAAGTGCCAGGAGAGAGCAGAGATCTTCCCATTCACAGCCCGATAAGGGTCCCCGTACCTCACACGAGCACCTATGAATACAAAGGAAAACCCGGCAGGTGCAGAGTTGCTGTGGAAATAGGCTCACTGGCTGGAGGCTCGCCTCGAGTTTGGAGCCCCGTGGGGGCACCCCCACCAGACATGCAGTGTTACTGCAGACCCGTCTGTAAACCACCTCCCCCATAGACCCGCCGACACACAGCGGCCAGAACCCTTACTCTCTTCTTGCAGATCTCAAAAGCCCCTCGGTGCACAGCCTTGCATGACCTGCCCTTGGGACAGATTGAAACACAAGCCCCTACTGACAGGAAGTCTTTTCTCCAGTTTAAGACTTTTGTTTTGTTTTTGAGAAGAGAATAAGAAGCAGGGACTGCTCCCGGATAATCAATGAACTGGCATGCTGGCGTCCCCGCTCTGTTCCGCTCTCGTGTTTTAATAAGCTTAACTGTGAACACAACTCAATGTTATTAAAAAAGAAACAGCGTATGGCTGTTTCTTCCCAGTCATCCTATAAATGGGCTTCCCTCTGTTATTTCAGAAGTAGTAAAAGCTAATTGTTTTATTTTTCAATTAAGGTCTGCCTGTGTGAGAGTTTGTGTCCACATGTGTCCCCAACTCGGTAGCGGCTTCGCGGTGCCACAACTGTCCCTTGGGCAACTGTTTTCCATTTGGTGGTGAGTGGTGGGAATTCAGGTCCGCCTCTAGTGAGCAGTTGGCAAAGCCTGAGCTAAAATCTCACCCAGAGATGGTACTGCCTGGGTTTTTTTTTTAATCAGCAAACGAGTTTGAATCACTGAAAGCAAGAGGAAGCGAAGATGCCATTTCTGGAACCTGGTTCGACCGAAGGTTGATAAAATGGCTTTGATTTAAGGGGAGAGAAAGTGACACCATAATGAACTCCAGAATTTCACAGGCGAATTTTGCCATTTTATCAAGGGAACAGGCAAAACTGATGTAACTCAAAGTGCTGATTACCTCGCTCCCTGGATTATGCAAGGTAGTAACTTCTGGGAGCAGGGAGACAAATTGGAACAAGTTTTAGGAGAAAATGATGGGGCTGTGCTCATTCAGAACCATCTCCCTTTCCCCAATCCTACCAGGGCAAAAATGCAAATGGAAATTGCCTGGCAGTTCTTTCTAATCAATCTGCCTCTAGAGGTAGTAAATTCTCCCTGGCCTTCTCTCCACTCAGCTCTGCTCCAGCTGGAGCATGATGGATCCTCTGCCTCGTGCTGCTTCCATTAGGGACTCTCCTGGGAAATAGAATCTGCATGTTTGCTGCTAGGAGAGTGAGGGGCGCCTGAGTGCAAGCCCACCAATCTGAGGCTGAATTGTTTCTCAGTGAAAAAGCAGCTTATTGAAAGTCCTGATGTTTCATTCCATTGCAGCTCACCAGAAATTACTCAGTAAGACATCCTCTTCACCAGTCATCTGCGGAAAGTCCCTGGCGTATGAGAAAGATGTCTGAGTTTGGAGAATTTGGGCGAGCTACTTGTATGTCAACCTTACTATGGTGTGCTGTGCTTAGATGCTTCAGTCATGTCCAACTCTTTTCGACCCCATGGACTGTGGCCTTCCAGGCTCTTATGTCCATGGGATTCTCCAGGCAAGAGTATTGGAGTGAGTTGCCATTCCCTTCTCCAGGGGATCTTCCCCACCCAGGGTTTGAACCCGGGTCTTGTGCATTGCAGGCAGATTCTTTACCAACTGAGCCACCAGGGAAGCCCCGACCTTACTGTACTTTATTCTATTTACCTGGTTGGTTTCAGTCTTACCTGTAGGATTTTATGTCCCACACTGAGAGCGCCCAGGACTGCTGTGTTCGTCTCTTTCTTCTGCATGTCAGGTAAAGGACAGGTTGTGAGAGCTGCTCAATCACTGTTGCATTCATTCATTCCTTTGACAAATCAGCTGAGGGTCTACTCGGAGCCAGCAATAAACAAAGGAGGTGTGGCTTCTGCACTCAGAGAGCTTACACTATGTAGAGGAGGCTTGACTTAGCTGGTAATTCTAGAGAGCAGGAGAAAGGAAGTGAACAGGTACCTGAGAGACGAATGAGAGGAGGGAGCTGCTTTCCATATGGGCAGGGAAGCATTTCTGAAAAGGTGTCATCTCAGGTGGTCCTCATGGTGCAGAACCTGCCTGCCAGTGCAGGAAACCTAAGAGACACAAATTCTATCCCTGCGTCGGGAAGATCCCCTGGAGGAGGCTATGGCAACCCACTCTAGTATCCTTGCCTGGAGAATACCCATGGACAGAGGAGCCTGGCAGGCTGCAGTCCATGGAGTCACAAAACAGTTGGACACACTTAGTGACGGAGCACACACACACACACACACACGCAGTTGGCACTAGGGACTGAGAAGGACTCAGGTGTACAGAGGGTGAGCAGCGAACTCTCTTGAAACCAAGAAGGCTCTGCTTTGTCAGAACTCTGCATGTTTGGGAAACTCTCTGCATGTTAGTTTACCAGGGCCTGCATAGCAGAGTACCCCAGACTGGAGGCTTCAACAGCAGGAAGGTATTTCCTCAGGATTCTGGATGCAGATGACACCACCCTTATGGCAGAAAGTGTAGAGGAACTAAAAAGCCTCTTGATGAAAGTGAAAGTGGAGAGTGAAAAAGTTGGCTTAAAACTCAACATTCAGAAAACAAAGATCATGGCATCCGGTCCCATCACTTCATGGGAAATAGATGGGGAAACAGTGGAAACAGTGTCAGACTTTATTTTTCTGGGCTCCAAAATCACTACAGATGGTGACTGCAGCCATGAAATTAAAAGACACTTACTCCTTGGAAGGAAAGTTATGACCAACCTAGATAGCATATTCAAAATAGAGACATTACTTTGCCAGCAAAGGTTCGTCTAGTCAAGTCTATGGTTTTTCCTGTGGTCATGTATGGATGTGAGAGTTGGACTGTGAAGAAGGCTGAGTGCCGAAGAATTGATGCTTTTGAACTGTGGTGTTGGAGAAGACTCTTGAGAGTCTCTTGGACTGCAAGGAGATCCAACCAGTCCATTCTGAAGGAGATCAGCCCTGGGATTTCTTTGGAAGCAATGATGCTAAAGCTGAAACTCCAGTACTTTGGCCACCTCATGCGAAGAGTTGACTCATTGGAAAAGACTCTGATGCTGGGAGGGATTGTGGGCAAGAGGAGAAGGGGACGACAGAGGATGAGATGGCTGGATGGACGTGAGTCTGGGTGAACTCCGGGAGTTGGTGATGGACAGGGAGGCCTGGCGTGCTACGATTCATGGGGTCGCAAAGAGTTGGACATGACTGAGCCACTGATCTGATCTGATCTGATCTGGAGGCTGGAAGTCTGAGATGAGAGTGTCGGGGTTGGTTTCTTCTGGTGCGTCTCTCCCTGGCCTGCACATGGCCGTTGTCTTCCCTCTGTGTCTCCACGTGGTCTTTCCTCTGTAACCATCTGTGTCCAAAGGTCCTTGTCTTATAAAGACACCAGTCATAATGGATCAGGGCCACTCACATGACCTCATTTTCTATTCATATTTTTATTTGTTAATTTTTTTTTTTTTACGACAGGTGGGAATCTTAGTTCCCCAACCAGATATTGAACCCAGGCCCTTGGTAGTGTAAGTGTGGAGTCTTAACCACTAGACCACCAGGGAATTCCCTCAAATGACCTCATTGTAGTTTACCACCTCTTTAAAGGTGGTTCTTTAAAGTCTCTTTAAAGACATTGATTCCAGGTACAGTCACAGCCTCAGATCCTGGGGGTTAGGACGTCAACATATGAATCGGGGAAAAGGGGCACAGTTCAGCCCACGGCACTTGTTGAAGGCCAGTTGGATGGGATCTTTCAAAGTGTAGAAGAGCCATCGAAGGCAATAAACTAGTGAGGCACAGGGCTGCTTGGCTTTCAAAGCTGTCACTTTGAGAGAAGGGTACAGAAGAGCTCATGGGGTGGCAGAAATAAATGTAGGGAGATCAGTTAGGAGCTATGGTGGTTGCCCAAGCAGGAGAAGACAGGGGAAGTGAGATCTAGAGGAGAGGAGAGAACATCAAGATGGAACTGGGAAAGCCAGTTCTGAATGAGTAGAAGAGTGAATGAATGCATGCATGTTTATGAAACCAACGAATGAGTCAATCCATTCCCCCAATCCCTGTGAAAACCCTGGTTTTGCCCTAACATCAGTAGAGTGACACTTATCTTTCTTGTCTGTCCTATGTAGGTGAGAGACTTCTCTAAACTGCTGGTGAGTTTGTGTAAGGGAGCCTCTTAATCTGTGTGCCAGGGGATAAACACTGCTCTCCCCTGGCCTGCCACACACCAGGTGGTCCGCAGGCACTGTGTCAGGAGGAAGCGTGCAAGGAAAGGGCCTACCTTCCCCTTGCTGAACCTACTAGGGACCCTGGGATTGGCGTTTCTGATTCATGTCAGCCTTTCTACTTCTTAGACCACCCCGTCCTTGGGAATGCTTTTACGACGTAAATTGCAAAGTAACTTTTTAAAAAGAAAGTGGTTTTACTCAATAGTGTTTGTGATATTAGCCAAGCACCATTTTCCACAGTATTTATAGTGGGAGTTTTCTTCATTCACCTCACGTGTGCACACGCAGGATGAGGGAGCTAGTCTTGGCAAGAGAGGGCCAAATGATTGATTAATTAGTGCAATCAGGGATTCAGGGAGCCATTCAGTTGCAGCCTTAGTGCCACCAGCCACCCCCTCACTCCATCCGGATTCCAAAGAATCTCCTTTACAAAAGCTATGGCAGGTACCCCAGCTTATTCTTGTAGCCTCCCTAGAAGAAGGAGCTCACCACTCAATAGCACTCTCCTCCATTCCACTGTTGATTCACTCACTCTGTTAGTGTCCATATAAACAAGAAAATAAGGTTGTCCTCCCCTTAGGCACATGGCTTGCCCCCTTCTATCCTGGGACAGCCACCCACCAGTTTGAGGCTCCTTATTCAGCAGCCCCATTTCCTTTAGCAGCTGCACACAGCAGCTGATTCAGATCCTCCACCAGCCTGGTTGTATATCTTCCTGAAGTTGGGTATTATCTCTCCTAAAATGAAATGCAGGCATCAGAGTGTTCCAGGTGTGTATTGACTGAAAGTCTCTGTCTTGGCTCCTGGAACCACCACTCAGTCTGATACCTAAGACCTAAATCTGGGCACTTCCTCCCGTTCTCCTTTCCCCTGTTGTTAGAGATGAATATTTGTGTCCCCTTACATTTCTTTTTTTAAAAATATGTATTTACTTATTTAGGCTGTGCCAGGTCTTCCACTTTCTTTGCAGTACTGGGGATGTTTAATTGTAGCACATGAACTCTTAGTTGCGGTATGTGGGATCTAGTTCCCTGACCAGGGATCGAACCCAGGCCCCCTGCATTGGAAGTGTCTTAGCCACTGGACCACCAAAGAGATCCCTGCCCCACCCCTGGCCTTAAATTTCATATACTGAAATCCTAACCTCCAGTGTGATGGTATTAGAGGTGGGGCCTTGGGACACAATTATTTGTGAGGGTAGAGCCTTCATAATGAAACTGCTGCTAAGTCGCTTCAGTCGTGTCCAACTCTGTGCGACCCGTAGACGGCAGCCCACCAGGCTTCCCGTCCCTGGGATTCTCCAGGCAAGAACACTGGAGTGGGTTGCCATTTCCTTCTCCAATGCATGAAAGTGAAAAGTGAAAGTGAAGTCGCTCAGTCGCGTCCAACTCTAGCGACCCCATGGACTGCAGCCTACCAGGCTCCTCCATCCATGGGATTTTCCAGGCAAGAGTACTGGAGTGGGGTGCCATTGCCTTCTCCATCATAATGAAACTAGTGTTCTTATAAAAGAGACCTCAGAAAGCTCTCCCACCCTCGTGGGAGAAGAAGATAAGTCTGAAGCCTGCAAGCCCAAAGCAGTCCCCGACCCCCAACACAGGAACACAACCATGCTGGCACCCTGATCTCAGACTTCCAGCTTCCAGACCTGTAAGAGATAAATATCTATTGTTCATAAGCCACCCAGTCTCTGGTACTTTTTTAAAGCAGCTCAGCTAAGACCATTCTCTTGCTCCATGCAAATTACACAGCCTCAGGATATTTATGTCTTAGTTTTTTCTTGGATTTTCCTTCCTTAATCTGTTTACAACCCACTAGCTATCCACCCTCTCGCCTAAAGAGTGCAAAAATCGCCAGTGAAACTATAATACCTGCCTTGAGTCTTCGTCTCTTGCCCTGACATTATAACACTGCCCCAGGGGCTATAAATTGTAGTCTGTGCTTGCCCTTTCCTTTCTTAAAGTCTTCAGTGTGTAGCGGGGAGGGGTGAGGGGGACAGATTTTCTATGGCTCTACACCCTTATGCATAGAGAGAGTGGTTCAGACAGTAAAGAATCTGCCTGCGATGCAGGAGACCTGGGTTAGATCCCTGGGTTGGGAAGATCCCCTGGAGAAGGGAATGGCAACTCACTCCAGTATTCTTGCCTGGAGAATCCCATGGAGAGAGGTACAGTCCACTGGGTGGTAAAGAGCTGGACATGACCGAGTGACTTTCACTTTCACACTTTCATGCTACGCACCTTAAAGTTCAAGTTCAAACTTCAAACTCCTACCCTGCACTTCATGATCTGTCCATCACCTGACTTCCTAGCTAACCCTCTGTCCCTTTCCCATCTCCATTCAGCAATTTTGAATTCCATGTTAATGCTCATCAGACTCTTCCACTTAGTTGGACTTGCTGTGCCAGTGATGACCTTCTCCACTTCTTTGCTGGGGCAGCATTTACTTGTCCATCAAGAATTAGTCTTATCCCTCATGGGAAGTCCTGAGTCAGGCTAGCACACTGTCCTTCTCTCCTGAGGCTTTTCCCTGGTCTCAAAGCACAGACATATCACAGTGGAGTGTAGCTGTGTGCTGACATGTGTATCCCTCTCACTGAACCATGGACCTTGATTCATCTGTATGTTGGTGTCTGGGGCCATAGCTAGCACAGAGGAGATGTTCAGTGCATGTTTATTGGGCTAAACTTTCAGCCCCAGCGAATGGGATTCAAAAGGTTAGGGCTGCCCTGGTGTGTCTGGGGAGACCGTGACTTGTTTCACGTATTCATTTTGCAAGTGGTACTGAGCATAAGAAAGATGTAGTCCCATTCTCTACAGAGTCAACTTGAAACCCAGGAGTCCTCAGGGCTTGGTGAGAACCCTGCATCTAAGCAGTTATGATTTACACTGCAGTTGGAACACCAGATCAAAGATAGTCCAACAACACCTCTTCTCAAGAGTCTTGAGCATTCTTCATGGACCAAACACAGCCTCAGCTATAATCACTAGTAATCTCTTATTGCCTCAGCCCAACCCTGGACATATATTAAATTGATTTGCTAACTGCCCCACTCAAGTATTAAGGGAGAAAAATGTACCCACATTCTAATTAGTAATTTTAAAAAGTAATTTTATACATACTTTTATGATCAAACAATGCAATATAAAACAAATATTTAAAACTTATCTTAAAACATAGCTACCCTGATAAGCATAATTTAGAAATCTTTAATGAATTCACCTCAATTAGCCTTTAATTAAATAGCTCATTAAAAGCTGATTTGAATACTGCTCATGGAGAAATTCTTGTTCAACTGTTGTGACAGAACAGGAAGTTAATGAAGTTAAAACTGAGTGCAATTTGGAGGGGAACAGCCCGAAAGTCATAAAGCTACCAGAGGAAATAGAATCTCTGAACTCTGCCTGACACCTGAGACTTGTCATCATAACCAGAGGCTCAAGTGAGCAATAGACCTGGGGCCCCAGGCAAGGATCATGTTTTTCTACCCCTTGTTCTCAGCTTGTGGCTTAGAACATTGGAGGTGAGAGGTTAATATTTGATGAATAAACAAATGAACAGTCAAAGCAGATCTGCACACATTCTAAATTCAAGCAAAAGATAAAGTAATACAAAGTAAACTTATGTTTATGAAGCACCTACCATGTGTCAAATGTTTTGAATTTTTTTTAATTGAATTTCCCCTAATAGCCCTTCATACAGAAAGCTAAAATATGATTCCTTATTTTCAGGTGAAGAAACAGGAGAACAGAGGAGTCAGCTAACACAAGTAGTAAATATCTGGGCTGAAATTTTAGTTCTGCTGGAAGAGAAAAGTGAAAGTGTTAGTCATTCAGTTGCATTTGACTCTTCGAACCTATGGACTGTAACCCACCAGGCTCCTCTTTCCATGGGATTTCCCAGGCAGGAATCCTGGAGTGGGTTGCCATGTCCTTTTCCAGGGGATCGTCCCAACCCAGGGATCAAACCCAGGTCTCTCTTATTGCAGGCAGATTCTTTATCATTTGAGCCATGAGGGAAGCCCGATGGAAGAGAAGAGATTCCCAAATATCTAAAATTCTTCAAGACCTCTGTATAGACTTACTTGAAATATATATAGATAGATAGATAGATAGATAGATAGATAGATAGATATTGGTATCAGCTTTCACCTTCTCACACCTTCTCACTGCCAACTTCTTCCAAAGAACATGTCCCCAGGGCTCTGGCTTTTGTTGCCATAGCTCTGTCATTCCTGGGACGTCATCTGTCACGTGATTGTCGCAGGAAATGCTGCTCGGGTGCCTCCCTCTGGGCAGCTTGAGCCGGGGTTTAGCAAGGAGACTTTGAGGGGCAGAGCAGGCTTTGAAGGAGTCTTCGGGCTCCAGGCACTGCGAGGGGATAGTGCTCCATCGTGGGAAAGAGGAACAAGAGGCACAGTTACCATTTTCATCATCTCAGTCATTTGGGGATGAGTCTGGAAAGCACCCAGGGAATCCATCTGACCTGAAATTCTCAGCAGAAAATCACGTGCTCCCAGACGTACAAGGATGCCACCCGGAAAACCTCCTTCAGAGCCACAGGGCCCGGCTTCCACATGGGCAGCTGGACCGAGCCATCTCAGATGCTCAGAGGCATCAGAGCTTCAGGAGAAAGGCCCGAGGGAGCACAAGGAAGATGGCCCTGTGTTCTCAGCACAGCGGGATGCGAGAGTCTGCCTGCCTGGAGCTGGATCCCTGCCTGCAGGAGGAACCAGTGTGAGGAATCCATGCTTAGTCCACAGCAGCTGGTGGCGACTGCCCAGAGCCACCCCTGGCCAAGATGCGGGCTCGAGCAGACCTGGAGCATTTAAGGATCTTAGGATCCAGGGGCTGAGGCATGAGATTGTCTAGCATCTCCACAGTGGTTACAGTGAGAAGATGGAGAGGCTGTGGATGTGGGGGAATGTGGATCTGATAAGTGGGGATCCAGTCCCCGCTCCTCCTGTATGGCAGTGACTACATACCATCTACAAGGTCAGGCAGCCTCTTCTGCTTGGCCTCCCCTCACATATTATGTCAGGCAGGAATTGTCAAGATTCCCATTTTGTAGAGATTAGTGAGACTTCAGTTAGGACAGGTAGGTCACATTGATGGTAAGCAACAGAGATGAGGTTCAAAATAGGTCTCTGACTCAGTATCCCCTGCTGGCCCTTACATAGACTGCAGAGCGTGAGGAGAAGGCGGGTGGTCTCTCTAATCTACAGGGTCCCCTGAAAGCCCTGGCTGGGACATGGGAGCCTCTGCATCCTGTGACCTCCAGACTCTAGTGTTCATCTGGCCACCCACCCTCTTCTAATCCTGTGCCCACTAGGACCTAGCACATACTGAGCACTCAGGAATTATGTGCTGGGACTTCCTGGGTGGTCAGATGGTTAAGACTCAGTGCTGTCAATGCAGGGAGTGTGGGTCCAATCCCTGGTCCCCTGGTCAGAGAACTAAGATCTCACATGGTGTGTGGCATGACCAAAAGACTTTTTAGAGAAGTATCTGAGGAGGCAGCAGAATCTGCTGGCTCAGTTGTGTCCGACTCTTTGCAACCCCATGGACTATACAGTCTGTGGAATTCTTCAGGCCAGAATACAGGAGTAGGTTCCCTTCAACAGGGGATCTTCCTGACCCAGGAATCAAACCCAGGTCTCCGAGTTGCAGGCAGATTCTTCACCAGCTGAACCACCAGCGAAGCCCAAGAATACTGGAGTGGGTAGCCTATCCTTTTTCCAGCATATCATCCAGATACAGGAATCGAACCAGATTCTCCTGCATTGGAGGCAGATTCTTTACCAGTCGAGCTACTAGGGAAGTCACTAAAGAAGTGTCTGCTGCTGATCTAAGGGAAATAAGGAAATTCCTTGAGGTGTCTTCTCTTTTTCTTTTTTTTTAATTGAAGGATAATTGCTTTACAATATTGTGTTGGCCTGTGCCACACATCAACATTGAATCAGCCACAGGTATACATATGTCCCCTCCTTTGTGAATCATCCTCCCAACTCCCACCCCATCCCACCCCTCTAGGTTGTCACAGAGCACTTGGTTGAGCTCCTTGGGTCACACAGCTTCTCTTTCTTTTATGCAAATGTTTTCTGAACCTCAGTTGGTTAATCTGTAAAATCTGCTTAATCTACTGCCCACAAACACGTTTTGAAATATGTAAAACACTATGGGCAGGAAACTTTGTGTATCTGTCCCCTGCCCATTTCTACAGCCTCACCTTCTGCCGGGGTCTTGCTGTCTTTCTGTGCTCCTGCCTCCCCAGCATTTCGCCTCATCCTTGAATGGACCACAGTCATTTGCCTGGTCGTGGTCTTGACAGGGGCTCTTCCCCCTGGCTGGACACTCTTCTCGTCTCTCACACCTGTACCTCCTACTTCCTACTCATCCACCCTTTCTTCAAGGAGGCATCCGAGGTAAGTTCTATGTCCATAGGTGTCATCGCATGGGGGGCTGTATGATTTCCTTCTTTAGCATATCATAACTCTGTATATGTACTGAACATCTTTGGGCTTCCCCTGGTGGCTCAGCAGTAAAGAATGTGCCTACAATGCAGGAGATCTGAGTTTGATCCCTGGGTTGGGAAGATCCCCTGGAGAAGGAAATGGCAACCCACCCCAATATTCTTGCCTGGAGAATCCCATGGACAGATGAGCCTGGTGGGCTACAGCCCCCGGGGTCGCAAAGAGTTGGACATGACCAAAGCGACTTAGCACATACGCACACACTGAACACCCTCAGCCTCCACTAGGGAAATCTCTGAGAAGGAGACATGGTGTCTCTACCCACCAGGGGATCACTGGCAGCTGGTTCCTAGTAGATGCTCAATAAATATGTACTAAATGAATAAGTGAGTGAATAGAAATGAATGTGTGCTTGTTAATGTATACACGTGAACAATTCCAAGAGGTAAAATAAATATTCAAGTGTTCACATCTGTGTAAATAGCTCACTCTTGCACCATATTCAGACTGCTCCAGGGACCTCACTGCCTTCCTTTCTTCACTTGTCAGGATGCTTCTGTCTACAGGCCTGGCTGTGCTATGTTAGCATTTCTGGGATGGATCAAAGACTTCTAGGAAGGTTGAGTTAGAACCACTTGTTTCCAGACCATGAGGAGTCTATGGGACACAGCATCATTCGGCTGAAGGTAATTGATTCTGAATACATTTGAAATTTCTTCAGAGGTCCACTGGCACGCATGAGAAAACTCAGGCTGGGTTTCCATCTCCTTGCATGTGTAACTAGCATATTCGTATTCTCTCGAAGCTCCCAGTGCAGAAATACACTGTGGGTGACAATCAGGCATTCCCTCACAGAGGCCAGTGGATATCACCATGCATCCAGCAATGATTTATTCCCCATCTGCTCCTTATTTTCTTATCCATTACCTCCTTCAATCCTCTTGTTTAATCCTAGAATACAGGACCCAACCATCCATCCATCCATCCATTTGTGTTTGATTTTTGCCTCTGATCTTTCCTAAGACTGTGGTCTTGCCCCACAGGGTGCATTTCTCAGGCATGGTCCATACAGTCTCAGAGCTGCCAGGAAGGCTGAGTGACTGTCACCTACAGCAATCATCTGCTGTGAACTTTTACTCACATGCCTCAATTCCTTGTCTCACTTCTCCACTCTCTCACTGCTCACCCAGAAATCACCTCCCAAATAAACAACTTGCACCCAAACTCTTGTCTAAAAGGTCTGTTTGGGGAAAGACAAAGATAATGTCACAGAAACATGCTTGCTTCTTGCAGATCACCACCACCACCCATGCCTGTGTGTTTATTAGAGCCAGTCTGTGCTCACTGTCCATCTCCCATCTTTAGACCATTACCGCCACAAGAGCAGGGGCTCTAACAGCTGTTAGTCCCCATTGACTACCTAGCACCTGGTACACAGCCAGGTGCTCAATGAATCTTTCTGAAGTGAACTAAAGGATACACCAGGCTGTGTCCCCCCAGTGCTGGAAATGAAACTGTTTTGACTCAACCCTCACATTCCGAGAGAATCAAAGTGAAATATTTCTAATATACTCTCACTGAAATCAATGTCATTCAGTAGCACTGGATGTTATGAGAGCATGGGAAAGGGCACTGAACCCAGCTAAAGGGTACCCCGGGAAAGCTTCCCAGGGGAGTGATCCCAAAGCCTGATCATCAAGGACACAGAACCCAAGGGAAGAGCGCACATACCCCAGGAGTCTGTGGGATTATTGAGAGAGGCAGAATATAAGGTCTACTTCCTGGACTTGATAGCTGGAAAAGTTATAATGCCCTATAAGATGGAGGCTCAGAAACAGACTTATTATATTGTTGTAAATACTAATACTATTTGAATAGCAATACTGAATAGCAGGGCTTTCCAGTGGTAAAGAACCAGCCTTCCAGAGATGTAAGAGACGTGGGTTCAATCCCTGGCTCAGGAAGATCCCCTGGAAGAGGGTATGGCAACCCACTCCAGTATTCCTGCCTGGAGAATCCCACGGACAGAGGAGTCTGGAAGGTTACAGTCCATAGAGTTGGACAGAGTCAGACACTACTAAAGTGACTTGGCACACACACTAAATAGTAAAGGTATCAGCAGGAGCATTGAAGTCCAGTTCCCACATGTGGCTGCTTCTAGAAATTAGGCTGATCTAAAAATACTGTGGAGGTTCTCTCATTTTCTGGAGGCGGTGATTAGGGTGGCAGGGGTGGGAAAGAGGATGGCCCCGGGAGTTTCTTGTCTGTTGAGGCTGTGTTGGTCCTCAGGGGCTGGGGGGCAGGTACAGAGAAGATGCCTCCCCAGCAGAGCCTCCTGAGTTCTGAACTCAACTTCTGTCCTTCAAGATCTGTACCTCTGATTGTCAACAGATTCTGTTTTCATTTGTAAATGTCCTTACCGCTGGGATGGATTTGTGGAATTGTCTATCAGCTGTCATCATGGAGTAAGATTCAGATTTGTTTCCTGTATCACAGTGAGGCTGAGTGCTGTAACTAACAACCCCAAAACTTCAGTGGCTTAATTTACAAAAAGTGTATCCCCTGCTAAGGTTGTATGGAGTTGGACATTTGAGGGGTGGTCTTCCAATACTGTGATTCAGAGACACAGAGCTATTCAACCTAGCGGTCCTGTCATCTCCTAAGTTTCCAGAGCCCCCATGGATGCTCTGCACCCTTCCTCCTGGTGCAGTGGGGACAAGCCTTGCAGGTTGCATGGGAGGTTGGCCTGGCTCCCCAGGGAAGTCTGCTGTTTCTGCTCGCATACCATCAGTCATAACTCAGCTCCGTGCTCCACTGAAATGCAAGGGAGCCTGAGAGCCGTGGTCCTGCTGTGTTCCCAGGCAGAAAAGATAACAAGATTTTGTGAAGACTTAGACTTTTATCCCATACTTTTCAAGGCACATTTGAAAGGATCAGGGGTTGGGGATAGGGGGCGTGAGAAGGTAGTCAAAGATGGCTTTCTCTATCGGTTACTGAAATGTGGTCTGAATTTACTTTTCTGGGCAAGATCATCTTTTCTGCTTTTCAGTTGACAATGAAAAGTCTGTTGGACACATTGAACTGGAATTTGATTCACAGAAATGTGTTCATTTTAGGAGTTACTGGAGAATGTGTATCCAAAACACCTTTCTCACTTTAGGAAATATAAGGTCCAAAAATTACTGATGTTCAAGGAATGGACTTACTCTTTGGCAAAAAAAAAAAAAAGAGAGAGAGAGAGAGAGAGAAACTGTGTGTCTCGTGTGTGTGTGTGTGTGTGTGTTATTTGTCCACACTCTGTGTGTGCATCCCAAAAGCCTTGGAAGAGGCGATTTTGAGATACAGGTGACAGCATGTCCTCAGTATCCGTGTCTTAGAAAGGCTGTACTGTAGAGTTGTTGGAACTGATGTGATTTTCTCTTTCTTTTTTTTTTTTTTTTAATTTATTTATTTATTTTAAAATTTTTTATTCCTTTATTTCTCATGTGTTCCCCATCCTGAACCCTCCTCCCTCCTCCCTCCCCATACCATCCCTCTGGGTCGATGCTGGATGCTTGGGGCTGGTGCACTGGGACGACCCAGAGGGATTTTCTCTTTCTTAAGAACAAAGTTGAGTCTCCAAGGTCAGGAATCTTATTAGATTGTTATTATCATCATCTTCATTTAACAGCAAGTCAGCCAGACTCAGAGGTGTTAAGAATTCCCTTCCAAGGTTATGCAGCTACTAAATGGTGGAGGTAGGATTGAAAATCCTCACCCTCCAAATCCGATGAGAGCCTATGCTCAGCACAGAATTTCCCAAACCTCTTGCAGTTATTTGCACATTTTAGGAAAAATGCATATAAATCATTTATAACCATTCCATGTTACTGCCTGAAAATTTGGAGTGGAGTGAAATAAACAAAGGGGCTTCCCAGGTGGCACCCAGTGGTAAAGAACCCGCCTGCCAATGAAGGAGACATAAGAGAGGGGATTCCGTCCCTGGGTCAGGAAGATCCCCTGGAGGAGGGCATGGCAACCCACTCCAGTACTCTTGCCTGGAGAATCCCATGGACAGAAGAGCCTGGCGGGCTACAATCCATGGGGTCGCATAGAGTTGGACACGACTGAAGCGACTTAGCACTCACGCACAGAATAAACAAAATCCATAGCCCCTCTACCCAACTATAATCGTGGTTAAAATTGTAGCAAAAATTAGAACAGAAAATATGTATTAAGCACCTCACTCCTCAAAATTGTTCTTGGTAAATGACTAACTCTGTTCAGTCTTTCTTCCTTACACTTTTTGCTGTATTTGTTTATCTATATTTGGCTGCACTGGGTCTTCGTTACTGTGTGCAGGTTTTCTCTAGCTGCAGCAAGTTGGGGCCACTCTAGTTGCAGTACGCAGGCTTCTTACTGCGTGGTTTCTCTTGTAGAGAAGGGCTCAGCGGTGCATGGGCTTCAGTAGTTGTGGCTCACTGGCTTAGCTATCACATGGCATGTAGAATCTTCCCAGAACAGGGCTCAAACCCACGTCCCCTGCATTGGCAGGCAGATTCTTAACCACCGGAGAACCGGGGAAGTCCCTTCTTTGTACTTTTGAATCATCCTTAGTATCTTCTGTAAGCTTGGACTTAGAAAAATCAAATAAACCTCAGGGTTAGTCCAGATTGTGTTTTTCCTGAGAAGTATCTTTTCCAATGCAGAATAGCAATTTTGAAAACTACAGACTGAGGGATGACACTGCTCATAAGAGATTCATTTCAGGAAAGGCGGTCTGGCCCATGACAGTTTCCCAGTGATACAGCAGTTCTCCAGGAGGGACCAAAATCATGGCAGTTGGGTGCTCTAAGTACACTGTTATTAACACATGTACATTGAATTCAAGTATTGTGACATCTCTCCTTTTTATCTTACTATGGAATAAAAGAAATAATTGAGGAAATTTTAAGTAGAGTTCAATAGACACACCCATTCATTCCTCCAATATTAATTAGTGTGTTCTCTGCACAAGTTGCTGTAGCAGGTATGAAGGATACCACACAAATAAAACTGTATCTTCTGGTGTGCTTTCTCTTTGGAGTCGGGAAAGGGACAATGGGAGTCCAGCCCTTGGACAATAAGTGGTTTGTTTCTCTTAAGTATGGGAAGTAAAAGGGACACCTCAATGTCACCAGTTTGCTGAGAAGGAAAACAGAGACTTTAAAGCATTTTGTGGCTTAATTGAGGGTGAAGCACAAGTAGAAAGGAGTCAGTCTAGAACTCAAACCCATGTTTATGATGCGCCTAATGTGAACAGGGCAACGTAAGTAGCTATACATGGGCATTTAGACACATTATACCTTAAACGCTGCAAGTCCCAGTCTGCCTAGTACTGCTTTCCTGATTACTTGCTTCAGGATCATTATGACAGTTAGCAGCCAGGATGTTCTTCTAGTTACAAGCCCCAAACAAACTCTTTTTTCTTTTCTCTGAAATTGTGGGGTAGAGCGCCTAGCACAGTGTTTGGCACTTGACAAGAGCTTGACATATATCATGTAATCCTGCCCTTGTCACTTTTGAGATGATGATCACATAATTACCACACTGTCTACTTTTCAAGTGTGCACCCCCAAAAAAGTTTTTTAAATGCTTGTTTTGGCCCCTGAGACATTTCCATAAATTACTGAAGAAAAAGTACCAATTTACTGGCAAAATAAAGTTTAAATCTTGACACAAATCTGCTGTAAGTTCAACATGTTTAAAAGGGTGCCTTTGTCCATTGTCTCACTCCAAACGACTGTTGCCCTGGAGTCTTAGGCTGATGTTTTTTAACAAGGAATTGATTTCAATTGGACATGGCACACAAGGTAAGCATTAAAAGGAGCTTTTCTTCTTGGCCATATTGCATGTGTATGAATTACCTTCCACAGGGAGAGTTTTATTATTAATCATTTGTGCCAATAAACGTCTCATTAAATCTAACTTACACTTATGGAGTATGCAATTGTCATTATATAAATATTATTTCATTACATAATGGATAAACTATTAAGAAATCTGTATTTAACTGATATATTCAGACCAAATTCATAAATGCCCTATCCTAGGGACTATTTGAGAATTTCATAATCTTTTGATTAAAGACTGTAGGATTTTACTGATTGTATTTGTATAAGCCATGTTGTCTTTATAGTAAGGTGTGTTGGTATTTAAAAAATGATTAAACATTTTCAAGAGAAGGGCCACTTCATATTCACCCACCTTTCATCTCCATATTATGAATTATATATTATTCTTTTACTTCTATATCCTTAATACGCTTTTCTCTCTCTTTGTAGGCAATTATACAGTGACCCATCTATATAGCTCATGAGACTTGTCCATTTTTTATGACTACCTGTAAATATGGAGGAAGTGAGTACAAAATTTATAACCAGTTGGACCATATTAATTTTTTGTGTGTAAGGGGGTATCATCATCATACAGTACTGTTGGAATTTAAGAGGAAATTATTTTAGAATAGTGTGGGGAGTGATGAATGTTTACGTCTAGAAACTCCCTTTAGCCTAGTAGGTGACCAATTTCCACAAAAGTCCAGGGTTAGGGAGAGCTGACAGCAATGCTACTTGAATTTATTTTCTGAGAGATGGCAGGAGACTCGAGTGCAGAGCATAATGAGTGGGTGTTGGCTGCCGGCTGCCGAGAAGAGGCAGAATGGAGATGGGATTGGGCTGAGTCCAGGTTAGAGAACTAAGCTGCAGAGGCTTGGTGTCCTAGCAGGCATGATGTACTCAAATCTGGTCTCAGCCCAGTGCTTATATCCACAGTAACCAAACATCAGAATTCTCCAGGGAGCAGTCACACTCGAGATGTGGTTCATGGACAAGACCCACACCTATGTCCACAGTGTCCAGCACAGAGCCCAGAACACTGGTTTTCTAGAAATACTTGCCAAATTGTGGGTGGAGAGAGGATGCAACCAGTGTCAGGCCCCAGATGGAACATCAGATTTTGTGGGCTTGGGTTTAGTACATGGTTGGAAACCTGAGGCAGGCCTCCAAGAAAAAAAGCCAGCTATGTGAACTAGTCCTAGAGTAAAAGCCAGCATCCTAGGACAGTGAAAGGTGTGTGATGCTCAGAGCTCACTAAGGAGCAATGGGTACCAATCTTAGGTGGCTATGTGTCTATTGTTTTCATTTATCCATTCAACAAACAGTTACTGGGCACTAGCTTTGGTCCAAACATTTTGTGAAATGTTGAGACACAGAGATACAATGCCGTGAAGCCTGTCTTGGGAGAACTTCTTCCCTAATTGGGAGAAAGACATTCAAACACCATTACAGGCCAGGCCAGCACCAGCTCTAAGGGTGGTGTGGGCAAAGTCTCAGTACGAGACTCAGTGCCTCCAGGATGGTGGTCTGGATGTCAGGTCTTTTGAGAAAAAGTTCCAAGAGCCCAGATTCTTCCCAGTAGCAGAATGAACATTGAGTGAACATTCCAGAAACCCCAAGTTACAGTTAAGTTGTTGGTTATTTCATTTCAAAAAACCCTTGGATTGAGTCAGGCAAAGCGCTTTACAGATATTACCTCATTTAATCCTCCCAACAATACTGAGGGATAGGTACTAACATTTCCATTTTACTTGCCCAAGATCTCACAGATAGTGTTTGAGGAATTCTGAATTTGAACTCAGAAAATGTCAGTCCAGAATTCATCATCTTAAACCCTACACTGTAGTGTGCATAATGAGGATTTCAGAGACCTGATCGATAGGTGTGAGGTGAAGTGGGTGGAAGTGGGTGAGTGGAGGTTTCTGGATGTGTCTGGTGGAAAACAGGATTTGAGTTAAATCACCCCAGTGAAAGTGGGGCTTTCCTGATAGCTCAGTTGGTAAAGAATCCACCCGAAATGCAGGAGACCCTGGTTTGATTCCTGAGTCGAGAAGATCCCCTGGAGAAGGGAAAAGCTACCCACTCCAGTATTCTGGCCTGGAGAATTCTATGGGATGTATAGTCCATGGGGTCACAAAGAGTCAGACATGACTGAGCGAGTTTCACTTTTACTTTTTCCAGTGAAAATGAGGAGTAGAAATCCATGTGTTTTTTCAAGAGCTGGTTTCCTACGTATATTTATTTTGGGCTGCACTAGATCTTCATTGCTACACACGGGAGTTCTCTGGCTGCGGTGAGTGAAAGGCTGCTCTCCAGTTGCAGGGTGCCGGCTTCTCACTGCAGCGGCTTCACTTGTTGAGGACCATGGGCTCTAGGCGCACGGGGTTCAGTGGTTGTGGCACACAAGCTTAGTTGCCTACAGCATGTAGAATCTTCCTGTGCCCCCTGCATTGGCCGGCAGATTCTTAACCACTGGACTGCCAGGGAAGTCCATTAAGAACTATTTATTTAACATCTCCACAGAGTGCCAGGGGCTACCCTGGTGACTCAGACAGTAAAGAATCTTCCTGCAATGCAGGAGACCTGGGTTCGATGCTTGGGTCAGGAAGATCCCCTGGAGAAGGGGATGGCTACCCACTCCAGTATTCTTGCCTGGAGAACTCCATGGACAGAGGCGCCTGAAGGGCTCTACTCCATGGGGTCGCAAAGAATCAGACTCGACTGGAAGACCAACACTTGCACTTTTCAGAATGCTGGGACTTGCGCTGGGTGCTGGACATCCAGTGGGAAGCCAGGAGGTGAGACCTCCTTTGTTTGATGCTCCCAGGCTAAGGAAGGATTCAGACGAACCAATGGATGATTCCAGCAGTGACCAGCAGGTCGAGTACAGCAAGTGCGGGCACAGAGGAGGGGCTCCTGACCTGGTCAAGGGTTGATTTCTGGAAGAAGTAAGGCATGGAGGGAACAGCCTAGAAAGAATCGGAAATGAGGGTTGAGAAGCACACTCAGCAATTTAGCAAGGGGAATGGAGGCAGGAGTGGAGGGGTTCCCACTGAAAGACTCCTGAAAGGGGGAGCCATCAAAAAGAATCTTGGGTTCCCTGCTGGTCTTCTGAACGCCAGGAGTTCAGGATGGTGCCCATCAGCCCCTGCCGAGGTAGAGTCTTGTGTCTCGGAGGATCATGTCACTGGTCACATTTGGTTCCTCAAACCCAACCCGGCTGTCCCCTTGTAACAGCAATTTAGTAGGTTTAACTATGGTATATGGAGTTTCTGTTCCAGTAGGTTTTGAGAAGCGCTTCTGAAAAGGCCTTTATAAATCTCTACAGTAATGAATTATGAACTACAGGAAAAGGGCTGCAGTGTCCGTCTGCCCCTCCCGCTCCTGCGAGGGGAACGCTGAGCCGATTCACGTATTCTGCTTCGTCTGGCCTTGTTTTCTTTCAGAGACAAGAGAACATCATAACCTTGAGCTATCTGGTAGAAATAAAAGATTGATGTGAAATTTTACTGTGTAAAATTTGGGGCCTTTTCATCCAGAAATGAAAACAATTGAATATTACTAAAAAAAAAATTGAGAAGAATTATTTTATTCAAACTCTAAGAACCTTCACCCTAGAAGAAGCCTCTTTATGGGAAAATAAATAAATTAATACATGCCTCATAAGAAATAGATGTTTCCAGCAGTTTCAAGTCTCGAAGCCCCAGAGTCTGACAGCCTCATTTTAAAAGTGGAAGTGCCAATGAAAGGACCCAGGAGGTCACATACCTCACTTAAGGTCACCAAACACGAATGGGTGAATTCAGACCCAGAGGATCTGTCTCCAGAGCCTTCTCCACAACCACAGTGTTGTGTTAGTCTCACCTTCTGGGCCATGTTGAGAAGTTTGCCAGTCGCCCTGAGATGCTCTAGACCACGCAGATGAGAGGACCTGCCAGAACCCTCACTGGCTGAGCCTACCCCTGAGGGAGCTGGAGACGCCTCTGAAGGGGAGTTGTCCTGAACTATCTTCTGGGGGTTCATATCTCATGGTCATGGTCATTACAACTGAGCATCAGTGTGTCTGGTTAAAGAGGCAGGGGCAGGGGATGAGGCTGCCAACGCCTGGGGGCACCATCAGTCACAGCATCCAGTGCAGTCCAGCCCGGGTGGACCACTGGCGCCCAGTCCTGGTTCTGCTCACAAACCCACCGAGGAAGCAGAATGCAGAGGAGAGCTGGCCCAACAGCAGCTCATAGGAGAAAGACCTAACTTGACCTTACCCTAGAGACATATCTATGGTATAATTCACTAGAAAAAAAAAAATGGACATGGATATATTCTAGGGATCATTGTTAAAACTTTAAAGGACAAAACCACAGACAAGCAAAACCCTAACATAGTCTCAAAGTGCACTAAGAAAATCAGAGTATCCAAAGTAGGGATATGATAGGTGATGATGATTGGGGCTTCCCTGGTAGCTCAGTTGGTAAAGAATCTGCCTACAATTCAGGAGACCCTGGTTCGATTCCTGGGTTGGGAAGATCCGCTGGAGAAGGGATAGGCTACACACTCTAGTTTCTTCGCGCTTCCCTGGTAGCTCAGCTGGTAAAGAATCCGCCTACAAGTCAGTGGACCCCAGTTCAAGTCCTGCGTCGGAAAGATCCTCTGGAGAAGGGATAGGCTACACACTCTAATTTCCTTGCGCTTCCGTGGTGGCTCAGCTGGTAAAGAACCCACCTGCAGTGAGGGAGACCTGGGTTCAATCCCTGGGTTGGGAAGATACCCTGGAGAAGAGAAAAGGCCACCCATTCCAGTATTCTGGCCTGGAGAATTCCACGGATTGTATAGTCCATAGGGTCACAGAGAGTCAGACACGACTGAGTGACTTTCACTTTCAGGTGATGAGTACACTCTCCCCAGGATAAATGGCATCACCAGCAGCATTATTGTTACTATTAACTATGGTATTATTACTATAGTCATCGTTTTTTAGTGTAAAGCCTTCTGCTAAGCATATCAGATGAATTAATTCATATTTCATCAATCTCCACTATGAGATGGGGTTTTTATCCTTACTTTACAAAAAAGAAAAAAGCAAATGAGACTTAGTTGGTATGCCCAAAGCCACAGAAATGGTAAACATGGAAGGGGGTGTTCAGAGTTGAATAATTAGGGACTCACAACATCTTCTGTGACCTAAGCTCTTCCCAGCCTCCGCTCCACCATCCCCAAGGGGTTAGCTTGTGCCCGGATGGCTGCTGCAGTCCCAGGCATTTGAAACAGGCAGAAAGGAGCCTTTGCCTCCCTCCATGTGTCTCTTATGAGAAAGCTTTCCAGTATATCTGCATCATAGCTCATTGACCACAGCCACCTGGTCTTAGGGAAGGTCCAATTTCTAACACAGACCGCCAAGGTTCTGGATTCTCTATCTCAGCAATTCACTCCTGAGGACTGCTGGGAAGGACCAAGTCAGCCCACATCTCTCTGAAAGGAGGCTGACCCCTTCACCAGGTCTCTGGGTAGACTGTGAGTCTGGGGGAGACAGTGCTTAGGGCCAGTGCTTTCTCAAGGGAGCTGGTAAGACTCACTATCCATGAGGCTGGGGGAGTACCTAGAGCAGTGGCCCCTCCTCTGCAAGTTCAAGGCTGCAAGGTGGGGGCCCAGGGAGTCTCAGCACTGGAGACACTCATTTCCAACTTTAGGACTCCCAACCTTGGGTCTCTGTTCTCACCATCACTAACAGAGTCTTCATCCATCAAAGCATTCCAACAGACCTTCAACAGCCCTCACATAATCCCTGGACCTGCTCATCATGGGTCCCCTTGCTCTGTCCTGGGTTTTCCGTGTCTGCATTTGTGTTCTCTTTGGCCTGCTCAGAGTTCTCCAGTGTGTTTGGCAGTGGGGTATGCACTTGAAAAAAAAAAAAAACTTGGCAGGGATAATCATACCCTGCTTGATTTCTGAGCTAAAAATAGCTTCTCTGCATTGTGGAGAAACCAGAGGCCAAAAAAGTCCAGAGCATCATCAGTTCTCTCTCCAGCAGCAGAAACACCTGGAATCGCTGTTTAATTATTTCAGAAGCAATGGTGCAATTTAGATGTTTCAGGAATAACGTCAGGGGCCTCACATGTGGTTTTGGCAGCTGCCAATCACCACGGGATCCAGCCCAGAAGCTGAGGTGTGTCAAGTTCATCACTTATGAGCTATGTGACCTTGGGCATGTTCTCTCTCCTCTCTGGGCCCTGGTTCCTCATCAGCTGTTGTTTAGTCACTAAGTCGTGACCTACCCTTCATGACCCCATGGATTGTAGCCTGCCAGGCTCCTCTGTCCATGGGATTTTTCCAGGCAAGAATACAGGAGTGGGTTGCTATTTCCTTCTCCGGAATATTTTCCTGACCCAGAAATTGATCCCAAGTTCTCCTGCACTGGCAGGTTGATTCTTCACTGCTGAGCCACCAGGGAAGCCATCCCCATGAATAGGTTGGGGAAAACTGTACTTTGTTTTTAGGGCAAATGCAACAACCCACTGAAAGAGCATTTGTGAAAAGAGTTCTTCCTTCGAGAAAAGGGACCGCTTGGGGCTAGAGGAGGAGAGACAGGAGTTCTGCTGTAAAGAATGGACAAAGGCAAGGACTCAGGAAGGAGGAGTGAACGAGATTTATTGACCGAGGGGAGCAAGAGTCGGGAAAGCATGGACTACTCAGGGAGCTGGCGGAGGTTAGAGGGAGACAGGGATAAAATAAGCTTGGGACCTGATATAGATGGCTCTCTGTGGTTGATGAGACATCACTGGAAGCTTTGAAGCAAGGATGGACATCACAGTTGTATTTTAGAAAATGTGGGGCAGAAAGGAATAGCCTGGAAGCAACAGGGATTAGGCTTCTACCAAAACAAGTCAGAAGCAGTACAGAGGAAATAGGGATGGAAAGTAGGGACACAGTGTAATTTTTTTTAGAAGGCTGAAAAAACAGGCCTATTACTGATTAAAAATAGCTTTAAATTAACATATGCAAATGAAGGCCTTTTTCCCCCACCTCCAGCCCCACTTGCCCCTGGAGAAGCCAGGGCTTTAAATCAGACTCTAGGAGCCCCCTTCTCAGCCGGATTCCCATTGTCTCCCTCCTGCCTGAGTGTCTTGGCCTCTTGTCTCTTTGCAGGTCTTGAGCTAAGAGGTTCACCCTGCTGACCGCAACCCAAGGAAAAGAACATCCAAATAGGAGGAAACCGCAGAGTTTTCTGTTTTCTTCTGCAGGAGAACGCAAGGTTATTTTTGGCCCCTTTCATACAAATCAGATTGTTTTCTTTCTTTCTTTCTTTCTCACAGCCCTGTGTCTGGCAGGCTTCAGGCAGGGGAGAGCGCATTAGAGCTCGCATTGTGAATACCTTTGCATTTTTGCTCGGTGTCAGTTTTGTTTGTCTTCTTCTGCCTGGCTGTCTCCCTCGTCTTGGGATTGTTGATTTCCCGCAGACGTTGCTCTCCAGCCAAAGAAAGTAAAACCTTTCTCAAGGATGGGGCGCCTTGGTTGGAAAGAAAGAGAAGGACAAAAGGGAAGCATCCCACAGTCTGGGAGTGGCTTTGGTTTTGGCGCTTTCGCACTCAGCCCCACTTTCTCGAATTAGTTCTCTGACTTGAGATGCTGAGATGCCCTGGGAGGCACAGGGCTGACGGGAAGAGGAGAATGGAAGCCAGGCTTCCCGACCCTCCAGCCACCAGGTTTCCAAGTTTGCCCCTGCCTTCTTTGTGGCTTATGAAGTTTGCTGGAGTCCCTTATAGCAATGGAACCAAGAGTGAGGAGTCCAGGCTTGACCCCGGCTGCTGTCGGTTAGAGTCTGACCTGAGCTAAGTTACTGAAACTCCGTTTTCCTGATTTGTGAAATGGGCATATTAACAGTGGATTGTTGAGTTGACGAACAATGTTAAAGAGGATGGTCTGCGTTAAAAATTTGGGGACTGCCTGGAGCACGCATCAGGCCGGCTGAGTGTGTATGTGTTTAGGTGTGTGTGTTTGTGACTGATGTGTGCACTTGTGAAAACCACACCTCCCACTTTTACCCAGTAGTCACCAGATCTGTTAAAGTCCCTCTCGGGGTGTCTGGCAGAAGTTGTAAATTAGTTTTGATTCTTAGGAGATTCTTTTCTTTTTCTCATTCTCTTCTGCTGGAATCTTTCCCTTAAGGCAGCTGAGGTTGATGTGACCTGTAAGAATGTGACAGAAGCAAGGGGAAGGATTTTCCTGTTTAATTCCACACATCATTTTGCTCATTTTGAGCCAGAGTCACTTGTGGATTTCAAACACAGTGGTTTGTCTTTCATCATTTTACCCAGATGCTTCACCTTCAGGACAAGAGGGCTGCCTGCCTTGTTCCCTCTCATGTCCCTAGTCTCTGGCACATACTTGCAAATATTTGTTAAATGCCTGCAGAAACAGGCTCCTGCATGCCCGCGCGTGTGCGCGCGCACACACACACGCAGACTGTTATTGTTATTTTTTATGAGGTATGCATGGCTTTGCATCCCAGCTCCAGCGCCCATGGGGAGGAGGAGTGGCAGGCATGTGGGGTTCTGGCAGCTGGCAGTCACAATGGCATCCACCCCAGAACCGGCAGATGCTTCAGGTGTGTCCTTTTCAAGTGATCTTGGCCTGTTACCTCTCATCCCTGCACTCTGGGTTCCCCATCAGTAAGTTGGGGGCCCATCTCAGAGAGCATGGAGGCACAGCTTTCTGAGGGACCTGGCGCCAGAAAGACATTCCAATCCTGCCTGGTTTTTCTCACATCACAGAGACCCCTGAGCATCCTGGGATGAGTCTCCAGTCAATCACCACTAATATAAACAAATGGCTGGCACCTGGTTGCTGGCGCCCTAAATCAAATAGTCTGAATTTTCCCCCTACAGCTGAAGCACCAACTTTTCTCACCACCACTCACACACACCACATTAATCCCATAAGCATTCACTGCATTGGCAGAAGAAACACGTGGATCCGAATCCTGAGGCTCCCTGTCCTGACCAATGGTGGTCATGTGAAAACATTTGACACCAAGCCTGGGAAGCTCCTTCCGGTCAGGTTAGCTTTCTGGTGCTTTAGGCAGGAGCAGAGACTCTGCAGAGGTGGAGTTCGCTGGCTTAGGAGAGGAGGTATGTGTACCTGTTGAAAGAGGAATTGCTAGGGGCTCATTACTCCATCTGCACATTGAATGAAGGACTCTTTCTTTCAGGATAGCATCTCCTGAGGTTTTCTCTGAAGAGCATTATTTCTGTGGTCTGCTAGTGAGTTAGACTGGAAAGAGAGTTGGAAGGAGAGAAAAGAAAAGAAAAAGCATTCCTTCGTCAAATAATTCTGGGAAATCTTGGCATAAACAATGTTAAGAATTATTTTTTCAACATTTTTTTTTTAACTGCAGAATTTCTCGGCACCTTTAAGAGACTAATGTGCATTTTGACTATGTGAAAGATAAATTTGGTATCTTGTAATTAACATGCTCTTTTGACAACAGGATGTGTTTCTCCCTCTATCAACATCCCAGGAAACAAGGTTCTGTACCACACTTTGGGGAAAAAACTTGCAAAGAGGAAGAAAGAACAGATTCTGGGCCTTTAAGCAAAGTTTTCACACAGGTTGAAGTAATTCCAGGTGGTTCAAGGCAAGTCAGGAGATCCTCAGTGGGTAGTCAGTCCGTGGGTCACCTCCTTCCTGTAAGCAGTTCAGTTCATGAACTCGCCCACACCAAGCTCGAGTCCCCGCTGCTCTATAAAGGTAGGTTGCCTGTGTGCCTTTGGGTGGGCATTCGTGGCTTAGTGGAGCAGACACTTGGGTATCCAGAACAAAACAGAGAGGGGTACCATAAATCACAGAGAACGCCACTCAGCTTCCTTTCCTGGTCTTTGCTTCTTGAAAAGCAGAGAAACAGAAACACCAGGCAGCAAGCTCTGAGAAAGCCTTAGAGAAGGATTTTCATGTGTGAGCGAGCCCACGGCTGCCTCGAGGGCCTGTGTTAAGCCCAGTTGGCTGGGTCAGCCCTGACGTGGTTGTATGCCAGTGGGCCGTAGTTGGAGAAAACCTTGTGAAGGCCTGGTGGACACTGGAATGGCGGGGGGCTGTTGATGGGGGGATGCGTCGACTGGGGGGACCATGGTGGCCCACTCAGGTGTGACCAAGATGTTCTTCGAGGACTTGGTGGTCTGGGTAATTTCTCTAAGTGGGGTGGTTGGCCATGAGTCCTTATAGCTTTGCCCATGTTTATGATTAATTTCAGTATCTTAATGCACAGGCCCCAAATTAAGCAACCAAGGAAAGTTGACTTTCGGAGGTGAGTCCAAACAGATTTAGTGGGGCCTGGAGTCCATTGGGTTCTGAGTCTCACGGAGGATTGCACAAGGTGCTTGCCCCCACACACCCGCCTCACCCCACCCCACCAGGCTTTGTTAGAGGCGCTCTGGTTCAGCACTCCCTCCTGAGGCACCAACAGTGGCTCAGAGCGAAGCTGATAAAGAGAAGGTGATAAGAAGGGAGGGCAGGAATTTCAGAAATGCCATTGCTTCACTTCCCAGAAGCTTCCCAAACATTACACCCTGACCTCAAACTGCCCTTGCTCTTTAAGAAAGTAGACAGCGAGTCAGGGAGCTTCATGGACACGGTGGCCCTGGCCTCACCTTGGCTGTTTGGCTTAAAGTTCCAGAGGTTTCTTCAAAAGTGTTTGGAGATTTATGTTGTCTTTAGATTTTAGGGAAGAGGAGGCGGCCGTGAGCATTTGCTGAGTGATGACTATGTATGGGGTGGGCCTTGCCACTTGCTCTCTGGTTCTCAGAAGTGGCTACACTTGGAAGCTCTGGGTGGTTGGTTGGTTGGTTGGTTGTTTTTTAAGCGCTGGTTCCTGGGCCCCAGCCCAGGTAGCCTGACTTAATTGATCGAGAGTGTGGCCTGTGCACTGGGGATTGCAAGCCACCACCACCCCGCCCTGCCCCAGGTGCACTGAATTCACAAGCAGAGTGAATTGAGAAGCTCGGCACCGAAAACTTCTTGTCTCTCATTCCCAGTTGCTCACCAGCAACCCAACCATGAGGACATTAATGGTGATTGAAACAGAGGCTCAAAGAGCTCAGGGCTTTCCCAGGAGCACAAAGTCTTGGGCTAGAAGGTTACAGGTTCCAAAGCCAGCATTATATCACAGTGAGTCAGTAAATGTTGCAAAATGGGACTTAATTCGACGGTGAGGCCACCATAGGCCAGCCTGGGGCTTAAGCAGGTTGGCAGCTGCTGCACCCATTACACTCACCCAGCACACCCTTCTCCTGGGCCCACTTCAAAGAGCAGGGTGTTGTCACTGGGGCCCTGAGCAAAGTGACTTGACCCCACAGCTCTCAGGCCCACCCAAGAATCAGGATGGGCTGACTCCAGGCCAAGTTTATTTTTCTTTCTTGTCGAGTGTGATCACTGGAGAAGACTGCAGGGGAAGTAATGCAGATACACACGGGCCCTGGAGGGCGTAGGGTTCACAGCCCATCAAGGAGCCAGCCAGGCTCCATACAGGGTCCTTCCCACTGCCCTACTCAGACACAAGCCGGTCTACATTCCTGTTGGGCTTTAGGAACTGTGAACTGACTCGGAAAGGGCAGGAAGGAAACCAAAAGGTGGGGCTTGTGCCAGATGGTCCAAAGAAAGTAAAACAGTGGGGAATGTGGCACAGTGTAAAGAATAAAGCATTTGGAATCTCACTCCCCTGGACTCTGCATAAAGCGCCTTACCTCCTTCAGCCTTAGCTAACCAAGCTTCATGTCGGAGATGAAAACTTCAGGCCCTGATCTCTAGAGTAAGGATAACAATCACCTATAATTGTGATAATTAAATGATATATAATTTATGATATAATTATGGTATATATTATGTATGCATGCCAAGTCTATTCAGTTGTGTCTGAGTCTTTATGAACCTATAGACGGCTACTCTGTCCATGGAATTCTCCAGGCAAGAATACTGGAGTGGGTTGCCATGCCCTCCTCCAGGGGATCGTCCTGTTGCAGGGATCAAACCTGCATGCATCTCCTGCATGGGCACATGGGTTCTTTACCACTAGAGCCACCTGGGAAGCCCTATGATATATGTTATATTAATATATAATTATTCAAATTATATATAAAATAATATATGCTGTAATATTATAATATTGGGTGGGCCGAATATTTCACTTGGGTTTTTCCATAAGATGTTATTGAGAAATACAAACAACTTTTTGGCCAACCCAGTATTTCGTGTATAAATATTATTTTATATATCCTATTATTGATATGTGTATTTGTTTTATGCACAGCTACAGTGAGCGAGCACCAGGCTGAGTCAGAGGCTAAGCTCTTGGTAATTCAAGTCAGTAGCCCATTGGAGTACTTGATGGTACATCCATTGAATGGAGTACTTTGCAGCTGTTAAAAATGAGATAAATCCACATAACCCAATAAGGAAAGCTGTCCAAGATAGACCACCAGGAGGAAGAGCCAAGTGCAGAGGCGTGAGAAAGGATAGCCCTTTTACATAATGAAAAGCATTTACATATAAATAAGTACATATATAAAGTGTAAAAATAGAAACCGACTCTAGCTGGGCATGCACAAGTGCATATCCTTGTGGGGACGTGCTTCTCTTATGAAGAAAATGCATTTCTGGAGAAAGTTAGAAAGGTGGAATTTGGCAAAAGGAAAAGGGAAGAAGATTTTTCATTTCATTTTATATTTTCTACTTATTTCATACTCAGCTGAACTTGTTTGCATGTGTGTCTGTGTGTGTGTCTGAGTTTCAGTAACAGAAACAATAAGGAGTTTGAGTTAAAATGGAAAAGAAAACAAAAGCAGAACTCGCCCTGAGACTCCAGTTCTTTCTCTGTGATCTGGGCCAGCCCAGCAGACAGGGTTGTTTTTCCAGCTGGGAATCATTTCATCCTCTCTCCCTAAATCCTGTGTGAACCCAGATCCAGTGGGAGTTGACAAAGGCCTGGTCCCAGGCCGGTCAGCCACCTCTCCATGTCTGTTGGTGTTTTTAAGTATGAGCACACTGGTGGGTGTGTCTGGGGAGTGGTAGGGAGGAGCTGAATGAGGCTTCAGAGGAGGAGGAGGAGAAAGTGACGTGCCTAATAAGGAAACCCACATGTCTGACACTAAAGTTTCAAATGCTGTAAAAGAAAACCAGAAATAAATTTAAATCAAAGTAAAGGCTGCTTTAAATCCATGCAAGGAAGCAGAAATCCTCTGGGTGAATGGATACCAATTTTGAGACTGGTTCTTCCCCTCACCTGCTATAAGGTACTAAACGACCATTCCCAAAGATACCTAACCCTAACCCCAGAACCTATGAGTGAAAGTCACTCAGTTGTGCCGAATCTTTGTGACCCCATGGACTGTAGCCCACCAGGCTTCTCTGTCCATGGGATTTTCCAGGCAAGAATACTGGACTGGGTTGCCATTCCCTTTTCCAGGGGATCTTCCCAACCCCTGAGGGGTTGAACTTAGGTCTCCTGCATTGCAGGCAGATTCTTTACCACCTGAGCCACCAGCCAGAACCTGTGAACACAACCTTATTTGGGAACAGGTCTTTGTGAATGTGAATAAGGATTTCCAAATGAGATTATCCTGAATTATCCAGATGGGCCCTGAATCCGATGGCGAGTGCTCTCATGAGATATTTCTGTAAGACAGGAGGGGAGAGGACACAGACGCAAAGGAGGAGATACGTGAAAAATGGAGACAGAGGCTGCAGGGCTGCAGCCGCAACCTAAGGAACACCTTGGCATTGAAATACGTACAATATCATATATGAAACGAGTCGCCAGTCCAGGTTCGATGCACGATACTGGATGCTTGGGGCTGGTGCACTGGGACGACCCAGAGGGATGGTATGGGGAGGGAGGAGGGTTCAGGATGGGGAACACATGTATACCTGTGGCAGATTCATTCTGATATATGGCAAAACCAATACAATATTGTAAAGTTAAATAAAATTAAAAAAAAAAAAAAAAAAAAGAAACACCTGGAGTCACCGGAAGCCTAGAGAAGCAAAAGAGGACACTCCCCCAGAGCCTTTGGAGGGGCCCAGCTCTGCCAGTACCTAAACTTCAGACTGCTGGCCTCTAGAACTGGGAGGCCATTGTCCTCTCCCCTTCAATCTTTAGAAATGTCTCATGAGAACACTTGCCATCGGATTCAGGGCCCATCTGGGTTATCCACGATAATCGCATTTGGAAATCCTTACTGACATTCACAAAGACCTCATCCCAAATAAGGTTGTGTTCACAGGTTCTGGGGTTCGGATATTAATGTATGTTTGGGGGTTTAGTACCTTACAGCAGGTGAGAAGAACCAGCCCCAAAGTTGGTATCCATTCACCCAGAGGATTCCTGCTTCCCTGCACAGATTTATAGCAGCCTTTCACTTAGAATTAAGTTTACTTCTGGTTTTCTTTTACAGCATTTGAAACTTTAGTGCCAGACCATGTGGGTTGCCTTAACACCAGTTTATCCTCCTCCTCTGAAGCCTTGTTCAGCTCCTCCCCAGCACTCCCCAGATACACTCACCAGTGTGCTCATATTTAAAAACACCGCTAGACAAGGAGGGGGTGGCTGTCCTGCCTCAGACCAGGCCCTTGTCAGTTCCTGCTGGATCTGGGCTCGCCCAGGATTTAGGGCGAGAGGATGAAATGATTCCCAGCTGGAAAAACAAAGGCAAAGGAGAAAAGGAAAGCTACACCTATTTGAAAGCAGAGTTCCAAAGACTAGCAAGGAAAGATAAGAAAGCTTTCCTCACTGATCAATGCAAAAAAATAGAGGAAAATAATACAATGGAAACTCTAGAGATCACTTCAAGAAAATTAGGGATACCAAGGGAACATTTCATGCAAAGATGGGCACAATAAAGGACAGAAATGGTATGGACCTAACAGAAGCAGAAGATATTAAGAAGAGGTGGCAAGAATACACAGAAGAACTATACAAAAAAGATTTTCATGACCCAGATATCATGATGGTGTGATCACCCATGTAGAGCCAGACTTCCTGGAATGCAAAGTCAAATTTGCCTTAGGAAGCATCACTACAAACAAAGCTAGCAGAGGTGATGGAATGCCAGTTGAGCTATTTTAAACCCTAAAGGATGACGCTGTTAAAATGCTGCGCTCAAAATGCCAGAAAATTTGGAAAACTCAGCAGGGGCCACGGGACTGGAAAAGGTCAGTTTTCATTCCAATTCCAAAGAAGGGCAGTGCCAAAGAATGCTCAAACTACCGCACAATTGCACGTATCTCATATGCTAGCAAAGTAATGCTCAAAATTCTCCAAGCCAGGCTTCAACAGTATGTGAACTGTGAACTTCCAGATATTCAAGCTGGATTTAGAAAAGGCAGAAGAACCAGAGATCAAATTGCTAGCATCCACTGGATCATAGAAAAAGCAAAAGAATTTCAGAAAAATATCTGCTTTATTGACTATGCCAAAGCCTTTGACTATATAGATCACCACAAACGGTGGAAAATTCTTAAAGAGATGGGAATACCAGATCACCTTACCTGCCTCCTGAGAAACCTGCATACAGGTCAAGAAGCAATAGTTAGAATGGGACATGGAACAATGAACTGGTTCCAAATTGGGAAAGGAGTATGTCAAGGCTATATATTGTCACCCTGTTTATTTAACTTATATGCAGAGTACATCATGCAAAATGCCAGGCTGGATGAAGCACAAGCTGGAATCAAGATGCCAGGAGAAATAACAATAACCTGAAAAGCAGATGACAACACCCTTATGGCAGAAAGTGAAGAGGAACTGAAGAACCGCTTGATGAAAGTGAAAGGAGAGTGAAAAAGCAGGCTTAAAACTCAACATTCAAAAAACTAAGATCATGGCATCCAGTCCCATCACTTCATGGCAAATAAATGGGAAAACAATGGAAATAGTAATAGAATTTATTTTCCTGGGCTCAAAAATCACTGCAGATGGTGACTGCAGCCATGAAATTAAAAGATGCTTGCTCCTTGGAAGAAAAGCTATTATCAACCTGCTGCTGCTGCTAAGTCACTTCAGTCGTGTCCGACCCTGTGCAACCCCATAGATGGCAGCCCACCAGGCTCCCCCGTCCTTGGGATTCTCCAGGCAAGAACACTGGAGGAGGTTGCCATTTCCCTCTCCAATGCATGAAAGTGAAAAAATAAAGTGAAGTTGCTCAGTCGTGTCTGACTCCTAGCGACCCCATGGACTGCAGCCCACCAGGCCCCTCCATCCATGGGATTTTCCAAGCGGAGACATTACTTTGCCAACAAAGGTTTGTCTAGTCAAAGCTATGGTTTTTCTAGTAGTCATGTATGGATGTGAGAGTTGGACCATAAAGAAAGCTTAGTGCCAAAGAATTGATGCTTTTGAACTATGGTGCTGGAGAAGACTCTTGAGAGTCCTTGGACTGCAAAGAGACCCAAGCAGTCCATTCTCAAGGAAATGAGTCCTGAATATTTATTGGAAGGACTGATGCTGAAATTGAAACTCCAATCCTTTGGCCACCCGATGTGATGAACTGACTCATTTAGAAAAGACCCTGATGCTGGAAAAGAGTGAAGGCAGGAGGAGAAGGGGACGACAGAGGATGAGATGATTGTATACCATCACTGACTCGATGGACATGAGTTTGGGCAAGCTCCAGGAGTTGGCTATGGACAGGGAAGCCTGGTGTGCTGCAGACTCAAAGAGGCATACATGACTGAGCGACTGAACTGCTGGGCTGGCCCAGGTCCAGCTCCAGGATAATAATAGCTCCAGGATCAGGGCATGTCAGACCTTTGTTACCTTGTCTTGTTTTGAGCCATGAAGATGGTGGTAATTATTACAGCAGGCTAGGAAACAAAGGGCTTCCCTGGTGGCTCAGCAGGTAAGGAATCTGCCTGCAATGCGGAAGACCTAGGGTTGATCCCTGGGTCAGGAAGATCCCCTGACAAGGAAATTGCAAGCCACTCCAGTATTCCTGCCTGGAGAATTCCCTGGACAGAGAAGCCTGGCAGGCTACAGTCCATGGGGTCTCAAACATTTAGACACAACTGAGCGACTAACACACAGGAAACGAACACTCTTGCTGAAGAGGCACAGGTTGCCTTGAATTGACTTCCTGGGCCAGGGGCAGAGTCTGGGATTTGAAAAGAGATTGGACAGCCCATCCAGGACACCCTGCCAGGTCCCCAACACACTGGGTGGGCCCTGGTTTCCCTTTTCTGAAGTAGCATCTCATGATACTCTCTGCAGGCTTATTCTTTTTTTTCTTTTTTTTTTTTTTTAAAGATTTGATTATTAGGCTGCACTGGGTCTTAGTTGCAGCATGGGAGATCTAGTTCCCCGACCAGGGATCGAATCCGGGCCCCCTGTATTGGGAACTCAGAGTCTTAGTCACTAGACCACCAACAGAAGTCCCTACAGGATTATCCTGCTTTATTTTTCAGCATGGAGCCTGTAGTGACCTGATAATATCTCATCTTTTCCTGTAGTAACTCCCCACCACCACCACTCCTCACCACCCATACATTAGGGGATGTGAGCTCCGTGAGGGCAGGGCTGACAGCCAGGCTTACTTCTGAATCTATCCCCAGCACAGCTCTTGGCAGGTAAGGGTGCTGAGATGATGAGATGATCTTAGAGGAAGGGAGAAAGGAGGAGAGACCCTGAGAGGGATGTGGTGAGAACCCGCTCAGACCCAGCCCCCACCAGCTCACAGTCTAGGCAGGTGGACAGGTAAATGGAGAAGGTTCTGGGGAGGCTGTACCACACGGATGGAAGGGTTAAGAAGGACGTGTAAGAAATTGTAAGAAAGGGCAGACAGCATCCTCAGGGAGCAGAGAAATGCAGGAGCTGACCTCCGCTGGCAGGGATGGGGAGATTCTGCCCAGGGGGACAGCTGTGACCAAGTCCCCTGAATGGAGGGGAGGAGGCCCGCTCCATGGCACAGCCTTCGTGAGAGACAGTAAGGGAAGGAGGAGAGGATGGAGCAGGTATGAGAGGCGTCATGGGGAAGGCCCATGGACGGGTGGGGGATGCTGCTGTGTGTGCTGGGGATGGAAGAGGCTGCAGGGGCTTCAAGCTGGGAGCCTGCCCAGGTGACCATCAGAGGCCCTCAGTGTACAGGGCCCTGGACACCAGTTCCGCAGCCTCCAGGAGGTTAATCTATATTCCTTTCCATCCTCTATGTGTGTGCTCAGTTGCTTAGTTGTGTCCGACTCCTTGCGACCCCATGGACTGTAGTCCACCAGGTTTCTTCGTCCATGGGATTCTTCAGGCAAGAGTACTAGAGCAAGTTGCCATTTCCTCCTCTAGGGGATCTTCCCAACTCAAGGACTGAACCCACATCTCCTGCATTGGCAGGCAGATTCTTTACCACGGGGCCACCTGGGAAGCCCTTCCCATCCTTTACAACTTCCCAAAGTCCACAGTTACATTAGTAATTGCAGCTAGGCATTGAGTCAAGAATGTGCTAGGAGGCCTCCATATTTAAATATGTACTCCTTTGGACACATTCTTATGACAGCATGATTATTCCCTTTTTATAGATGAGTTGAGTCTCAAAGCTGGTAGCTGAGGAGATTAAGCTTTACCCCTGAATCTATATGGACTCTGGATGCCATGTCCACACATACACCAGGGTCCATGGCCGCCTGTATTGTGAAGCATGTCATGATTTCTGGAGTAGTTCATACACGGGACTCTTCTCTGACCTAGAGCAGAGGTTTGGCAAATCCAGGGCAGAGATTGTTCACACCATTTTACAGAAAAGAAAGCTAAGAATCCAAGGAGTGGGGGGGTCCTTCCTCATGAGCTGCAGACCCAGAGGACGGGCACCAGTGTTTCATGCTAAGGTCCTCTGCCCAGGAGCCTTGTGGTCAGACTTGTGTCCGTACAACAGTGCAGAATGAGGGCAGTGGAGGTGGGGGTGGTAGGAATGGGGGTGCACGCTGTTCCAGATCCAGTGCCTGCTGAGCAGGGCTCCTCCCCAGAGCTCAGCTCCGGGCCACCAGGCAGCACATCCATCTCCGAAGGGCCTTCTAGGGAACATGGTACTCCCTGGAAGGAGTGGGCTGCATCCATCTTGTAGGACAATATGCTATTTTTGCCAGAGAGCTACAGGGCATAAATATAGATTTCTGAGCATTTTTTATTACCTGACTTGATGGTCCCTGCACATCTTTTCTTTAAACCATAAAAAGCCAGACAGCCCTTCCCAGAAACTGTGCGTCTACCTGTGTCCCATATAGACGTGGGGGATTGCAGCTGTATGGCAGAAAGGGCCCCACTTTGTTGCAGGGGGTGGGGGGTGGGTGGAAATCAATGGCCAGTTGTCTCAGAATTACCTTGGAGATCAATGACGTAGTTCCCAGGGGGCCTTTTCTGTCTTTTGCTTGGGCATTTCTTTCCTTCTGCCCTGTAACCAGATCTGATTCTGGGATACCGACCAGATCCTAGGCCCTGCCCTCACCTTCCCTCAGCCACCATCTTCCTGCCCTTCCCCATGCTCCTTCTACCCCAGGGCCTTAGCTCTACCTGGGAATCTCATCCGCCCCTGTCATCTGTGCCTAGGCAACCTTTCATTTCTCAGACCTCCATCAAACCCCCTGGGCCCACCATCTAAGTCAGGCTCCTTTGTCTAGAACCATGGTCACTTGATTTGGGGTATTTATCCCACTTTGTAAGGGTTTGTGGATTATTTGCTTAGACTCTGTACTCCACTGTAAGCTTCATGAACATAAAGACTGTTGTTTCCATTGCATTCCCAGAGCCTAAAGAGATAACCTGGTCCATACTCATTTCTATGTAAATATTATAGAAAATAATCAAATATAAGTGAATGCATGAATGAATGAATGGACGAATAGATAAATGAGTGAGCAAGCAAGCCATGGTTCTCACCCAGGGGAGATTTGCCCCTCGAGCTCCCCCTTCCCAGGATATATTGGCAATATTTTGAGACATTCTCACTCGTCATGCCATGGTGGTGCTACTGGCATTCAGTGGAGAGAGGCTGGGGTGCTGTCAGATAACCTGCACAGAGCAGCGGCCCCCACCTCCCAACAGAGAGTGTGTTCCACCCAAATGTCAATAGTGTCGAAGTTGAGAAACCCTAGAAAGTTCTTTCCTAGGGCTGCTGAACAAAGCACTACAAACCGAGTGATTTAAAACAACAGAAATGGAGTTGAGTACAGTTGAAGAAGCCAGGAGTCCAAAATCAAGGTGTTGGTAGGGCTGGTCCCCTCTAGAAGGCCTGAGAAGAAGTCAGTTCCTTGATTCTCTGGTGGCTTCTGCTGGTGGCAGAGAGTCTTGAGTGTTCTTGGCTCACAGCTGCCTGCCTCTCTGATCTCTGCCTCTTATCTTCATACAGCCTCCTTCCCAAGGTGTCTATTTTTCTCCTCTTCCTATAAGGGTACCAGACATTGGATTTGGGGCCTAACTTAATGACTTCATCTTAATTAGTTACTACAACTGCAAAGGCCCTATTTCTGAATACTGTTACCTTCACAGGTACTGGGGTTCAAACTCAGTTCAGTTCAGTCACTCAGTCCTGTCTGACTCTTTGCAACCCCATGGACTGCAGCATGTCAGGCCCCCTGTCCATCACCAACTACTGGGGCTTGCCCAAACTCATGTCCGTTGAGTCAGTGATGGCATCCAACCATCTCATCCTCTATCGTCCCCTTCTCCTCCTGCCTTCACTCTTTCCCAGCATCAGGGTCTTTGCTAATGAGTCAGTTCTTTGCATCAGGTGGCCAAAGTATTGGAGGTTCAGATCCAATATTCCAATGAATATTCAGGACTGATCTCCTTTAGGATGGACTGGTTGGATCTCCTTGCAGTCCAAGGGACTCTCAAGAGTCTTCTCCAACACCACAGTTGAAAAGCATCAATTCTTCAGTGCTCAGCCTTCTTTGTAGTCCAACTCTCACATCCATACATGACTACTGGAAAAACTATAGCTTTGACTAGATGGACCTTTGTCAGTGAAGTACTGTCTCTGCTTTTTAGTATGCTGTCTAGGTTGGTCATAGCTTTTCTTCCAAGAAGCAAGTGTCTTAATTTCATGGCTGCAGTCACCATCTGCAGTGATTTTGGAGCCCAAGAAAAGAAACTGTCACTGTTTTCATTGTTTTCCCATTTATTTGCCATGAAGTGATGGGACCAGATGCCATGATCTTAGTTTTTTAAATGTTGTGTTTTAAACCAACATTTTCACTCCCCTCTTTAATTTTCATCAAAAGGCTCTTTAGTTCCTCTTCATTTTCTGCCATAAGGGTGGTGTCATCTGCATATCTGAGGTTATTGATAGTTCTCCCTGCAATCTTAATTCCAGCTTGTGCTTCATCCAGCCTGGCATTTCACATGATGTACTCTGCATATAACTTAAATAAGCAGGGTGACAATATACAGCCTTGATGTACTCCTTTCCTAATATGGAACCAGTCCATTGTTCCATGTCCAGTTCTAACTGTTGCTTCTTGACCTGCATACAGGTTTCTCAGGAGGCAGGTAAGGTGGTCTAGTATTCCCATCTCTTTCAGAATTTTCCACTCTTTGTTGTGTTCTGCACAGTCAAAGGCTTTAGCAGAGTCAATGAGACAGAAGTAGATGCTTTTCTGGAATTCTCTATGACCCAGTGGATGTTGGCGATTTGATCTCTGGTTCTTCTGCCTTTTCTAAATCCAGCTTGAACATCTGGAAGTTCTCAGTTCATACCGTTTTGAAGTCTAGTTTGGAGAATTTCAAGCATTACTTTGCAAGTGCGTGAGAAGAGTGCAATTGTGCAGTAGTTTGAGCATTCTTTGGCATTGCCTTTCTTTGGGATTGGAATGAAAACAGGCCTCTTCCAGTCCTGTGGCCACTGCTGAGTTTTCCAAATTTGCTGGCATATTAAGTGAAGCACTTTCACAGCATTATCTTTTAGGATTTGAAATAGCCCAGCTGGAATTTCATCACTTCCACTAGCTTTGTCTGTAGTGATGCTTCCGAAGGCCCACTTTGCACTCCTGGGACATATCTTTTTAGGAGACATTGTTCAACCTAACAATCTGCATGCAATGCAGATGACCTGGGTTCAGTCCCTGGGTCAGGAAGACCCCCTGGAGAAGGGGATTGCTACCCATGCCAGTATTCTTGCCTGGAGAATCCCATGGACAGAGGAGCCTGGTGGGCTACAGTCCATAGGGTTGCAAAGAGTCAAATTAATGACCATGTGACTGAGAACTTTCACTTTGCACTTTATTCAACCTACTTTACCCTGGTTTGATGGAAAGTTAATTATATTCATATACTCCGTGGAAGCCCTATATTCATACACATTCCCCCCAGAAGTAGAAAGGGGCAAAGGAACCTGCCGTATGCCCTCTTCTCTCTCCCCTCCCCGTTGTCCGGGCACTCATCAGACACTCGTTAGTGGTCCCTCGCCCCCCTGCACAGCCATGTCAGCCACCTGTGCCTCCTCAGTACTTGACCTGAGGAATCCACCTTTGCACTCGAAACCTTCTCCTCTACCCCACAGCACCATATTTAATTGAGTGATGTGTGTTCAGTCCTTGGGCCAGACCTATAAGCTCCGTATTCTTACTGATCCATTTTCAGTTAAAGAAACCTGAGTTCAGAAGGATAAATACAGTGCCTTAAAGTACAGAGCTGATAGATGACAGAGCCTGGTCATCTGAGGGGAAAGCCGTGCTTAGCTCCTGTTCCCTGGGGACTCCCCCACCCCTTACTGAGCTGCCAGTGCCTGTCCTTAGTTCTTGTGGCAGGAGCTCCGCCCTGTGCTCTCATAGCTGGAGGCACTTGCCTCTCCCACAGCCTTTTCTCTGGCATCCTTCCTGTTTGCTTATATCCCCTTCTCCTTCTAGACTGTGAAGGCTTTCAGGGTAGATAGAGAGTTGCTTTCAACTCTGGGTTCCCAGCCCCAATACCTACCTGCAGGGCACACACAGCCTGTCGATTGTTAAATAAATGAATGCATTCATGGTTTTAACAGTCTAGTCTAGAGACCTTACTGTTGTTTGTATTAGAATTTCCCAGGTTATACTGCAGTGAATACAATACAACTCTCTGACTCTCTTAGAAGCAACCCGAAGCTGAACTTAAAAATTTTAAAATATGTTTCCATAGTGAATTTAGCCTGGATGACTCTAAGCTAGATTACTACTCTAGATTAATCAACACTAAACCTACTTCCTTACTGCTGAATTTCACAGAGCCTTAAACATTCTCATGTGCTTCAGAAATTCTAAGAAGGTAGATCATCTTCTGGATATTTCATTTTTATTTTTTAATTTTTTGAACAGTCCTAAAAAATACTAGGGCTTCCCTGATGGCTCAATGGTAAAGAATCCACCTGCCAGCACGGGAGACACGGGTTCAATTCCTGGGTTGGGAAGAGTCCCTGGAGAAGGAAATGGCAACCCACTCCAGTGTTCTTGCCTGGAAAATCCCATGGACAGACGAGCCTGGCAGGCTACAGTCCATGGAGTCGCAAAGAGTCAGATATGACTTAATGAGCAAACAACAACAAAAAATACTAAGCCTCGTACAGGGTTGGAATGTGCTGGGTTGGAATGTGCTGGGGTGCACCGCACTGCCTCCTGGATGGAGACTCTCCCACAAAGCTGAGAGGAGGAGGGGGCTTCCATCCAGAGCACTGTCATCACTGATGGGCTGGGAGGACCCCTCTCTCCCACTCTGGTCTCCACTCTGCACCCACATTCTCCTGTGACCTCTTCATTCTTGTTTTTGGTAGATTTCCCCCCACTCTCATCAAACCCCAGTTGCCTGAGCTGAAAATGACAGTGGATGGCCTGAAGCTTCCTGTAGCTCATTAACCTCCACATTATCTCGGGGAAATTATGCCAATTATCACACAGGGGCTCAGGATTGAACAGCAACCACGTCTGGGCTGATGGTGATGGATGCGACCAATTTAAGGGGTGGAGGGCAGCTCCTCAGGTGGTGAAAGAATCATTTGTTTTGCCAGGAGATGCTTTCCCTTAGGCAGATGCAAGGTTCGGATCTCTGGTGGGAGAGTTCTCCTGGCATCTTCCCTGGGATGTTTCCAAGGGGGACTTTGTAAAAAAAAAAAAAAAATTTTAAAGCATATATTGGTTAACTTGGTTTTCTTATTGTCTCAATAAAGAGAAGTAGACATAAAAATGGCTCATAATCCGCCTACCCAGTGAGTTCATTTGACCTTTAAAACCAATCAAAACGGAAGTAATACAATACAGGTAGGTCTAGACAATCTGAGGAGTTCAATAAGTAACAAAGTTAAAGTGACCATCTTCCCCACCCCCTCTTCTAAGCACAGTCTCTCAACAGCTAATAGAGTTTTGTGTTTCCTTTAGAAATAGTGTGCCTGGGGAAGCAAACTGGCTTAGAGCAGGGCCTCTCTGACCTGATGTCTGGAAAGCTTGTTCCATCACAGGTTGATGGGACCCATTCTCAGAGATTCTGATTCAGCCACTGGGGTGGGGAATTTGCACATTTAACAGTTTATCTGCTACTGCTACTGCTAAGTCACTTCAGTCGTGTCGGACTCTGTGCAATCCCATAGATGGCAGCCCACCAGGCTCCCCCATCCCTGGGATTCTCCAGGCAAGAACAGTTTCTCAGATGGCACTAAATCCCGGCTGTCCCACTTTCCAGCTCTGATTTTGAACAGGATAACCTCTCTTTGCTTCATCTTCCTCTTCTGTAAAATGGGGCTCATGATAGTTATGAGAATTAACTGAATTAAAATATTTGCATGTTCTGCATATTAAGAACAATGCAATAGCTGCTATGATGCATGTGCATGCTCAGTCACTTCAGTCACTGCCACACTAGCACTGTAGCCCACCAGGCTCCTCTCTCCATGGGATTTTCCAGGCAAGAACACTGGAGTGGCTTGCCATGCCCTCCTCCTCCCAGGGGATCGTCATGATCCGGGGATGGAACCCACATCTCCTGAGTCTCCTGCTTTGCAGGCGGATTCTTTACCCACTGAGCCACTTGGGAAACCCCAGTGTATCGTGTTAGTTGCTCAGTCATGTCTGACTCTCTGCCACCCAGTGGACTATAGCCCGCCAGGCTCCTCTGTCCATGGAATTTCCCAGGAAAGAGTACTGGAGTGGGTAGCCATTCCCTTCTCCTTGGGAAGGGATACTTCTACATATTCTTCAGTATTATGCTTTGTTTACAGTAGTGATTTTTATACATTTGCCTGTAAATATATTTAGTCCTTTTGAATTATGCTTTCCATAAAATCAGAGTTTAGATGTCATTCTAGGGCGTATGCTGGCCTTCTATAAGTGACCACACTGGTTTAGTGTTAGCAAAAACAAGGCCAGGAACTGACTGTAGCTCAGATCATGAACTCCTTATTGCCAAATTCAGACTTAAATTGAAGAAAGTAGGGAAAACCACTAGACCATTCAGGTATGACCTAAATCAAATCCCTTATGATTATACAGTGGAAGTGAGAAATAGATTTAAGGGCCTAGATCTGATAGATAGAGTGCCTGATGAACTATGGAATGAGGTTCGTGACATTGTACAGGAGACAGGGATCAAGACCATTCCCATGGAAAAGAAATGCAAAGAAGCAAAATGGCTGTCTGGGGAGGCCTTACAAATAGCTGTGAAAAGAAGAGAAGCAAAAAGCAAAGGAGAAAAGGGAAGATATAAGCATCTGAATGCAGAGTTCCAAAGAATAGCAAGAAGAGATAAGAAAGCCTTCTTCAGCAATCAATGCAAAGATATAGAGGCAAACAACACAATGGGAAAGACTAGAGATCTCCTCAAGAAAATCAGAGATACCAAAGGAACATTTCATGCAAAGATGGGCTCAATAAAGGACAGAAATGGTATGGACCTAAGAGAAGCAGAAGATATTAAGAAGAGATGGCAAGAATACACAGAAGAACTGTACAAAAAATATCTTCACAACCCAGATAATCATGATGGTGTGATCACTGACCTAGAGCCAGACATCCTGGAATGTGAAGTCAAGTGGGCCTTAGAAAGCATCACTACAAACAAAGCTAGTGGAGGTGATGGAATTCCAGTTGAGTTATTTCAAAATCTGAAAGATGATGCTATGAAAGTGCTGCACTCAATATGCCAGCAAATTTGGAAAACTCAGCAGTGGCCACAGGACTGGAAAAGGTCAGTTTTCATTCCAATCCCAAAGAAAGGCAATGCCAAAAAATGCTCAAACTACTGCACAATTGCACTCATCTCACATGCTACTAAAGCTAAGCTTAAAATTCTCCAAGCCAGGCTTCAGCAATATGTGAACCATGAGCTTCCTGATGTTCAAGCTGAAAAGGCAGAGGAACCAGAGATCAAATTGCCAACATCTGCTGGATCATGGAAAAAGCAAGAAAGTTCCAGAAAAACATCTATTTCTGCTTTATTGACTATGCCAAAGCCTTTGACTGTGTGGATCACAATAAACTGTGGAAAGTTCTTAAAGAGATGGCAATACCAGAACACCTGATCTGCCTCTTGAGAAATTTGTATGCAGGTCAGGAAGCAACAGTTAGAACTGGACATGGAAAAACAGACTGGGTCCAAATAGGAAAAGGAGTACGTCAAGGCTGTATATTGTCACCCTGCTTATTTAACTTATATGCAGAATACATCATGAGAAACACTGGACTGGAAGAAACACAAGGTGGAATCAAGATTGCCAGGAGAAATATCAATAACCTCAGACATGCAGATGACACCACCTTTATGGCAGAAAGTGAAGAGGAACTCAAAAGCCTCTTGATGAAAGTGAAAGAGGAGAGTGAAAAAGTTGGCTTAAAGCTCAACATTCAGAAAACGAAGATCATGGCATCCGGTCCCATCACTTCATGGGAAATAGATGGGGAAACAGTGGAAACAGTGTCAGACTTTACTTTTTGGGGCTCCAAAATCACTGCAGATGGTGACTGCAGCCATGAAATTAAAAGACGCTTACTCCTTGGAAGGAAAGTTATGACCAACCTAGATAGCATATTGAAAAGCAGAGACATTACTTTGCCAACAAAGGTCTGTCTAGTCAAGGTTATGGTTTTTCCTGTGGTCATGTATGGATGTGAGAGTTGGACTTTGAAGAAGGCTGAGCACTGAAGAATTGATGCTTTTGAACTGTGATGTTGGAGAAGACTCTTGAGAGTCCCTGGGACTGCAAGGAGATCCAGCCAGTCCATTCTGAAGGAGATCAGCCCTGGGATTTCTTTGGAAGGAATGATGGTAAAGCTGAAGCTCCAGTACTTTGGCCACCTCATGCAAAGAGTTGACTCATTGGAAAAGACTGATGCTGGGAGGGATTGTGGGCAGGAGGAGAAGGGGACGACAGAGGATGAGATGGCTGGATGGCATCACTGACTTGATGGATGTGAGTCTGAGTGAACTCCGGGAGTTGGTGATAGACAGGGAAGCCTGGTGTGCTGCGATTCATGGGGTCACAAAGAGTCTGACACGACTGAGCAACTGAACTGAACTGAATATAACCAGTGCAGCGAGGGGCATCCTTGTACATGTTCTGACAAACATTTTGTGACTGTATTCATAGAATAAATTCCTAGAAGGGAGGTTGCTAGACCAAAGTGTGCATGCCTTTTATATATTGGTAGTTTGAAAATTAAAATATGCACATTCATGGGATGGGTACATTTGTTTCTAAGCCTAGGTCTGATGTAACCTAAGGGCAAAGGGGGTTTGCTCTGTGGAGTTTGTTGTCTTCACCTTCAAAATGAAGATGTAAAAGCAAACCAACAAAGCTGACATACTGAGGTGCATGATCAAATGACCATGGACTGCTTGTTGAGCACAGAGCAAGAGGCTGAAGATCCAGAACTGGCTGAAGCATGCTCTCTGTGCTCAAGAAGGTTTGGTCCAGGAGAGTGAACTTCTAGGAAAAGAGATGCATTTGCAGTCCCTCCAGAATGACAGGTGCATCCCTAGGGTAATGTATACAGATCCAAGATGGCACCCAGAGTAAGTTGGGTGGGCCAAAGTGATCAGGAAAAGCTTCAAAAGGATGGGGTGGAGGTGTTTTGCAAACTGAGTGAGAATGGACAGGAGGGGATGGCCCTTCAGAGAGGAAAAACAGTACTTGTTAGCACCTGACACAGCACTTGATGTAAAGTAGGTGCTCAAGAACAATCTCAGCCCTAATGGGACTTCACTTTCACTTTTCACTTTCATGCATTGGAGAAGGAAATGGCAACCCACTCCAGTGTTCTTGCCTGGAGAATCCCAGGGATGGGGGAGCCTGGTGGGCTGCCGTCTATGGGGTCGCACAGAGTCGGACACGACTGAAGCGACTTAGCAGCAGGAGCAGCAGTATACATTCCTACCAGAAGGTTGCTGTCATCTGCGTATCTGGGGTTACTGGTATTTCTCCCGGCAAACTTGATTCTAGCTTGTGCTTCACCCTTATGATAGAAGGTGAAGAACTAAAGAGCCTCTTGATTAAAGTGAAGGATAAGAGTGAAAAAGTTAGCTTAAAACTCAACATTCAGAAAGCTAAGATCATGGCATCCAGTCCCATCACTTCATGGCAAATAGAGGGGGAAACAATGGGATCAGTGACAGACTTTATTTTCTTGGGCTCTAAAATCACTGCAAACGGTGACTGCAGCCATGAAATTAAAAGATGCTTGCTCCTTGGAAGAAAAGTTATGACATAAAAAGCAGAGACATTACTTCACTGACAAAGGTCCGTCTAGTCCAAGCTATGGTTTTTCCAGTAGTCACATATGTATGTCAGAGTTGGACTATAAGGAAAGCTGAACACTGAAGAATTGATGCTTTTGAACTGTGGCATTGGAGAAGACTCTTGAGAGTCCCTTGAACTGCAAGGAGATCAAACCAGTCAGTCCTGAAGGAAATGAGTCCTGAATATTCATTGGAAGGACTGATGCTGCAATTGAAACTCCAATACTTTGGCCACCTGATACAAAGAGCCAACTCATTGGAAAAGACCCTGATCCTGGGAAAGATTGAGGGCAGGAGGAGAAGGGGATGACAGATGATGAGATGGTTGGATGGCATCACTGATTCAATGGACATGAGTTTGAGCAAACTCTGGGAGCTGTTGCTGGACAGGGAAGCCTTGTGTGCTGCAGTCCATGGGGTCACAGAGTCGGACATGACTGAGCAACTGAACTGGATATACCTTACTAATAGCATTCATACAATCAAGACAAGATTTGCTTTCTTATACTTCTTATCACGAGGTTGGAATATAAATATCAAAATAACCCTCAGATGTGTCCTGAACTTGCCAGAAGCACCTATCTGTTGGGTAGAAGTCACAAGATTCTGAGAGTAGAGTGATCATAGCCACTTCCTTCCACAGAGACTCCAGTCCCCAGTGAAAGGCCAGTGGACATTCCTTTAGCTTCCACTGCCAGACTAGAAAATGTACTCTTCCAGTCAATTAGAAAGTCTAATTCAGTGGGAACAGTGGACAAACCCACAGCCTTTTGGTTTTTACCCAAATGGTAGATGAAAAGTAGGCATGAATGAGAATGGCAGGGGACAGCTGCAGTCGGTAGTTTTAAGGGACAAAGAGTATTCTGGTGCAGGCTGCTCTTCAAATATGTCCTAGGATGAGTTAGAAAGCACACATCAGAAAGGTGTGTTTCATGGTTGCTGTCTGCAGATGGTTTCAGACAAGGGTTATTGAGGCCACGATCTGTAAGACGCCATATAATCCACTGTAATGAGGTAGAAGAACATATACAGTCTTCAGGGAGGGTGACCCCCAAACATTCCTAAGTCATTATCTCATTCAAGAGAAGAAGGGGGAGATATTTGAGGTGCTCTGGTTAATCTGTTCCATTATCAGATCCCTGATTGATGACAAACCAGGCTGTTCATCCCTCACCTCCCTCACTCACTCGGCTTTATTACCCGACACACTTCCCTGCCACCCATCCCTGCTGGTCCCCAAGCATGGGTTTAAAGTCTGAAAGACTGACCTGAGTCCAAACAATGCCCCCTTTCTAGATGTACAACCACAGGAAACTCCGTCAAGCACTCTGAAACCCAGGTTCTGTTTTCTGTATCATGCCGATAATGTTGAGAGGATTAAACAGTAGCTATTTTTGGAAAGGTCTAACTAGAGCCTCAATCATATGGATTTTTTTTAATAATAATGCCCTCATTGAAAAAGAGAATTGCCATCACATATGGATATTCCTTATCCCTGTTTTGAGTTGGATGGCCTCGAAGCTCAGCTCTTAACTATGGGTTTCACTGATGTCACATGTGTGCTAAAGTGCTGATCAGAATTAAGCAGGGAAATAAGATGACTGAATTAGTTAGGACATTTTGTGCTTGCCAAGGCTAAACCCAACTTGAGCTGACTTAAGGAAAAATGCTTGTGGTAAATTATAAATAGTAATGTTTCATGAAATAATGGGATGGAATTGCAACTGAGCTTAGCTAGGGAAGGGTCTGGAAACAAGAACTGGAAGCCATAAGTAAACCTAAAAATTGACTCTCTCCCCTTCACTGTTCCTACTTCTCGTCACGTACTTGATTTATTGTTCTGTTTCCTTACAGCCCTTCTCTGCTCCAAATTCCCAGGGTAGACTGTGTAGCCCCAAGGATCCCGGCTTCACCTGTGAGAGGTCCAACCAGCAGCCAAGACCATCAGTCCTGCTCCCGGTCCCCGTTTCAGACTCCTAGAAGATAGAATCTGATCCCTTCAGCTTGAGTCTGCCTTCTACTCATCAGCTCTGAGTGGTAAGTCATAGACAAATGGCTACTAGGGGCCCCTATGCATCTTGGATATTCTACAATACAGGAACAGATTGATCATTTGAGGAAGACTGTAGGAGGGAAGGGATTTAGAAAGAAGAAGTAGACTAAAGGTTGCTCAGTCACTATTCTCTATAAAGTGCTGTTGAATATCTAGATGTGTCCATCCAGCTTTAGAGAACGATCTAATATATATTTTTAAATATTTATTTTTGACTGTGCTGGTGTCAAAAATTGCTATGGTGTCTTCATTGCTATGTGTGGGCTTTCCCTAGTTGCGGCGAGCAGGGGCTACCCTCTTGCTGTGGTGCCCAGGCTTGTCATTGCGATGGCTTCTGTTGTGGTGGAGCACGGGCTCTAGGTGTGTGGGCTTCTGTAGCTGTGGCATGTGAGCTCAGTGGAGAACTGTCTATATTTACACGAGAAAACTGGACCAGATCAGTGGTTCTCAGCCTTGGCTTATCGCTTGAGTGGCATGGGGAACTTTTAAAAATCTTAATATCCAAGCAACATTCCCAGACCAAATATATCAGAATCTCTATCCATGGGACCCTGATAGCAAAATTATATGTATATATATTTTAAGTTCTTTAGACAATTCAGTTTTCAGCTAAGGTTCATAACCATTGGACAAGGTCAGTGGTTCTCAAATGAATCGCCTCAATCTCGTTAAAATGAAGGTCGTGATTTAATTGGTTCAAATCAGGGCAGGGGATTCTGCAGCGCTAACAAGCTCCAAGCTATTGTCAGTGCTGCTGGTCTATAGATTATACTTCGAGTAGCAAAGTACTGAATTATCCCTGTGTCCAAGTCAAGTCCTGAGATATTTGAAATAACATCCACCCTTTGATTTATTTTTTTTTGACTGTGCTGAGTCTTCATTGGTGCGCACCAGCTTCCTCTAGCTGGGGCCAGCAGGGGCTACTCTTACTTGTGATGCAAGGGCTTCTCATTGTGGTGGTTTCCTAAGAAAGAGATTATTTTCTCCACAAGTATTTATTTTCTGCTCTGTACTGGACCCTATGCTAAATACTAAGGCGCAGAAATCTAGTGTCTGCCACAGAGGAATTTGCATGTAGTCCACATAGCTGGAGAGAGGCAAAAGAAAATATTCTGTGTATACCACCTTTACTTAGCCGTGTTTGGAGGCCTGTTTATCAAGGATTTATGTCTGTTTTGGTCTGGTTTGTTTTTTAAGAAAATGTCCTTAGTGAAAAAGGCATCTGGCTTCCCTGATGGGAGAAAAGCTAGCTCAAGACATGGAAGGAAGGGAGGACATAAAACCTAGCAGTTTAGGGTAACAAAAGCAAGACATGGAGTCTGTGATGGAAACTACTGTTTGGCCCTGAGCATAAAGGACAAAAGTGATCTACCTAGCTGGGGAATAAGAAAATGATCAGTATGATGGTAATAGATAGATACTGCATGAAAGGATCTCTTTGTTTTTCAGTGGATTCAATGATTAATGAACCAAGCCCACTCTAAGAGATCATACACGTGTTTTAGGACATATCTGGAGTCTCTAATAATAACACAACCAAAGCTGTTTCAGTGCTTATACTCACAGTTCATTAAGCTACTCTATGCCAGAAAGCCAGCAGTACCAGGACAGATTGATTCCTCATTTCCATGTCATAGAGCATGCGTCCAACTAGCACAGGGGGCACACGGCTGTAATAAACGACCTGGTCTTCATTCAGCAAATATTCTCTCAGTGACTAGTAGGTGCCAGGCACTGAATTTGACCAAAGTCTCAACATTGCAATTTGAGGATTATTCATATGCTATTATCTTTTTTAAAAATGTATTTATTTATTTGTGGCTGTGCTGGGTCTTTGTTGCTCTGCAGGCGTTTCTGTAGTTGCGGCGAGCAGGGGCTACTCCTCATTGCAGGGCGTGATTTTCTCATTGTGGTGGCTTCTCTTGTCATGGAGCACAGGCTTCCGCAGTTGCAGCATGCGGGCTCAGTAGTTGGGGCACTCAGGCTCTAGAGCACAGGCTCTGTATTCGTGATGCACAGACTTAGTTGCTCCATGCCATGTGGCATCTTCCTGGACCAGGGATGGAACCTGTGTCTCCTGCACTGGCAGGCAGATTCTTTACCAATGAGCCATGAGGGAAGCCCCTGCTGATGACAAAAGCAAGCTGTTTTTCTATCCATGGCTGTGTTTAATCCTTCTGGAAACCTCAGATGAAGGAGTCAGGATTGGTGATGGCTTTATGTGGCTGATGCTGGTGGAAACTGGGACATATTTCCCATTGAAGAAATTTTGAAACATGGGATCCAAAATATTGAAGGGCCATATAAAGTCCCACAGCTGGTAAGTAGCCAAGCTGGAATAAGAACAGGGATGCCCAAATTCCAGATTTGGGTTCTGTCCATTTAACCATGAATGGTTAACAAGAATAATAGCTTGTTGTTAGAGTTTGGTTTGGGGTTAGCCATCATAAATACTTAGGGGAAAATGAATGGAAAACACAGGACCTGTAAAATACCATGGCTTTGTGTATGAAGAGAGGGAGAGTTTCAAAATGGCAGTTCTTGGAGTTTCAAATTTCTCATTTCTAGCACGGATTCTTTTCTCCTGGCAAGGAAGGCTGGAACAAGAAGCAGTCGTGAAGGGAACGTTTCCATCTGTCTCACAAATGTATTTCTGTGCCAAAGTCAGCGTCTACCTTTATAGCTAATACACGTCAAAAGAGAATATTTAGACAGGCGCTTCACAAAAGCGTGGTTAGTTTAGGAAGTCAGAAGGTTATATGTGGCCCCAAGAAAATGTTGTGCTTTTCAGACAGCTTCAAGCTCCCCAGCCTTCCAGCTTCCCATCTGGTTGTACTCTCACCCCACTCTTAACCGCAGCCAGGGGTGCGAGTCCATCCAAAATGGGAATGTGATTGCCTTCTCTGCAGGGTTGAAAAGTCTCACCGGCTCTCTGGAAGAAAGCTCAGGTTCCTTAGCCGAGTGCCTTTTGTGCCGTGGCCACTGCTGATCACTCTAGCCTTCCTTTCCCTCCTTTCAGCCTTCTGTAACGTTCTTCAGCAAAAGCAGATCACATCAAGCTGCATCCTGACTTATAGGACACTTGGGGTAATACTTCCCAGCTTTGGACTATGCTGGTTCCACCGCAGGAATGCTGCCTCTGCCTTCTTTTTTATAATCTTTTTAACTTTTTTCTTATTGGAGTATAGCTGCTTTACAATGTTGCTAACGTCTTCTTTTTAAAATATTTATTTAATTGGCTGTGCCAGGTCTTAGTTGAGGCAGGTAGGATCTAGTTCCCTGACCAGGGATCAAACCTAGGCCTCCTGCATTGGGAGCCTGGGGTCTTGTTCACTGAACCACCAGGGAAGTCGCTTTGTTGTGTTAATTTCTGCTGTACAGCAAAGTAGATCAATGATATGTTTACATAAATCCCCTCTCTTTTGGATTCCCTTTCCTTTGGAGCAGAGTTGAGTTTCCAGTGCTGTCCAGTAGATTCTCATTAGTTATCTATATTGTCCATAGTATCAGTGAAAGTTGCACAGCCGTGTCTGACTCTTTGTGACCCCATGGATAGTCCATGGAATTCTCCAGGCCAGAATACTGGAGTGGGTAGCCGTTCCTTTCTCCAGGGACTCTTCCCAACCCAGGGATCTAACCCAGGTCTCCCACATTGCAGGCAGATTCTTTACCAGCTGAGCCACCAGGGAAGCCCGGTGTATCTATGTCAGTTTCAATTTTCTGCCTCTGCCCTCTTCACTCAGCAAATTGTTACTCATCCTTAAGGACTCAAACCTTATCCAAAAACTTCCTTGACCAGCCCCAGACTACAGCAGGGGAGTCACCTTAGGCTATATCTATGAGTTTTAAAAAGCAAAACCCATTCATCTGTTGATGAACATTTAGATTGTTTCTGTATTTTGGCAATTGTAAATAATGTTGCTGTGAACACTGAGGTATATGTATCTTTTCATAAAAATTAGCATTTTTTTTTTCAGATTAATACCCAGGAGTAGAATTGTTGGGTCATGTGGTAGGTCACATGATTTTAGGCTTTTGAGCAACCACCATACTGTTTTTCACAGTGGCTGCCCCAATTTATATTCTCACCAGCATTGTACAAGTGTTCCCTTTTCTCCACATCCTCACCAACATTTGTTATCTGTGGTCTTTTTGATGATAACCATTCTGAAAGATATTAGGTGATATTTCATTGTGGTTTTAATTTGCATTTCTCTGATGGTTAACAATTTTCAGCATCTTTTCAAGTGCCTGGTGGCCATCTGTATGTCTTTTTATTGGAAAAACGTCTATTCAGATCTGCCCATTTAAAAATTTTTTGGTAGAATTTACCTTGAAGCCAGCTAGATATAGAATTTTCTTTGTGGGAAGATTTTTAAATTAGTTTTTAGTGGAGTATAGTTGCTTTACAATATTGTATTAGTTTCTATTGAACAGAGAATCAGTTATAAACATATCCTCTCTTTTTTGGATTTCCTTCCCATTGAGGCCACCACTAAGCACTGAGTAGAGTTCCTGTGCGATACAGTCGATTCTGACTAGTTATCTGTTTTATACATAGGAGTGGATCCATGTCAGCCCCAGTCTGGCAGCTCCTTCCACCTCCCTTCTCCCTCTGGTATCCATATGTCCATTCTCTGTGTTTGTGTCTCTGTTTCTGCTTTGCAAGTAAGTTTATCTGCGTAATTTATCTAGATTTCACATGGGAGCAACATTACACATTTGCTTTTCTGACTCACTTCACTCTGTATGATGGTCTCTAGGTCCACACGTATCTCTGTAGATTATGCGATTCTTTTCCTTTTCATGGTTGAGTGATATTCCATTGTGTGTATGCACCACATCTTCTTTATCCATTCCTCTGCTGATGGACATTTAGGTTGTTTCTATCGCCTGGCTACTATAAATAGTGATCAGTGAACATTAGGGTGCATGTATATTTTTGTTCTGCCCATTTTTAAATCATGGTGTTTGTTTTTTGATGTCGTGTTGTATGAGCTGTGTATATACTTTGATTATTAACTCCCTGATCATATCATTAGCAGATATTTTCTCCCACTTAGCAAGTGGTATGTCTGTACGTGTGTGTGTAATGGAATCCTGTTTAACCGTAAAAATGAAATTTTGCTATTTGCAACAACACAGATGGACTCGGAGGGTATTAGGCTAAGTGAAATAAGTCAGAAAGGCAAATACTGTGTGATCTCACTTAAATGTGAAATCCCAAAATGACACAGACACAAAGAACAAACTAGTGGTTATTAGTGGGAGGAGAAAGCGAGGAGGGGCAAGAGAGAGGTAGGGATTAAAACTCCAAGGATGTATTGTACCACACAGGGAATATAGCCAATATTTTATAATAATTATAAATAGAGTACAGCCTTTAAAGATTGTGAATCATTATGATGTATACCATAAATTACATAATATTGTACATCAATATATCTCAATTTTAAAAAGTAAAAAGCAAAACCTAATCATCATCATCACCCTCCAAAAAAATCATTGAGGGTCCCTTAGGTTTGAGCCACTGTTCTTATCACTTGAAATATATTCTCATTTTTTAATATACACAGCATCTCTATAGATTTGAAATTAAATGAAGTAACAAACAAAATCTTGAGCTTTCCAAATATGACAATGTCTGGGACATAGTAAACATAGCAACTGCTCAATAATTTGTAAAGCTAAATTTATAACTGTTTTTCATTCATTTAAAAAATCGATTTTATTTTTAGAAGTCGTAGATTTGTCAAAAAATTGAAAATGTAGTACAGAAAGTTTCCTTGTACTCCATGCTGTTTTCCCTATTATTAACATCATGCGTGAGTTTTGTATATTTACTGTAACTCACCAACTGATATTTATGCATGATTATTAGAGTTACAGATTATTCAGATCCTAGTTTTCACCTGTTGTCCTTTCTGCAGTGGAATCCCATCCTGGATATCACAGTACATTTCGTTGTCGTGTCTCCTTCGGTCCCTCTTGGCTGTGACCACATGTCACTTTCCTTGCTTTTGTAGACCTTGACAGTTTTAAGGAGCCAAGTATTTTGTAGGATGTCCCTTTATTGGAATTTGATGGTTTCCCATGGCTAGTCTAGAGTTATGGGGTTTTGAGAGGAGAACTACAGTGGCAAAACTCCATTTCCATCATGTCCTATCAAGGCTATTTATCATCAACGTGATTTATGAGGGTGGAGGTTGACCTTGATCACAAGACCAAGGTAGTGTGTGTCAGATTTCTTTACTGTGAAATTACTAATCCCCTCCCCCCTGATTTTCATACATTCTTGGGAACAAAGTCACAGTGTGCAGACCAAACCTATAGTCTGAAACTATGCTTCCCCTCCTTAAAGACAAGAGCATCTACAAAATAGTCTGAAAATCATTTAAACAGGTTATTTGTCCCTCCTCCCTGAGTTATTAACTTATTTAATCATTTATTTAGATATGTATAGACTCATAAATGTGCATTTTCTACTTTGAGTTTTAATCCAACACTACATACTTTTGTTGCTGTAAATTGTCTAGCTTTGGCTATTGAGACTTCTTTCAGTTCTTTCAACGAGCACCTGTACTCCTTTGACATCCCTACATCATTGTGAGCATTTAAAATTTTTGAGCCTTTTCTTACCTTCTCCGTCAAGCTCATTTTATATATTTCTTGCTCAAGTCCTAGAGCATTTTTCCAAGAAGCCCTGGTTTCTCTTAATGGAGAATGGTATTAGAAACCAAGATCTAGCTTGGGTACTAGCTGTGCTCATTGCTGCTGCTGCTGCTTAGTCACTTCAGTCATGTCTGACTCTGTGTGACCCCATAGATGGCAGCCCACCAGGGTCCCCCGTCCCTGGGATTCTCCAGGCAAGAACACTGGAGTGGGTTACCATTTCCTTCTCCGCTGGGGTACTGTTTCTTTTGGATGTTGTCAGCTAAGTGATCAAAAAATATGTATTACCTAAGCATGTGTATGCTGACTCATGTATACATGCATATATATATATATATATATATACACACACACACACATTTGTGTATACACCCATGTAAATATTTCCATCTGTAACCATCTGCAGTTATAGTAAGGAAATATCAGTTCATCTTGATGTTTCCAGCTTTGATCATTGAGCATGTGAATTACTCTAGCTTCCTCATCTTGCTCATTTATGTTTCCACTCCAGCAGTGAGAAACCTTGTTCCCATCTCCTGCCATCCATTCAGTTATTTGTTTCGCTCCAGTGCACAACAGTATCAGAACTGTTAACCTGTAGCCCCGTGGAAAACAACTTTGTCAGCCTGGGTACAATGCTTATGTCATTCTTCTTGCCTTCAATCTTGAAGACTCTACTCATTTCCAAAATTACTTAGGTCAGCACCTTTTCTTCCCACCCTTTTCAATGAGGTTGTCTTACACATTTGTAACACAGTTAGGTTTTCTTGTCACAGTCTACATTCTTTCCTGGAATTCCCGATTTCCTAAATGGTGTGTGTGTGTGCGCACACGTGTGCGTATACATTAAAGTGCCTTTTTTGTGCTGTACAAGTTTTATTACTCATTTATTTTTCATCATCTATCTCCCATTTATTCACTGTTTACAGTACTCTTGTTTCACACACTCAAAAATAAGTTGAATTAACTGACATTTAGAAATAGTCTTTAAAGGTATTTAAAGTAAAACAGAAAGATCAGAATCTGCAGAGATTCTCAGAGAGAAATGGTGTAGACAAACTGATCAGAGCTTAACGTGAAGCAGTTACTGCAATAGAAGTTGAAAGTTCAGAGTCGCCTGGCCTCCAAGCAGAGCAGCATCCTAGGACAGACAGATCGTTTTCCGGCCCTAAACACAGTGTCAGCTGTAAAGTTTCTGTAGGAGAGTGAGATGGACTGAAGTTGACTTTGGAGCTGCTTGCAGGCTCCCAGATGGAAAGTCTTTAACCCCAAAGTCCAGAGGAGATTTCGTTTCAGATTCCCATGGTTGGTTCAGGAATCTCTCCCCTAGAAGTTCATACAAGCACAGTGAGATTCACAGCCAGCATTGGAAATGAGCCTTCATCATCATGTGAGACACTTGAGCACTCATGTTACCATTTGAACACTTTTGATAACATTTGCCTTTACAGGATACTTCTGTTTGCTCCTCCTCCTATCATTTTCAGGCCCACGTTGGGACGCCTTACCAGCTGTACAGTCACTCCTGTTTTACAGATTAGCAAGCTGAGGACCAGAAAGGGCTTGGTTTCCCGTTGGCACATAGGATAGGGAGCTCCATCCCAGAACCCAGCTTTTCCTCCCTCCTCCAAAGGGACTCTTGCTGCTTCCATCACCCTTGACTACTCTGGGGACAGAACCCCAGATAAAGCTAATCTGAACCTGAGGCTATGTGTGTAAACTTCATTTCTGATTCCTGTGAGAATCCACATTAGAGGGATGGGGATTTCAATATGGACAATTTGGACTTCAGATAAAATCCCTCACAGGTATGCTAGGCCCAGATGCCACCTCAAGGCATTTCAAGGTGTTCTTTGGCCTCCTTTGGCAAAAAAAGCAGATGTTTTATTTTGTCTTCCCAAATCATTCTTAGGTACCAATGCTTTCTCATATCTAACATCATTTTAAAAAATACCAAGAAAATAGTTTCTGAACAGTCAGAGCAGGTGGTGTTCATTCCATTCCCTCTTTGCACACACCTTTTCAGAGCTTTTTACTCTCACTTGACATCTTGAAAGACAAATAAGACATTCCCTCCCAGCCACCCATATGCATTCCAACATGGTACCTGCTTAATTTAGTATCAACGGATGCTTTCCCTTTATGATTATGGTCTTTCTTGGCACAACCGTCCAGGGATCTAAGAGTAATTGACTGGAATTGGCCTGGAAGTAACTGATGAGAAGTTGGGCTACATTTGTCACATTTGTCTCAACCCAAGCCTGGGACCTTGTTCCTTTTTGTTCTTTGGTTGGTTTGATCATTTTGAAGTTGGTAACATCTTAGAATTTTTTGAAAGGTGATCTTAACCTGTGTTTGCTAGGACACAGTACAGATAACACCTTGTGGATTTAAAATATCCGGGAAGATAGCTTCCCTGGTGGCTCAGACGGTGAAGAATCCGCCTGCAATTGTGGGAGACCTGGGTCCGATCCCTGGGTTTGAAAGATCCTCCGGAGGAGGACATGACAACCCCTCCAGTATTCCTGCCTGGAGAATCCCCATAGACAGGGGAGCCTGGCGGGCTGCAGTCCATAGTGTCACAAAGAGTCGGGCACGACTAAGGGTCTAAGCACAGCACAGCACATCAATGCTGTCGTGAAAGAAGCATGGGACTTGAGTTTAGGAATCTCCATATCTCACAAACTGAGTGACCTTGGACAAGTCAGGTGCCTGCTCAGAACCTCAGATCTCACTCATGTCAAATAGGAATGACAAAGTTATCTCTCAGGATGGTACACTTTTGACAGTTTAAGGACACAAAGCAAAAACACAAGTATGCTTTGCATCATACATGGAGGGCAATGATTTTTCAATTATTTTTCAGTAAGGCATCTTAGTAGTCAAGACATCAAGGTGTAGGTCAGAAAATAGAGCTTTGAACCTTGGTTGGCTCTGGAACTTCTTAACTGAGTGACAAGAAGCAAATGCTGTAATCTTTCCAGACCTCAGTTTCCTTATCTGTAAAATGGGAATAACTAGAGTCCATCTCTCAGGCCATCATTTACTGGTTCATGATTAACTTCAATAAGGATAACCAAGGGTACTCATTACTCCTGCATTGTTAGACATGCAAAAGCTGCCTTCACAGCAGTGGGCAGGTCCATAAGTCATTCGTTAATTCAACAGTACTTACCATCCCTGTTACTTTCCAAGATATAAGGTCTAGCTGGGGATCGACATCAGCAGACAACACTGTTTCTCTTGAGACCACAGCAAGAAACAGAACATAACTCCTGAGTGCTGCTCCTACTACCGCTCCTTCTGAGTTTTGTTTACCCAAGCTTCAGAGACTTTGACTTTGTTGCTGTTGTTCAGTAGTGTTTGACTCTTTGCAACCCCATGGACTGCACATGCCAGGCTTCCCTGTCCTTTACCATCTCCCAGGGCTTCCTCAAACTCATGGACATTGAGTCAGTGATGGCATCCAACCATCTCGTCCTCTGTTGTCCATCCCCTTCTCCTCCTGCCTTCAGTCTTTCCCATCATCAGGGTTTTTTACTAATGAGTCAGCTCTTAGCATCAGGTGACCAAAGTATTAGAGCTTCAACTTCAGTATCAGTCCTTCTGATGAATATTCAGGACTGATTCCCTTTAGGATAGACTGGTTTGATCTCCTTTCAGTCCAAGGGACTCTTAAGAGCCTTCTCCAACACCACAGTTCAAAAGCATCAATTCTTTGACACACAGCCTTCTTTATGGACCAACTCTTACATCCATACATGACTACTGGAAAAACTATACCTGTGACTAGATGGACCTTTGTTGACAAAGTAATGTCTCTGCTTTTTAATATACTGTCTAGGTTTGTCATGGCTTTTCTTCCAAGGAGCAAGCATCTTTTAAAGTCGTGGCTGAAGTCACCATCTGCAATGATTTTGGAGCCCCAGAAAATAAAGTCTGTCACTGTTTCCATTGTTTTCCCACCTATTTGCCATGAAGTGATGGGACCAGATGCCATGACCTTAGTTTTTTGGAATGTTGAGTTTTAAGCCAACATTTTCACCCTCTTCTTATACCTTCATCAAGAGGCTCTTTAGTTCCTCTTCATTTTCTGCCATAAGGGTGGTGTCATCTGCATATCTGAGGTTATTGATATTTCTCCCTGCAGTCTTGATTCCAGCTTGTGATTCATACAGCCTGGCATTTCACATTTTACTCTGCACGTAAGTTAAATAAGCAGGGTGACAATACAGCCTTGACGTACTCCTTTCCCAATTTGGAACCAGTCTATTGTTTCATATCCCATTCTAACTGTTGCTTCTTGACCTGAATACAGGTTTCTCAGGAGGCAGGTAAGGTGGTCTGATACTCCCATCTTTTGAAGAATTTTCCAAGTCAGCCAAAGGCATTAGCATAGTCAGTGAAACAGAGTAGAGGTTTCTCTGGAATTCTTTTGCTTTTCCTATGATCCAGCAGTGTTGGCAATTTGATCTCTGGTTCCTCTACCTTTTCTAAATTCCAGCTTGAACATCTGGAAGTTCTTGGTTCATGTACTACTGAAGCCTAGCTTGGAGAATTTTGAGCATTACTTTGCTAGGGTGTGAGATGAGTGCAATTGTACAGTAGTTTGAACAATCTTTGGCATTTCCTTTCTTTCTTATTGGAATGAAAACTGACCTTTCCCATCCTGTAGCCACTGCTGAGTTTTCCAAATTTGCTGGTATATTGAGTGCAGCACTTTCACAGCATCATCTTTTAGGATTAGAAATAGCCCAGCTGGAATTCCATCACCCCACTAGCTTTGTTCGTAATGATGCTTCCTAAGGCCCACTTGACTTCACACTCCAGGATGTTTGGCTCTAGTTGAGTGATCACACCATTGTGGTTATCTGGGTCATTAAGATCATTTTTGTACAGTTCTTCTGTGTATTCTTGCCACCTCTTCATATCTTCTGCTTCTGTGAGGGCCATATGGATTCTGCCCTTTATTGTGCCCATCTTTGCATGAAATATTCCCTTGGTAGCTATGATTTTCTTGAAGAGATCTCTAGTCTTTCCCATTCTATTGTTTTCCTCTATTTCTTTGCATTGTTCACTTAGGAAAGCTTTCTTATCTATTCTTGCCATTCTTTGGAACTCTGCATTCAGATTTTTGTTACTACAGGTATCTCTTGACTTCCTACTTTTGTATTCCAGTTCAACTTCGGCAACAAAAGTTGCAAGCTTTGTCAGCAAAGTAATGTCTCTGTTTTTTAATATGCTGTCTAGGTTGGTCATAGTTTTTCTTCCAAGGAGCAAGTGTCTTAATTTCATGGCTGCAGTCACTGTCTGCAGTGATTTTGGAGCCCCTCCCAACCCGATAAAGTCTCACCATGTTCAGTAAGTTTTTACTCCAATTTTCTGCTGATGGTTGGGGCTGTATTCCCTCCCTGTGAGACCAATCCACGGTAGGGGGAACGGTGGTAATGGTGACCTCATACAAAGGACCTTATTCCAGCAAGCTGGGGCTCCCAGGACTATTGTATTCAGTACTCCTGACCCTGCAGCAGGCCACTGTCAACCCATGCTTCCAACCCGCTGTCCAGGAGGCTCCTGGATACTCTCAGGCAAGTCTGGCTCAGTCTCTTATGAGGTCACTGCTGCTTTCTCCTGGGTCCTGGTGGTCACAAGGGTTTGTTTGTGCCCTCCAAGATTCATCAAATCCCACTGGCCCATCAAAGTCAAATTCTCTGGGGGTTCTCAGTCCCTATGCCAGATCCCCAGGTTGGGAAATCTGTTGTGGGCCCTAGAAGTTTTGCAACAGTGCTATGACTTTAGTCCCATGATTTTCCATGTCTGATTGACTCACAAGCCTGGGAGTCATAAGGTTTGCTACATCTCCTGTTTCTGCTTCTAACTTTCTGATTGACACTGTGTAAACTACTTAGTTTTTCTGAGTCTCTCAACAAACTCAATAGATAGAGAGAGGTTATAGAAGAATAGATGATAGAAAAGTGGAAGGAAGGATGGGCTAGGTGGATGGATGAGTAGAATTTACACTAGACAACCCACTCAAAATGCCATTCCAAAGACTGGCTCCAGCACCCACTCTCTGAAAGCAATTCCATTTGCTTCTGGAGTTGTTTCATCATTCTTCACACATGGATGTTGATGAGCACACTCAAGAACACACAGACATCAAATGCCTCCTGTTTGCCTGACACCAGGGACATGTTTAACAAATTCTGGATGTTTTCTGAAACAAACATTGTTTTCCATAGTCTATTCCCCAAGCCCATCCCATGCATCTGTGTCCAGCAGAATGGAAGCAACTCGCAGGAACCTCACCTTTGTTATATTCCAAAATGGGCCTAGAGGTGCCTAAATTCCATGTAGACTCACATTGCTGAGCTCTGATTCAAACACAGTTTCCTAAAATGGGAAGAGATTAGCCGAGGGAAGCACTTTAGTATAAAGAACGATATGTATGTCGTCTTGGCTAATGTCTGTTCTTTTGCCTGTTATGAGAGTTAATGCCGGCCCAGGAAGGGAGCAGCAGGAGCCAGAGTTCTGTATCCCACTTGGAACAAAAGGGGGAATGTACTGCAATAAGAGACGCCCAGTGTTTGGGCTTTTGGAAAGGGAAATATAATTGCTATATATATATATGTCGGCCTGATCTGGGAAGGCCCCTCCATCCCCCATCTCTTAATTCTGATTATTGCCAGACTGAGATCTATCTATCTGTTCTGAATGCTCTTTACAAGAAAGGTTTCATTGTGAGGAAGGGGGGCTGGCCTTATTTTACCAGTAGAAGGCTATTATCTTCCAACAGCTGTTTATAGTTAACTGCAGCCCATACTTAAAGCCTGAGCGCTGGAGCCTTATTTAGTGCCTGTGGATTTGTGGTGAAGAGTCAGGCTTAACTCTTTCTTCCCCTGTAATGAATGACCTCGGTGGGGAACTGGGACGGAGGTGGCCTATGAACAAAGAGGGAGGAGATAAACAGGTCTCCACCTCCCAAAGATGGTAAATATCAATGTTTTATTAACTGTTTATATTAGGGGTGCATTGAACACTTTGCATGCAGTATCTTGGTGAATTTTGACCAGCTGTGCTCTGAGAGTGATATGATTATGCCCATTTCACAGGTAAGGCAATAGAGGCTCAGGAAATGAATGCCAGGATTCAATCTACACCAATCCAGTTACAGAGTCAGAGTGGGTAACTCCTACAGTATATTTGTATTATGCCTCCTGTTAGTCCAGTGCAATAGCTGAGGATAGTTTACATGTCCCGCGCTAAGCAGGGCTCCATTATGGATAGAAAGCTTCCACCCCAGAGGGCTTTCAGGCTGGCCAGAAAGGTGAGCAAATGCAGGTGATACACTGAGAATGGAGAGGAGCAATGAAAACTTCATAAATGGCTCACCCATCTAGGGTGGCAAGAGTAGATCAGGACTTAGGAGTTTAGGGAAGGGCAGAGTTTACCTTTAAAAATGAACAAACAAAAAACTGATATCAAGAAAGGAGCACAGCTACAAAAAATAAAGAGAGTGGGTGGGGAGAGAGAGAAAGGCAAGGAGAGCGAGAAGGAGAGAAGAGAAAGGGAAGCCGAGGGGCTGTGGTGGGTATGATCAGAACCCCAGGGCACCTTGACTTACCCCTAGGTGCTTAGACTTAAATCTCCAGGAAATGGGCGGCTAGGTAGTCAGATCCACATCTTAGAAAGATCCCTTAGGATGTGGTCAGAGCATATTTTGGAGGGAGCAAAAGACAGGAGATGAGAAAAGCTTAGGACATAGGCTGAGAATCCAAGAAAAGGAAAATGGCTGGACGATGCAGATGGGGAGCTGGGACTGCATTCTAAAGAAGTGCCGCAGGTAAGAGCAGAGACACACGGCGTTCTGCTTCCTCACCTCACCGAAGAGGAGAAAGAGGTTAAACATTACAGCAAGAAGTTGGAAGGAACATTTCTCCAACCGCTAACTCAACCCTAAATGACACACATTCCTGAGGGTTGCAAATGCTGATCAATGGCCTTGGGGGTGGCTAGAGACAGCATGCAGACGTGTGCGCTTGCGCTTTCGCTTGCGCGCACACGCACACACACACACACACACACACACACACACACTCACTCACTCACTCACTCATTTTCTCAGCACGTCTGAAATTCTTGTTCTCCCTTTGTTTGACTCCAATATCTTTCCTGATGACAAAGAAAACCAAAAATGTGGAAACCCATTGTTGAACACAAAGAGACACAGAGTCAGAGGGCTGTGGGGGAGAAGTTGGCCGACCTCGAACTTGATTCTCCGCCTTGGTACCCAACAATTCACAGTGGGGGAGAGAGTGGCTTGCCAAAGGGCTCTGTGTGACTGGGCTAAAGTAGAAGAATATGTCAAATTCAAGATGAAAAGACAGCCCTCGCAGCTGAAAGCCGAGCTGGGAGCTAATGGAGCTGGGGAAAGGGGGCCTTTTCAAAGAAAAGTGCTTATTTGCAAACTCATTTCTCCTCAGCAAACGCTCCCAGGACCTCTGGCAAAAGGAATTCCTGGACCCAGGCCTTCCCATTGAGCTGTTAGTGATCGGCAGTGGTTAATTACCTCTCGCCCGGCTCTCTTCTGCAGCCAATCTGCGGGGGTAGCTGTGGAGGTCCGGGGTGGAGGTTTTGCCCTTTTAATTCTGATGTTCAACAAAGTGAAAGTCTTACCACTGCAGAGCTAGAGGAAACCTTACTTTTCCTTCTGCTCTTAAGTCCTCATTTTTGCAGTGGCAGGAGTGGTGGTTCAAAGGAGGGAGAAGGGCATGGCCACCAGGGAAGACTGGGGGTCTGCAGTGGTTCATGAGCCAGGCATGCCCCTAGTGCTGTGAAGATAGTCAAGGGGGACCCTGACTGACACCCGCCCTGGTGACTGGAGGTTGAGTATCACTGCAGTTTACAGAGATTTTCATCCACTGGCCAAACGGGGTAAGGTCACTTCTGGTACTGCCATCTGAGATTCCCGGGATCTGATGTAGAAGTGAGACCCAGCAGACCTTTCCTGAGAAGGAAGTGCTCTAGTCAGTGTAGCAGGCTTTCTTTGAAGATATATGTAGGGTTTGTTTTTGTTTAAGGAGTTTGCTCCTGTGATGTGGTGGCTCGCAAGTCTGAAATTCACAGGACTGGCTGGAGATTCAGATCAGAGCTGACGTTGCAGGCTTGAGTTCGGATTCCAAAGGTCAGCAGGCTGACAACTCAAGCAGGGTTTCTAATTTGTGGTCTTGAGAATTTCTTCAACATTGAGAAACCTGTCTTTGTTCTCAAGGCCTTCAACTGATTGGATGAGGCTTACTCACATTACAGAGGGTAATTGGCTTTGCTTAAAAGCTACCAATTTAAATGCTCATATGTTATGAAGGAGAAGGCAATGGCACCCCACTCCAGTACTCTTGCCTGGAAAAATCCCATGGATGGAGGAGCCTGGAAGGCTGAAGTCCATGGGGTCGCTGAGGGTCGGACACGACTGAGCGACTTCACTTTCACTTTTCCTTTCATGCACTGGAGAAGGAAATGGCAACCCACTCCAGTGTTCTTGCCTGGAGAATCCGGGGGACAGGGGAGCCTGGTGGGCTGCCGTCTATGGGGTCACACAGGGTCGGACATGACTGAAGTGACTTAGCAGCAGCAGCAGTAACATCTTAAAAAGGGCTTCCCTGATGGCTCAGACAGTAAAGAATCTGCTTGCAATGTGGGAGACCTGGGTTCTGTCTCTGGGTTTGGAAGATCCCCTGGAGAAAGGAATGGCTACACACTTCAGTATTCATGCCTGGAGAATCTCATAGACAGAGGAGCCTGGTGGGCTACTCTCCATGGGGTCACAAAAAGTTGGACATGACTGAGTGACTAACACACACACATATCTAAGAAAACACCTTCACATACCTTCGCTATGAACTAGTGTTTTATCCAAAAACAGGACACCATAGCCTGGCCCAGCTGACACTGAGATTAGCCATCACAGAAGGTATTCCAGCAGGATCCAAAATGTGCCAACAGTCAGTACTGTGAGATGGTGGGGGTGAAGTCCCTGTTGGGGAATGTTTATCCTTCATTACTGACTAGTGTTCAGTTCATGCCATTTTCAGTTCAGTTCACATGCATTTCCACCCATCTCCTCCTCCCTAACCTTAGCATTCTAGAGGATTAAAACCTGTGCCCAATCTAGACTTCTGGCCCATCCCCAAATTTAAATTCAAAGTAAATCAGGAAGTCATGAAATCAAGCAGAAGTCAGGATGCTGCTTCTACATCATAGATCTAGTAACTGGCATGAGCCCTTGGCTGGGAATTGTTAGAGAGTCTAGAAGCTGTTTATTTTGTTGTTGCTTTTTATGTTCTTTCTGTTTTCTTCTTTTTTTTTCTTTAACCTAGAGATAATCAAAAGGGAGAGAAAGTCTAGGGAGACAGTATTTCAAAATAATCCAGAAGTTAAAACTATAATGTTACTATTCTTATTCTAAACAAGACTATCACTGTGTCAAATTCTTCACACTGGTTTTGGTCTGGGGGTCAGCTCACTAAGGAGAGGGGCAGTCACCTCTAGGTTGGGGATTAAGGTCCATTTTTGTGTTTTCCAGACCTCTTGTGCACATATTCTAAGAGGACCCCAGTTTTGTTTTGTTTTGTTTTTCTGTTTAAGAAATAGTCATACTGGTAAAGACAGGTGGAAGGCCATGATACAGGCCCTTAACTTAGAAAAAGGGAACCAAGGGATACCAAGGGAACATTTCATGCAAAGATGGGCTCAATAAAGGACAGAAATGGTATGGACCTAACAGAAGCAAAAGATATTAAGAAGAGGCGTCAAGAATACACAGAAGAACTATGCAAAAAAGATCTTCATGACCCAGATAATCATGATGGTGTGATCACCAACCTAGAGCCAGACATCCTGGAATGAGAAGTCAAGTGGGCCTTAGGAAGCATCACTATGAACAAAGCTAGTGGAGATAATGGAATTCCAGTTGAGTTATTTAAAATCCTAAAAGATGATGCTGTAAAAGTACTGCACTCAATATGTCAGCAAATTTGGAAAACTCAGCAGTGACCACAAGACTGGAAAAGGTCAGTTTTCATTCCAATCCCAAAGAAAGGCAATGCTAAAGAATGTTCAAACTACCGCACAATTGCACTCATCTCACACACTAGTAAAGCTAAGCTCAAAATTCTCCAAGCCAGGCTTCAATAGTACGTGAACTGTGAACTTCCAGATGTTCAAGCTGGATTTAGAAAAGGCAAAGGAACCAGAGATCAAACTGCCAACAACTGCTGGATCATCAAAAAAGCAAGAAAGTTCCAGAAAAAAATCTATTTCTGTTTTATTGCCTATGTCAAAGCCTTTGACTGTGTGGACCACAACAACCTATGGAAAATTCTTAAACATATGGGAAGACCAGGCTACCTGACCTGCCTCCTGAGAAACCTATATGCAGGTCAGGAAGCAACAGTTAGAACTGGACATGGAACAACAGACTGCTTCCAAATAGGGAAAGTAGTACATCAAGGCTGTATATTGTCACTTATTTAACTTATATGCAGAGTACATCATGAGAAACACTGGGCTGGATGAAGCACAAGCTGGAATCAAGATTGCTGGGAGAAATATCAATAACCTCAGATATGCAGATGAAACCACCCTTATGGCAGAAAGCTAAGAAGAATTAAAGAGCCTCTTGTTGAAACTAAAGAGGAGAGTGAAAAAGTTGGATTAAAGCTCAACATTCAGAAAACCAAGATCATGGCATCTGGTCCCATCACTTCATGGCAAATAGTTGGACAAACAGTAGAAACAGTGACAGACTTTATTCTTTGGGGCTCCAAAATCACTGCAGATGGTGACTGCAGCCATGAAATTAAAAGACATTTGCTCCTTGGAAGAAAAGTTATGACCAATCTAGACAGCATATTAAAAAGCAGAGACCTTACTTTGCCAACAAAGGTGAGTCTAGTCAAAGCTGTGGTTTTTCCAGTGGTCATTTATGGATGTGAGAGTTGGACCATAAAGAGGGCTGAGTGCTGACGAATTGATGCATTTGAACTGTGGTGTTGGAGAAGACTCTTGAGAGTCTCTTGTACAATAAGGAGTTCCAACCAGTCCATCCTAAAGGAAATCAATCCTGAATATTCATTGGAAGGACTGATGCTGAAGCTGAAACTCCAATACTTTGGCCACCTGATGCGAAGAACTGCCTCATTGGGAAAGACCCTGATGCTGGGAAAGATCAAAGGCAGGAGGAGAAGGGCTCGACAGAGGATGAGATGGTTGGATGGCATCACCGACCCAAAGGACATGAGTTTGAGTAAACTCCGGGAGGTGGTGAAGGACAGGGAGGCCTGGCGTGCTGCAGTCCACGGGGTCGCAAAGAGTTGGACATGACTGAGTGACTGAACTGATCTGGTGTCACTTGTTACATGATGAGAAGTAAAAATGAACCCACGTGAGTTATGGGTGCCGGCAGGTGGGCTAGACGCACTCAAGACACCACAAGGCCTGGTGAGCATGGCCTGACTCTAGCTTCCCTCTCTCAGTGCCAGTGCACGAGCTGTCTTAGATGCCTTCTCATGGCCTTGCCCGTGGCCAAGCCTACCCTCAAATCTGTGCTTCTCCTTGGTAGTGCCCTGGCCATTGTGGTGAATTAATTCTCGTTTAATTATTTATTTGATGTCTTTCTCCTATTGGATGGTGAATTCTGTAAGAAAAAGGTCTGAGCCTGGTGTAACGATGGACATGATACTGAGTGAGCAAGTGCTCAGTGAACATTCACTGGGTGAATGAATCAATCAACCACTAGCCAAGGTGCTACGTTCCTCTAGTAAGACTGGACAGGCCTTTTCATTTATGTGGTTGCGTCTACTTCCCGTTACCATAGATATGAATGAACCCTTAGTCTTCCCCCTCGTTTTCCTTTCTTCTTTTGAGGTATATGCATGGATAAATTACTCCATACTTTGAAGAACATTTAAAGACTGCCACATATATGAGACTATTTTTCTAGCACCATCATTTCCTGTGAGATTAAGTTCTCAGGAATCATTATCAGTGTGATCCAGGGGAGCCTCAGCCTGCAGCAGTTTGAAGCAGGGCTTCAGTTCCCAGCCAGAGATTGAGATTGGGTCATGGCAGTGAGAGCACTAAATCCTAGCCACTAGACCAATGGTCAGTGACAGGCCCTGATTCTTTGACTTTGCAGGAAAAAAAAAAAATTCCCACAAAGATGGAAAGTAGTGAAGTATGTACTTTTTAGGAAAAAAAGAGCGCAGTATGTGAGTACTACTCACATGAGCATAGACATGTGAGTAGATTCAGAGAGAGAGTCCCCGAGTCACGCATTTGTGATAGTTTGAATCACTTTTATGGGGAATTTCTTCTGATTTTCCTCAGCCAATCATTTTGATTCACCTGGTTCAGAGTCTATATTTGGTATATCTCAGGATCCTCCCTTGTGTGTCCATGTGACTCTTAGCCAGGATAGAATCTAAGAGGCCTATGAGTAGTTTGGCATTAGTTAGCATCACACCCCTTTTGACCTCTAAGGAGCCTTTCTGCTCATGTGTAGTTGGAGAGGTCTCCAGACTTCAAGAATGAGAAATATATGGTTTCTTACCTTCTATCTAGGTGGGGCCTAGCCTCCTCTCACTCCAGTGTTCTTGCCTGGAGAATCCCAGGGACAGGGGAGCCTGGTGAGCTGATGTCTATGGGGTCGCACAGAGTCAGACACGACTGAAGTGACTTAGCAGCAGCCTCCTCTCTCAATAGTCCTGCCATCCTCGTCTTGGAGTACGGGTCCACAGGGAGTCTCCAATTGCTTTACCCTAGAGGCAGGGCCCATCTACGTCCTGCCTCCAAGTGTATGTATGTATAAATAGTTGTGAATTACCCATATTTTATCCTCCTTTCCTATAAAACAGTCCTTAAAAGCTCAAAGAAAATTATGTTTGTGTTTCTTCCATTTACTTTGCTTTTTCAAATAAAGGTGTCTGGAAGCATGTTTGCATGGAAGACATCGCTCAAACTTGCTGTAATTTCCTCTCCCTTTGTCAATGTTTTCCTCATCTCTAGGCAGTTCCCACCATTTTCACAAAGAAACAAATTGACAAGTGGTATCTAGGGATCAGGTCTTGAGGAAGGTACTGAGAACACGTGGAGAACCAAACACAGTCTAGCCTGCATGAGTTTACTCTTCTGAAAAGATAAACTGAGGCATATTAAAATTTTTGAGTTTGTTTGAGCAAAACTTGATTGTAATCAGGCAATGCCAAACCAGAAGTGGTTTAGGAGCTCTCTGCCAACAGGAGCCAGAAGTAAGACTTACACAGAAACAATGTAGAAGCAAAGAAGAAGAAAGTATTTGATTGGCTGTAGCTGAAAGCCTCCTTGTCTGTGATTGGCTGTCCCTAGTGTTTCAGTTTCCTAGCTTCAAGGTATTTACAGCACTAGATTTTAATGTGCTTATGTCTGTGGATTAGAGACATATCAGTCTAATGACCTCGTTATTTAATTAACACCCTGGATTGAGGAAGGTAGGCATTAAGCAAGTATGTAGGATGTAATGAAAGTTAACAAAGAGGATTTCAAAAACGTGATGAGAGCATAAAGCAAACGATAGAGTTGAGTCTAGTGTGTTAGGACAGGCCAGCTTGAGAACGTGGCATGGAAGCTGAGAATTAAAGGAATGGGAAGAAGGTAGGCAAGTGGACAGAGCTGGGCTGGGGATATGGTTACAGGTTGAAGGAAGAGTAGTTTAAAAAACCAACACCGAGAAAGAAGATTTTATTCTTGGAAATGAAGGAAACCAGAATACTGGCAGAAGAAACAGTTCTCCCAACATAACGCACAAACTATTTTGTGCCCCTCTGCTGTCTTCACTCCTGCTCTTACCTTGGTGTCAAATGGTGTTGTCCTTCTTAGTCTAGTGCATACTTTGGTTCAGTATTTATCTATGTCCTGAAACTTTGCCCAGCAACTCCCCTGATGGAATTAATTCTTCCCCCAACAACATTTTTTTTAAGATTTTTTTTTCGATGTGGACCAGTTTTAAAGTCTTTATTGACTTTGTTACAATATTGCTTTTGTCTTCTGTTTTGTGTTTTTTGACCATGAAGCATGAGATCTTAGTTCCCCAAACAAGGATTGAACCTGTACCCCCAGCTCTTAGAAGGTGAAGTCTTAACTACTAGACCACCAGGGAAGTCCCTGCTAGAACTCTATTTATATAAATTTCTACATGGAGCTCATTATTTGTAATTCTACTGTATCTCTTACTTCTTATCACCATATGATGATGGCTTCAGTAAATCTTATTCCCTAGACTTACACAGTAGCCAGTGCAGAGAGAAAGTCAATGTTTTTCCCAAAATGAACTGAATTAAATTGTTTGATTCAGTGACTTCAGCAGGGTGAATACCCCAGAAAGCTTCCACCCCCCCAAGTCGGACCTAATACTAGAACACTTCCTTCAGCATTTCTGACTGATAACAAGGCTTCACAGCTAATTACTGTCCCCAAGAAAGTCCATAGAGGGCAATGAATGTAAGCTTCTGTGTTGAGAAATATCTATAAAAGAACATATTGGGAGGAAGGTTTAACTTGGGTAAGATTAATAGTCTGAGCTTTAAAATCATTAAGATGTGAGGGAAGAATGAGGTTTGAATAAACAAAGCCACGTCTCATGAAACATTTTTAATATTAAAGACACGTTCCAAGCAGTGAGACTGACATTGGACTTATAAACATCAGAGTGTCATGGATTTCGGGAGCAGAAAAATGAGCAAATGTCCCAGCATGAGGAGGCCACAAGAAGTAGGTCACCACTACAGATCTGAGAACATAGTAAGTGCTGCTCTAAATGGGACAGTAGCTGAGTTCTCTGCTTGTTCCTCAGATCCAGCTGGCAGTCCTTAGCTGTGCTGGTCTCTGGGACCCTCCACTCTTTTCTTGGTAGGCAGCCAAGCCCATTAGTCTCTGCTGCACTTGAGCTTGTCTTTGGGCTGATCATCCCTAGCATATAACAGGTTGCTCAAAGGCAAGGGCATATGTAAGATAACAGCAACAACAATAATGATACATTATTTTATTTATTTGGCTGTGCTGGTGTTACTTATGATGTGCAGGGTCTCCTCTGTATCATATCTTTGCAGTGCACAGACTCCCCAGTTGTGGCCTGTGGGCTCAGTAGTTGTGGTGCGTGGGCTTAGTTGCCCTGTGGCACGTGGGGTCTTCGTTCTCCAACCAGGGATGGAACCATGTCTCCTGCATTGCATGGTGGATTCTTAACCACTGGACTACCAGGGAGGTCCCCATGATGCATCATTTAAAAAAAATTTCTTCACCTCTGCAAACTGCCCTTTCTTCGTTTGTAAAATGCAGATCCTAACGTTCATCTTTAAACCATAGACAGTCACCAGGAAACAGGCCTGAAACTGTAGTGTGTACACATAAAGGATCATTGGAAATAGAAGCATCTTGTGGTGGAGAAGCATCAATTTTTCCTTAGGGGAAAAATTCTTAGGTTTCCTTAGAGCAAACACGAATGTATTATATTGATTCATTTATTCAATCATTTGTTCATCCCTTCATCTACAAATGTTTATTCCATGACTTAGCTTAGAAAACCCACTCGCTATCATTAATAATGCACCATATTTGCTCCCTGTCACTAATCATGCCAGACAGAGTTGCCATGGTGAGGAAATTTGATTGCAAGTCAAGGCATATAGTTTTTCAATTTAGAGCTTGTACTTGAAATCATGGTTTATTTGCTGTTTTCATAGCACATGGTAAGAAGGGGTTTTCTCTTCTATTTGGCTGTCCTGGGGCATCAGGCATCACTGCTGCAGCTCAGTGTTCACTGCTCAGGAATGCTCTTGTCTAATTCTTATGGTGCCCCCTGGAGCACCATAAAAATTCCAGTAGGAATGTTTGCTTAGACATATGGTTTTATATTTTATCTTGTTGTTGTTCAGTCACTAAGTTGTGTCTGACTCCTTGCAACCCCATGAACTTCCTGCATACCAGACTTCCCTGTCCTTCACCATCTCCCAGAGTTTGCTCAGACTCATGTCCATTGAGTCAGTGATGTCATCCAACCACCTCATCCTCTGTCGCCCCGTTCTTCTGCCCTCAATTTTTCCTAGCATCAGGGTCTTTTCCAGAGAGTCAGCTCTTCACATCAGGTGACCAAAGTATTGGAGCTTCATCATCAGTCCTTCCAGTGAATATTTATCTTAGACCTTATAAAATATACCTTCCCAGTTTCCAATATGCTGTCAAGAGTATTTGTGGAATGTGGTAACAATTAGAAATCTGATTTTATTCATATGGATGCTGTTCAGCAAAGATGGTCCATCACCTGCCCTGCTGCAGCTTAAAATCTACAAGGGAAGACACAGTGTTATGTAAGAATTCATAGGAAATTGTGATGGGTGTTAAAAGTGAGGAAGAATAGCATGCAAACATATAGCAGAGACCAACTCAATTTAGGGGTCAGTGACATTTATATAAATATTTATCAGTGTGTAATTTTAGCAGTTCACAGGCAGATGTGGAGTTACACAAGAAAGCAGGGAGGACTGGGAAAAGTGTACTCCAGTTATCACTACAAGTTGGCATTTACATCTGGCTCATAAGCATAGAGGTTAATACAAGATGCTAAGATTCAAATCATATCTTTATAACTTACTGTGTGACCCTGGGCAAGTTATATAACCTTATGGTGCCTCAGTTTCCACATTTGTACATGTGAAAATACAGTGCCCGATCTTGTAGCATTATTTTGATACTCTGGTAAATTCATATCCAGCAGGCTCATAGAAGAGTGGAGACAGCTCATCGTGAAAGCTGTGCAAATGTTAGCAATTATGATCATGAGTATAATCATGATTATTACTGCTGTTATTATTGTTTTCTATGTAATTTCAAAAGAGGCAGATAAACACCCAACGCCTAGGGTTCCTCATCCATAAAATGGTAATATGAATACCTTCACTGCAGGGGGATTATTCACTGAAATGATAAATGCAAAGGGTGTGCATCTTCTCCGCATCCTGTAGATGTTCAGTAGATATGACTTGGTATTCACAGCAATAGCCCAAACCTCATGAAATGCCTTGGCCTTGAGCTTGGCCCTGCCTGCTGCTTATAGGTGATGTTCACGTACTGACAGGTCTTCCTCCTCCAGGTTTACTTGAGGTAACAAAGCTTATGTAGAGGGCAGGTCCAGTGTACACCCACACCCAGACATAAAGATGGGCCACTTTCATAAGTTTTCCTTGCTTGGCAAGTGCCACGTTCATGACCCTAGCACTCCCCAATGACTGTACACTTCCTTCATGTTTTTTAATGATGGTGCTTCTGACATCCCTTACCCTGGACAATTTTCCTTGTCTCTTGCTCCGAGTATCACATGCAGTGGGGGAAAGGACAGCCCCAAAGAGGAGGTGCCCACAAAAAGGAAGCTCTTGTGCCAACACCTGTCAAAGGGAGAGGCAATGGCCTTTCAGTGGCTCCCCTTGGGCTCTCCTGGATGCAAATCTGAGAAGCAGAAGACTGGGCTGCTCTCTGCAAAAAGAATCCATCACCCAGCCATTTTCCCAGGTCCCATTAAAATGCTGACACCATTAATCTGCACTACTTTACCTCTCATTATGCGGAAATGTGCTCTTGATCAAAAGTCCCCTTGTGTAGCAGCCTGATTCATCACCAATAGCTATGGGCCACACATCAGAAATTCATAATCAGCTGACGTTATCCACCCAAATCATTCCCAGGATCTGAAAAGCTCCGAACATGTCCATCATTGGGAGGAAGCAGCCACATAGGATGCAGTATGCAAACAGGCCTGATAGTTAATACAGCAGGTTTATCAACAGGTTTAAATTAAGGAAAGAGCTTCTGTCTCCTGTTTGTGTACAGGTGACCCTAGAATAACATGAGTTTGAACTGCACAGGTCCACTTATGTGGGGTTTTTTTGCAATAAATACCCATATATAGTATAAATGTATTTCTCTTCTTTATAATTTTTTTACACTTTTATTTTAATAATAAAATACAATTATTTTAAATTATAAGTTAAATATAATAATTATTATATTTATTATTTATTTGGCTGCACCAGGTCTTAATTGCATCCCTTGGGGTCTTTGATCTTCACTGGGGCATGCGGGATTGCAGCCTGCCAACTCTTAGTTGAAGCATGCAGGATCTAGTTCCCTGACCAGAGATCAAACCCAGGCCCCCTGCACTGGAAGCCCAAAGTCTTAGCCACTGGACCACTAGCGAAGTCCCTATGATTTTAACACATCTTCTTTTCTCTAGCTTACTTTATTGTAAGAATACAGTATATAATACATGTAACATATAAAATATGTGTTAACCAATTGCTTACATTAAATAGGTAAGGTAAAACTTCCTTCAACAGTAGGCTGTAAGTGGTTAAGGTTGGGGGGAGTCAGAAGTTACACGTAGAACTTCAATTATTAAGGGGTCAGCACCCCTAACATTTACATTGTTCAAGGGTCAACTGAATTGGGTCATCTGTTTTCTGAGAACTTGTCTCCACTGACCCCACATGGGATCTAAACAGCATAGAATTTGAGACAAAGGTGACTTCAAGCTAAGGAGACCCAGATTTGGTGACATAAAAGTACTAGCTCAGGGACACAAAGCCACTTGTAAAAGACAGAGACCTTTCTACTACTCCAAGCTTACAGGCTTCTGGGTTCAATGCCTTCTCCAACACTCAGGTTTGACAGGCGTGTGTTATCTTGGTCGAAATACCTGCACCTCATCCTTGCTTCCTTATTCTATGTCTAACCACCTCACGAAGGAGTGACTTAGGTAGTAAATTCACTGTGTATGAATGTGTTAAGACTCAGTGTCTATTCTCTTTATAATAACCCTCTGGTTGACTACCAAGTTTGGGATAAGAAGTGGGGTCCTAATCAAGCTTGTTCGTAAAATAATAACTACATGATTCCCTGTGAGATGATCAAGTGCCAGATACTGTGGTATGTGCTTTGCAAGCCTCATAGCAGTTATTTGTACAAACTGCTATAAACTCATAAGGTTGTTATGGAAATTTTAAAAATTAGTACGCTTAAAATGCTTAAAATATAGAAAGCACTCAATAAAGTATATCTGTTAGTATTGTGGAGCATTGCTACATCTTGCATTTACAGGGTTGTTTTACCTCTGTTTGAACATCTGTCAAAAAAGTCACTTCCTCTCATTGTAGATACTTCTGGCCATTGGGTTAATCTGCCATAACTTGGGTTAGGATCTGAGACTTCTCAGTTCCAAACCACTGTTTCTACATTTGCCCCCTAGGCAGAACAAATCCAATTCTTCTATTAGAAATCTCTGCAATAATTTAAAGTGATTCATCCTAATCTTGTCAAGTCTATTTTCTAGGCTAAAAAAGTCATTTCTTTTAGTTTTAGGCTCTTGTGTAATTTAACTTGAACTTCACTTCCTAACTTGTTTAAAATTGAGAAATTTCCTCAGCTCGGTGCTTCACGCTGAGTAACAGTGGTGAACCAGCCGAACAACTGCTCTGTCTAATAATGCAAGCGAGAGAATAGGCAATAATAAGACACCCAGGTACTTTCCTCGGAGATTAAACAGCTGCTATCATTTTACCATCTTTGTTTCAATTTTCTTTTAAATAGTAAATAATACAGTATGGCTTCACCTCCCTCCCTGTCCCCAGAGGGAGAACCAATATCTGAAAGTTGATATGTAACCTCTTCATGTATATTTTTGTATGTGGATACATGTGGATGCTTGCACAAATAAGGTGTAGTATTGGTGCAAGCACTTCAGATTTAAATAGATGCTTCCATACTGTGCATAGCACTTCATGTCTTACTGTCTGCATCCCGTATTATATTTCTGTGTTGATTCATCTATGTTGTTATACACATTAATTTTAATTATTGTATAGAAATTCACTGTGTGACTCAACTGTACTTCATTTACTCAATCCTGTTATAAAGGCCACTTACCTGTAGGATAATTAGGGTAATTCCAGTGCTTTTAAAGTTTTATCAGAGTATAGTTGATTTATAAAATTGTGTTAGTTTATAGCCAAGTAATTGTTATACATGCATATATATATACATATATGTGTATACACACAGACATATGTATAATTTTCATATTCTTTTCCCATTCCCTATTTAGGCTATTACAGAATACTGAGTTTCCTGTTCTGTATGGTAGGTCCTTCTTAGTTATCTGTTTTATAAATAGTAGTGTGTATATATTAATCCCAATCCCTTAATTTATCCCTCTCTTTGATGTTTCCCTTTTGATAACTGAAGTTTGTTTTTAAAATCTGTAAGACTATTTCTGTCTTGTATATAAGTTCATTTATATAATCTTAAAAATTGGATCCCACATATGAGTGATATCATGATATTTATCTCTCTCTGACTTCACTTCGTGTGACAGTCTCTAGGTCATCCACATCACTGCAAGTGACATGATTTTATTCTTTTTATGGCTGAGTAGTATTCCATTGTATATGTGTACCTCATCTTCTTTATCCATTCCTCTGTCAATGGACATTTAGGTTGTTTGCATGTCTTGGCTAATGTAAATAGTGCTGCAATGAATATTGGGGTGCGTGTATCCCTTCAAAGTATGGTTTTCTCTGCATTTATGCCCAGAAGTGGGGTAGCTGGATCATATGGTAGTTCTATTTTGTAAGGAACCTCCATACTATTCTCCACAGTG